>NC_059141.1:1455000-1755000 GCF_020740605.2 Lemur catta | reverse complement strand
CCGGTGGTCTAAGGGCACATAATTGGGGACGCGGTTTCAGTTTCAGCCAGGGACTGTCTCCTCGGAGACGCATGTGTCACCTCTGGTGTGACGGGCAGGGGAGGGGTGCGCAGGCCCGGGGGGTGCGGGGAGCTGCAGTGCCTACGCCGCCCTGCGCTGCCTCCCTGGAACCCAAAGTCACTCCTGGGAGTGAAGAATCGTGGCCCAAGCATCACAGAAGTGACCCAGGTAACCGAGAACATGTGTGTACCCCCTTAATATTATTTTTTAAAAAGAATCTGCCTGGTGACCTGGTGGTCCGTGTTGTTACACGTGGCCTTGTTCCCAGTAGCTTGCGTAAGTATCGACTGCGTGTTCTCATGTCTCGGTCCGAATTTTCCATGGACGCTGTCGCGTCACCGCCTGGCCCGGGTCACCGGCTGCTGGGTCTGGTGGCATCGCTTTCGTCCCGCGGAGCTCGGGTGGCCCCGTGCGGGGAAGGCCTCTGAGCTGGATTTTCATCACGTCACTCTTAGTTACGAGAGTCAAAGTGAGACTATTTGGAAATAAAAAACACATTATCCCGACTCCCAGGCAGACGGGACCCCACTGAATTTCCTGGTCAGCGCCTTGCAGACACGGGCAGGTGACAGCTTCAGATTTGTCTTCAGTTTACTCGCAGGTAGGACAGTGCCCTCGGAACTGCTTCTGTCCTCCCAACGAGGGGGCACACGAGGGGCGCCTGTGTCCACTGTGAGCTCCAGTTAACCTGGCACTTCTGCCCCGTGACACGGGAAAGAGAAGCAAGTCCCAGCAGGCTGGACGTGGCCATGACGTCGCCAGTGAGGTGGTGCTGGCAGGAGGCCCCTCGGGACTGTCTGTTTGAGACTTCCCGGCTGGGGAGTCCCCCCCTTCCCCCTGCCCCTGTGCAGACGCCTCCCTCTCCTCTGTGGGTCCCTGGGGCACACCTGGGTGCGGAACACGTGGCTTCTGGCAGGGTGGTTTACCTGCCTAAGGCCACCCCCTGGGGGGACAGACGTCCCATTTCAGCTTTGGATCCCGTGCACCACGCACGGTGCTCGTGGTGGACGGACAGCGGCTCCCAAAGACGTCCATGTCCCAGTCTCTGAAAACTGTGCGTTTGTTGCCTTTCACGGGAAAAGGGACTTTGCAGATGGGATGAAATCAAAAATCTTCAGCAGGAGAGATCAGGCTGGATGGCCTGGGCCGGCCCAATGTCATCACAGTGTCCTTTTAAGAGGAGGCAGCAGGTCAAAGGCAGCAAAGGAGACGTGGGGACAGAACCATCGCTTGCTCGGGCTGGAGGGACGTGCCCTGGCGGTGCAGGTGGGGCCGCCCCCCGGGGATGCCGGCAGGGCCGAGCCTGCGACCCTTCCTTAGAGCCTCCGGCAGGACGCAGCCCCACGTACACCACGGATGTGGACCTCTGACCTCCCAGACTGGGAGAGAAGGTACTTATTTTTCTTAAGCCCCTGAGCTGGTGGTCATTTGTTGTAGCCGGAACAGGAAAGGGATGCATTCCCTGGCCCTTACCGGGTGCAGCGCGAGTGTGTACTGCGGGCAGACGGGGCTGAGAGAAATCCATTGCCAGGCGAGTGCTAACGTCCCCTCCCGAGTCCCCCCTCCCCGCCCCTCTGGAGGGAAGGCCACACAGCCTTCGATGAATATTCTCGAGCCTGGAGCAAGGCTGGCTGAGAGCGCCCCGGCAATCGCAGCTCCGCGCAGCTATTAAGTGGAAACTTAGGGGTTCCTTTCATGAAGTTTTCATGATGTGTTTAAAGTAAAAATGATGAGTGTGTCACCCTATCATCTTTTTCAAAGGTGCAGGCAAAGGTAGGAAAAAAGAGGAGCAGAGCGGTATTTCCAGTCTTTGAAGGCATCGTTTTCCTGAGCGCTCGAATTCTCCGCGGAAGACATAACACGTACCTTCGGTTTAAAAGCTGCTTTGTAGCTTTATGTTTCTTTTGTCCCTTGTATTTTATATCTCAGCATGTCCTTTCTTTGTGTTCAGCATGTTGCTTTCATTTCAATTAACGAGATGCCAAGTGCATCTTGAGAGAGGTTTCGGGGGGCGTGCAGTGTCCTGAGTGAGGGGCTGGGAGCCACTGGCAGTGTGACCTGGTGCCAGTTCCCCGTCTGGGTCCGCGTCTCTCCAGTAAGACGAGGCCCGGGTGAGACAGGCCCCAGGGACACGCTTCCTTTTGAACCCTGGTGCTTCCCTGGCCGTTCTGAGAGCTGATTTAATGGGATGCCCTTCAGTTTTGTTCAGCTCAAGATTTCCAGCCAAAAAGTCTGCAGAGGTATGCTGACCTTCCGGGTTTTTTTCTTTTGAGGAAAAAACCAAAACAAATAAGTTTCTAAACACGTGAATAAGCTACGGAAAGACCACCATTCATCATTCTGATTGAAACCTTTTAAACTGCGTAATTGTGCTCGGCTTTTCTTGGTTACCATAATTAAGTAGCTTTTGGGGCCGCCGTGATTAACTGCAGGCTTGATGGAGTAGGATGCATTTGTCTTCAGGTGTCTGCTTTTCTGGGTTTTACATTTATCTCAACTCTCTGCGCGGAGTGGATTGGAGAAGGTGCGGGTGCCGCGGGAATGACAATTATCGCAGCCTTAATTTCATCGACAATTAGCGAGCTGTGATGAAGCTCATATTTTCCCTTTAAATGTGCTGATTTTCCCTCTTTTTCACTTGTGCGAAAGCTCACGGCAGGGTTGCTCTGCATTGATCTGTGCTTCAGAATGAAATCTACAACCCCATAAATACCATATTTTTTTTAAAAAAGGCTTAATGTATGACTTCTTTAAAGATTTATGAAGTTCTGTAACTGGATTTTGTATAAAGAAAGTACAGATCCTAAATCTGATGCTTGTAATCAGATCAGAGGGGCTGATTCATTGGCTTTTTGGTGCTTTATAGAAAGTCGATAAATACAGTTCTCCGACCCGGGTGAGGCTGAAGGCCTGTTGGCCCTCCATCAAGCTCAAATGCACATTAAGGGTAAGATTTCTTGTTGGAATGATTCAGAAAATGCATGATTCAATAGCCTTAACTGACAGTCCTTGGGATTACTCACCCTCTCTTTGTGAACACTGTGTGTGTAACCTCCATTCGAGGTCCCGGCCTGAGAATGCTGTTTGCGATTCCTCAGGTCGAGGAATTGTGTTGAGTCCCTTAACGGTGCATCGTAAAGGGAAAGACACAGAAATAATCGCTTATGGCTTTAAGAAGCAGCCTAGGAAAGCATGCTGATCCCGACGGAATAAACAGGTTACGATGAGACATAACAACTGTCTGCTGCAGTGACCATGAAGTGGACATGGTCACCCCCATGTTAGCAGCCCCCCCACAACACCCCGTGCAGAATAACCAGGGAGCGGACGGTGAACAGGAGGGGCTGTGAAGGGGCCGCCAGCTGGGGTGGCAGTAAAAAGGGCTTTCTTTGTTCCTTGCCGTAAAACTGATGCGACGTGACATCAGGCCAGCCAGTCACCCGGGGGCTCTTCTCTGTTGCTCTGAAGGACGTGTGTTGAAGGGCGGAGAGCCGTGGGGAGGGGACTGCAGGTGACACGGGGCTTCTCTGCCGTCTGCACCTGGCTGAGAGGGGACCTAGGACCACGTGCGCCACCTGCACTGTCATCTCCGGCGGCCCCAGCCACTGGGCTCTCCGGAGTGAGCTGTGGTGTCAGGCAGCATTTGGGGCTGGTTTTCTCACCCTGAACCTGGATCCGTGTTCTCTCTCAGGTTGATTAAGGCTGGATGTGGATTGAATGAAAAACGGCATTGCAGGTCTTTTATAAGCCGTCTTTAACATTTTTCATGAAAATCACACACGTGATTCAAGTTTTTCTGGAACTGAAGAAAACAAGAATATACAGATATTTAAAAAATGAATAATGATGTCCCGTATACCTGGCACCTAGCATCAACCAAGTGTTGATGTTTGACCTATAACCTTCCGGACTTTTCTGTATGCGTGCGTGTGTCCACTGTGCTTTGTAATAATGGGTTGCAGATCATCGCCTTTCTGTTTTTGATTAAGCTGTTAGATATGAAATACACTGACCGTAAGCGCACAGCGTGGGCTAGACCCGCGTAACTACCACCCGCCTCAGGGCCTCAAACACCATCCCCCTAGAAAGCTCCAGTAAAGCCCTTCTCCGAGAGACACAGGGGACATAACCGTGGTAACCACTGTGTGACTTCAGTCACTAAAAGTCAGTTTTGCCCGGTCTAGAGCTTCACACTCGTGGAATCACACATCCGTCACTCTGTTGCACCCATGTGGGGTTTATCCATTTTTTGGGGTGTAAACGTAGTTACCTTTTTATTGTGCTGCTGTGTTCTGGTGTACAAAATACTCCACAACTTGCCTGTTCTGTTTTTGGACATCTGAGTTGCAATTCCTGGTTACTACGAACACAGGTGCCGTGAACATTGTTGTGCAGGTCATTTTGGAGCTGGAGGTGACGTTTCTCTTGGGTGCGCGCTCCAGGGGAAAACTGCCCGGTCCTAAAACGCACGTGTGATTAACTTTAACAGATTATAAGTGGTTCGCTTGAGTTCTAATTGTTCCATGTTTCACAACTTCTTGTCTTTTTAAATTTTACTCATTCTTGTGTGTATAAGTATTTAATTGTGGTTTTAATATGTATTTTTGATAAATGTGTTGGAAACCTTTTCATATGCTTTTTGGCTGTTTGGATATCCTCTTTTGTGATTTGCCCATTTCATTGTCCGTTTTAAAAAGTTAGGTAGATTTTTGTTATTGATTTGAAAGTATTCTTTATATATTCTGGATATGTGTTTACTTTTGGACATATGTTTTGTAAGATTTCACTCACTTAATGGTGATTTTTAATAAACAGAGTTCTTTAATGTTAATATGTCTAATTTATCAAGTTTCTTTCCTTCTGTTAATGCTTTTTGTTGTAAGAAATATATTTCTACTCAAGACTATAAAAAAATCTTCCTATATTTTCTTTCTGAAACTTTGTTTTACCTTTTGCATTTAGACCTATAATAAATCTCCAATTAATTTTTGGCTACAGCTTGAAGTAGATGTGACCATTGGTGGCCTTTCCCTCCCTGGGGACGTTCAGTTGCTTCATTATCACATGTGGAAGAGCCATCTTACCCCCACGGGACTCAGGTGCCTTTTCATAATGCGAGTGACCACGCCTGTGAGTCTGTATTTTCTATTCTCTCTGTTTTCGGTCCATAGTCGCAGAAACACCACCTGGTCCTCATCACTCTGACTTCACAGCACGTCTCGTTCCTGAGAGTTCAGGTCTCCTGACTTTGTTTCTCACGACTCTGCTCCTCCAGGTCCCGTGGATTTTTCCACGTACATCATAGAATTGGTTTGTCAACTTGCATGAAAATGGCCGCTGGGATTTTGATTGGGATCACACTGAATCTGGTGATCAATTTGGGAAGAACTGACATTTTTTGAAATAATGAATTTTATAACCTATGAGCAAGGACTATCTCTCCACTTATATCTTCTTTAGTTCAGTAAAGTTGTGTAGTTTTTCACGTAGAGGTCTTGTACTTGAAAAAATAAATGTATTCATAGATATTGGATTTTCTGATGCTATATTAAATAGTATTTAAATTTTTTCTCAGGTTTTGTTGCCAATGTGTAGAAACAAAATGGGCTCTATGTTGACCACATTCCCAGTGACCTTTCTAGATTCACCTGTTAATTCTAAGCATTTTATTTGTAGTTTGTTTTGAATTTTCTATTTATGCAATTATGTTGTTTGTGAGTCATTTCTTCGTTTCTCATCTTCATATATGTATTTATTTTTGCTTATTCCTCTGGTCCAGCATTTCCAGCACAGCATCCAGTAGCAGTGAGGGCCCTGGGCATCATGATTTCCCTGCAGGGGTGCACTATTTTGATACCAAGTATGCTACTAGCTATAGGTTAAGTTTTTTCTATCTATACACACTAATTGTACATATTTATGGGGTAATGGGATATTTTGATACATATAAACAATGTGTAATGACTGAGACAGGGTGTTTAGGGTACCCACCACCTCAAACATTTACCACTTCACTGTGTTGGGAATATTCCAATCTTCTTTTCTGGTTATTCTGAAATATAGCTGTAGGTTTTTTTTTTTTTTTAAAAAAAACACCATCATACTTAGGAAGACTTTTTCTAGTACCAGTTTTCTGAGTATTTTAATAATGAATGGGTATTGAATGTTATAAAATGTTTTCCTTTCGTCTATTGAGATAATCCTATGGTTTTGTCTTTTCCCCATTAATGTGATGAATAACATTTATTTGTATTTAAATGATAACCCTGAATTCCTTGAATAAACCCATTTGGTCATGATAGATTATGCTTTTACTATCCCCAGATTAAAATAGCTAATTTACTTATTTATTTATTTATTTATTTTTTTTTAGGATTTTTGTGCCTATGTTCCTAAAAGATACTGGCCTATGATTTATTTTTTTGTAGTGACTTTGTCATGTTTTGCTGTTAGGGTCATGTTGTGTCCATTAAGTTGACTAGGAAGTGTTCCCTTTTCTTCTCTTCTCTGAAAGTCCATTTTCCAGACGGGTATTATTATTTTTAAAGGTTTGGAGAAATTAACCAATGACCCCACCTGGGTTTTCTTTATGGGAAAGTTTCTCACTGTTGATTCAATTTTTACAAACAGATATAGAGCTATTTTTCTTCATACCAGTTTTTTTTAGGTTGTGCTCCTCAAAAAGTTTATTCTTTTCATCTCAGCTTTTAAATCTCTTGGCATAAAATTTTTCATGATACCTTCTATTATCTTTTTAAAGTCTGTAGGGTCTTGGAAATGTCCCCTTTTTCATTCACAATAGTGGTTTTCTCTCTTTTTGCTTCATTGTCCTTGCTAGGGGATTTTCAATTTTATTAATATTTTTAAATACCATAATTTGGCTTTGATTTTCTACATTGTATATCTGCTTTTCATTTCATTGATATCTGATCTTGTCTTTATTATTTATTTTCCTCAGCTTTAATTTGCTGTTCTTTTAGATTCTTGAGATGGACAACTAGATAGTGGATTTTAATTATTTCTTCATGTGCTCTTTTAATATACACATTTGATGTTATCAATTTTCCTCTAAACACCATTTTAATTTTGTGCCACAATTTGTAATCTTCATATTTTCACTATTGTCTACTTCAAAATATTTTCCTTTGTAATTTAATCTTCACCCATGGGTCATTGTTTAATTTTCAAACATTTGTGTGCTTTTCTGCTCTCTTTCCGTTATTTATTTTTAGTTTTATTTCACTGTCATTGGAGAATATCCTCTGTAAGATTTTAGTTTTTTGAAATGTGTGAAGACTTGCTTCATGGCCCAGTAGACTGATTTATTTTGGTAAATGTTCTACGTGTACTTAGAAAGGATGTATCCTCTGGTATAGCTGTGTGCAGAGTTCTGTCTGTGCGACTAGGTCCTATTCACTAATCACGTTTGAATCCACATCCTTAGCGAATTTTTGCCTGTTTAGTCAATCACTGAAAACAGCGTCCGCAGGTCTCCAGTCCTGACTGTAGATCTGCCTGTCTCCCTTCAGTTCTATCAATTTTTGTTTCTACATTTTGAAGCTGTATTTATCAACATACAATCGTGCAAGCACATTTAATTTTAAATTGTTCTGTCTTCCTGTGAAGTCCTTTGTCAACATGAGAGCTTCCAAATGTTCTCTGGTCGTGTGGAAAGTGCCATAACCTGACACTGTGTGCGTATGACCGACACTAACGCTCCCTTTCGGTTGGAGTCTACACGGTGCACGTTTTCCTGTCCTTATAGTTAAAGCATGTCTCTTGTGAAAGGCACGTAACTGGGCTTAACCTTCTTATCTAGTCTGACAATTTTTGTCTTTCAGTTGAAGTGCTGATTCTATTACATTGCATGTGGGCACCGGCCCTGTTGCTGGCTGGGTGTAGCCTGTTATCTTACTGTTTGTTTTCAATTTGTCCCATGTTTTCCCTCGTCTTTCTTGCTTTGCTATGGATTAATCAAGTATTTTTTATTACTCCACTTTGTCTTCTCCATTCTCATTTTCCGTGGTACTGTTTTGTGGTTACTCCGGAGATTATTAATATGCTTAATTTGCTCCTGACAGCCACCTGGGTTCTCCGACACCCTCCCTGCTAATGTGTGAGCTTCATGGCAGTTTTAATTCCATTTACCTTTTTCCCCCCTTTGTGCCATTATCGTCGTATATTTTATGTCTGCACGTGTTATAAATCCAGATGTTGTTGAGAGCAGTAAATATTCTTCTATGTTCACTCACATGTTTATTCTTTGTGCTGCTCTTTTTGCTTAATGTATTTCTGTACCTGCATCTCGGATCATTTTCTTTTTGCCATTAAAAACTCCCTTTAGTATTTCTTGTAGGGTATGTTTTCTAACAACAAACACCCTCAGTTTTTATTGGTTTGAAAACATCTTTATTTCACCTTTAGTTTTGAAGGATTTTTTCCCTAGGTACAGAAGTTTTAGTTAAGATTGGTCTTTCTTTCAGCATTTTACAGATGTCATTCCATTGTCTTAAAAAAGTTCGTTCTTTTCATGTAAGTTTTTGAATTCCTTGGCATAAAACTTTTTTTTTTTTATCACATCCTTTATCTTTTTAAGGTATGCAGGACCCTTTTTATTCACGAAGTGGTATTTTTCCCTCTTTCTGCTTCGTAGTTCTTGCTCAGGGATAAGCTGTTAGTCTTGCTACTGTTCTTTTTCTTGGTGTATGTTTAAGGCACACACCGTGGTATTTTGATGCACATAGACATAGTGAAATAATTAACAGATCCGTTTCCTCCCAGAGTTACCTTTCTTGGGGGGGTGTGGACAGAGCACCCAGAGTCCACTCTCTCGGCAAATCCAACACCCAACACAACGCTGCTGACTACAGTCACCCGGGCATACGCCAGGTGCTGGGCTCACTCGTCGGACGCAACTGCAGGTTTGTGCCCTGGCGCTCTGTCGCCTCCTTTCCCGGGACCCGGTAACCACTGTTCTGCTCTGTTTCCATGTTGTTGACTTTTATAGATTCCTCATAGAAGTGAAATCATGAAGTATTTTTCTTTCCACGTCTCTTATTTCACTTACATAGCACCCGCCGGTTTCATTGATGTCGCAAATGGTAGAAGCTCTTTCTTTTTTAAGGCTGAATAATATTGTGTGTGTGTGTGTGTGTGTCACACTTTCTCACCTGCCCACTCAGTGACAATCACTTAGCTTGTTTTCATATCTTGGCTACTGTGACTGACGCTCCAGGGAACATGGGCGCAGGCATCTCAGCGAGGGCTGATCTTGTCGTCCGTGTGTGTGGCCTCCCCGGGCTGTCGGTCTGGCTGGCAGTACGTGTCCTCAGCTCCGAAACATGGCAGGACCTTCCCTTCTGGCTTCAGATGTTTGACTTTGGGTCTTCAGCCTCCGACCCCCCAGCATGAAATTCAGAGTTTGTCCCGAGTGGGACACTCTGTGTTTTAGGGGGACCCCTGCTGCTGGTGGAAATGTGTCCCCAAATACTCAATAGCTGCAGCCTATCTCAGCCTGCCCAGCAGAGGTTTCTGACCCCGGCCCCCCAGAACTTAGCAGGTGCCCTGAGGATTTAAATTCACAGTGGGCTGGGTTTTTGCTTTTGTTTTCTGCCTTTTCTGTCTTTTGATCCTCTTGCCAGCTTGTATTTCTTTTCCCCACTGGAGTCTCTGCGGAGGCCAAGCCACATGCTCAGGCTGTGCCCAGCGTGCAGATGCCCTGCTGCAATGATGCTGGCAGTCGTCAGCCCCAGGAAGGACAAGTCCCTCTCTGGGATATTTGCTCCTCTAGACACTCTTGCTACCGCAGCTCTCTGCTATTTTAAAATCTGGCTTTCTGTAATTTATCTGTTGTTATGCTTGTTACAGTGGGATCATTGGCCAGCTGCAACCTACTGCATCCTGCTTGGAACAAAAGCTCAACCCCTTGCTTTAGAATCTATTCTTTCCTATTAATATTTAGGAACTAATTTTCCTTTTAGTACATTATTAAAAATTTAGTACATTATTTACAAATCTGTATAGATTTTAACTAATCCCCCATAGTTGGATACGTAGGTTATTTCCCAAACATGTTGTAGCCAATCTTATGCCCTTAGATAACTCCTTAGAAACGCAATAAGAAAGTCAATACTTTGAAATGCTTTTTCAGCACCTGTCCTTCTCAGAGAGTGCTTGGGTTGGCTTGCACCGTCCCTCCACAGTTCTTTGTCTTAATTTACCAGTCAAGATTTGCATATCTTCCTTCTTTATAACAAATTTGTCTCCCTGTCTTGCAAACCGTGTGACTATTGACATTACAGTCAGACACTTGCGGTCGTGAATAATGCCCATGCAGGTAAGTATCGTTAACGTACTCATTGGTTTCAAACCTTCATTCCATTTTCTGCAGAAGTCGCGGTGGGCTCCGCGTCTGTGGGGCAGAGGGTGCGTTTCTCTTTCCTCCCCGCCGGCTGCCTTCTCTGCCCACCAGGCGACGCTCGAGCTCTCCCGCACTGTCCTGTCTCTCCCACCCTTGCTCTTGCCGCCACTTCCACCGCTGGCCGATGAGCGAGAGAGACAGACAGGACGGGGGATAAAGGAAGAGTCGAGAGGAGTTTGTCTTCGAGCCCAGGCTCTTGTTTAACTCCCCGGGATACCTTGTTCCAAATAAAGACTTCCTCAGTTTCTTCACCTGTAAAATGGGGGCGTGTAAAGGACTAGCACATAGGAAATTATCAAGCATCACTAGCTGCTGTCACTGTCATCGTTTTAGTGTCATTGTTGTCATCATCATTGCCACCATCATCACCTCCACTATGCAATCAGAATCTTCAGGGATGGGGCTAGAAGTTCATGTTTTAAATTTATGCCCTAAGTGGGTCTCACAACCAATGTCACTGGTGTTTTAATCAGCATTTGGTGACAACCACTGGCACAGCAGGTGGTGGAATCATCTCTTCCTCTCGTATAAGCTGGTTTCTGTCTTTGATTTATCAGATCACCTGGAAGACACTGGATATCGTCCCATCCTTTTGTTTCCTAGAGAAATGCCCCAGAACAGCTCCATACCGTGTCCCCCTCACTGTGCGAAGACCCTGTGAATGGCCATAGCGAGCATTCTGGGGTCACTGGAGACCCCATAGCGACGCACCTGCTCCCACGTTCCGGGGACCTCAGGTGAAGGGCTGGTGTGGTGGAACCGCGGGTGTGTCTTCCCCTGCCCTGTGTTCCAGCGCCCTGTGGCGTGGCTGTTTACATCTGTAACACGTTTCTGTAACATAGAAGCAACAGGCGTGCGGCAAGCTCTCTCAGGTTCGAGGCTGAGGAGGTGCCGAAGCTGATGGGTATGAGGAGGTTTTGTCCTTGACTCAGTGTCCCTAAGTGCAGTGTCGAGCTCCGGTTTGCTGTTGGCTGGTACGACCCTCTCCCCCCTCCCACCCCTCCGCCTTCTTCTTCGGGTGAATTTCAGCTGAATTTGCGCCTCTTATTGTGACCTGTTTTGAATTTTTTATGGAAGTAGGTGGTGGTGTAAATAATAAATTTATAATAAATTTCGGTCTCTGGCTGCACCTGGGCCACGGGAGCTGCCGGGTAGCGACAGCAATTCCCCGGCCAGGGTCTCCTCTCCCCGCAGCGGCTTCGTCAGATCTTTTCCATCCTCCCCACGTCTCTGACCTCTGCTGCTCCCACGCCCACTCTCGGCTGAGTTCTCCTCCCTGCTCATCCCAGAAAACGGACGCTGCTTCTGGGAGCCCTCGCAGTCCCGCAAACCTCTCTGCACGGCGCGGCCCCTTCTCTTCCCTTCCTGTGGGGAGCAGGGGCCGAGCCGGCCCCGGAGGCTGGTCCAGCTTGGTTCCAGCTGCCTCGGTCTCTCTCCGCCCTCCTGCCCCTCGGACGCCTCCCTCCCTTCTGAGTCCTTGCTCTGGGCATTTAGACACACTCAGTCCTGTGCCCTCAAAGTGGACAGTGCTCCCTGGCCCCTCTGCCACCGGTGTCGGGCTTCCTTGTCACAGTCAAATTTCCCAGAAGAGCTTATGCGCCTCTTCCCGGACCCTCTCCCACCTGCCTGCCCCTCCCAGACCCGCTCCCACCTGCCTGTCCCTCCCACCAGAGTCCCCAGTGGGCATCGTGTCTGCCTTCGAGGGCTGGAGCCTCCAGCTACACGGGGTGGCACAGCCCAGTGACCACGAGCTGAAGTCCCAGGTGTGGGGAAGGGGCTTTGTGCTGAGAGCCCCGGGTTACTCTGCTGCCACTGCAGGGGCCTCAGCTCTGGGGAGGCAGGTGGCTCCAGCCCGGATGCGTCCAGGCCTCTGTGACTGAAGAGCTGCAGCCAAACCCCCTTAGCGCCGACCCACGCGGCTCACTGCTGCGACAGATGCATCCGGGCTGCCCTGCTCTTGGGCCCAGAGCCCGGCCTTGCTCTTCCTGGTGTTCTATGCTGGGAGCAGCTGCTTGGCTGATGCAGGGAAATTGGGCAGATGAGGCCACAAAGGTGCTACCGGCCACACCCCCTCTGGCCATACCCCCGGCATCTCTGGTGTCACCTGCAGCTGCAGTGGGAGGTTCGGGGGAGCTCAGACCCACCTGGCACTGGCCGTGTCCTACGAGCGCGTGCTCTGCAAGGCCCCGCTCTGCTCCTGGGGCCTCTGGCTGCCGTGGGGTGGGGAGAGCAGCCTGCAGTCATGGGGTGCTCCTGGTGGCCAGGGAAGAAGGATAAAAGCTGGGGCCCCCAGGCTCCAGGTGGGCAGTTCTGGGAGGGCCTGGGGACTCTGCTGCTTGCTGCAGGGACCTAAGTGTGACCCTCCCTGCCCACTCCTTCCATGGGCCCCTCCTGCACTCGGGGGTCAGTTCCCATGGGCCGGTCTCTGTTTTGGGGGAATCCAAACTAAGATACCGACTCCGTGAATGCTTGCAGTGGAACGTGGCTGCCTCAGAAACTAGTGGGATTGGGGGGAGCTCTCAAAGGCCCTGGGGGCTCCAAGTTCAAAGGTAGGCGGAGTGTCTCTAGGACTTGGGGTCCTCACTGACAGGGCCAAGTGCTGCCTGAGAGGTTCTGTTTACAGGGCAGCACCTGAGGAAGGGGCTCCTGGCCGCCCCTCCCTGGCGGTCCTCCCAGGGCCACGGCACCTGTGGCTTCCACCGCCTTCCGGAGAGAGGCCTGGGCGGGCTCCCTGTGGCGGGAGAGCTCCCTCTGGGGGTTCCTGGGTTTCTACCACACAGAGCTGGGGCGATAAACACACGTGTGTTCCCAGGGCTCGGTTAGTGAATAATGTATTAGAGGAGGCAGCTCCCAGGAAGCCACATTTACTGTCCTTCCGACTGTGGCACCGTGATGCGCACTCCACTCCCGGCCGGCTTCTGAGATGGCCCGGGCAGGGTGGGAACAGCTGCAACTTCAGAAGCGTTTGGGGTTTTTGGTGCTTTTTGTTTACGCTCCTGCATGAAGCTCTGATTTGCCCTTGAGAAGCTGAATAATGGAACGTGTGAGCTTTAGCGAGATCCTTAATATTCCGTCTCCACGGGGCTCCTGCGTGCCAAGTTGATGCTTCTGTGCAGTGGCAAGAGAACAAAGCAATGCAAAATTCAAGATGTTTGCACAAATGCCATAGGGCTGTTATGTTGCTGTTGCCTTAACATTTCTGTTGTTTGAATGTGCCTAAGTAAAATACTGAGTGTTGGCATGGTAGGAGAAAGAAAACCCACTTCATACTGTGTGAAAACAGACCAGACCACGGTCCGCCAGCCACACCTCTCTGCCGTGGGAGCTGTTTTGTCTTGACCTCCTGGGTTGGGCTGTCCTTTTGGGAGCTTTCTGGGGAGCCAGTATGGCTGTGTCACAGGCTGGATTAAAGACTGACCCTGCAGCTCTTACCTCTGGAAACGCTCTTTGCATCGATGCCTAGTTGGCCAATGTGGGCAAGAGTGAGGATCTTATGTCACATGTCCCTCCCTGAGAACCTGGTAGGTGTTCGAGACCCTCTTCTTGGGAAACACACAATCGCACACACAGCACGTTGAGAGTGATTGAGGGTGGGTACCGGTCATGAACCAACTGAACCCCCCACCATTGACCCTGCTGAAGAGCAGACCCCTAATCTGTGGGAGGGAAGCCCACTGGTTGCATTGTTCTCGGCAAAACGGGCTGTAGATTCGGGGCCTTGTGCAAATCCACAGATAATTGAAGTCAATGCAAACTGTGGTCTCCATTTAAAATACCGGCTGCTGGGAGAGAGAGTGGGTATACTTAGCGTCGGGAGATAAATTTGCATAGTATGGCATAAGTATGTGCTTTCTGGTCAAATCGCTTTTTATAATTTTCTATGCAAATAAAATCAGGGCCATTCTGTAGCATTAAGAGCCGTAATTTAGAAAAAGAAGAAAAAAGTAAGACAGAAGCAGCCATCTCCCAGCTTTTACACAGAGACAGAGGCATCTAGCTGAGATGGCCGTGGGGCGGCGTGTGCTCGGTTAGACCAGCAAGCGCGTGGTTGGGGGCAATGACACTGGTGGTGGTCGGAGGCCAGGCCCCTGCGGGTGCTGAAGGCTCCCCAGTGGGGCTGAGGGGCCACAGGGAGGGCTGGGCAAACTCTCCCTGCGCACCTGGGAGTCTGGGGCCGGGGTCTCTCCGCCCCTCTGCCTCACCTTCCCCTTTTGTTCACTGTGGCAACTTGGTTTGCAGCTGCTTGCAGTTTCTGTGGTTTCTGAGCTGAGAAAGGGCTGCCAGCTCGGGTTTCTTTTCTATAATAAAAAAAATTTAAAGATACTTGTAAATTGAAAACATTGTAAAATGCAGAGAAATATTTTAAAAAGAGGTATGAATTTCTATCTGAAAAAGGGAGTCAGGAAAAGGACAGGTGGTCTGTGCGTGGGCCGTGATGCAGCGTTAAACACAGGGGAGGCCCTGCCGTTGGCAGCAGCCCGGGCGCCCCTGGAGGGCGTCGTGCTCAGTGAAATAGGCCACTCACGGGCACACAGCACCTGCTACCCCTCAGGGAACCAGGGACAGCGAGGGGACGGTGTCAGTCAGAAGGTCGCAGGTCTGGCTCTGAGAGATGAGTGAGTCCTGGAGGCGTCCTGCCCAGCACGGGGCTGCCTGGACTCATGCGGGGCTGTAGGCTGAAAGATTTGCCGAGAGGGTAGCTGTTACGCTGAGTGCTCTTGTCATACACAACAATAAATAAAAAGGGAACTTTGGGAGGTGACCATAGGCCTGGAGGGCGGTGATGGTTTCAGGGGTGTGAACTTGTCCCCAAACCCATCAGGTCGTGGACATTAAATATGTAAATCTTAGGGGACGACAGTTGTCCCTCAATAAAGCGGTTAGAAAACAGAAGACCAGGTGAGAGGTGACCAGGAATAGCTGCAAGTGCTGGGAGAGGGGAGAGCCCCGCTGGGTGGGCCCAGCCCCCGGCCCCAGACAAGCAGGTGTGAAGCCCACCTGGACGCAGTCCGCACCCGCCGGGGGAGGTCAGAGGGAGGCGACAGCAGGAGGTGAAGCGGGAGGGGTTTACCCAGCTCTGAGGGGGCCTGCTCTGCTGGGGGCTCCTTTCCTAAAGGAGACACTCTGACCCGCCCCATGGCAGCCGGAGCCTTCCCAGTCCCGGGGTGGGCGCTGCCTACGGGCATTCTAGGTGTGAACGTGCCCCAGGAGCATCTCACAGCGGGCATTTATCTGACACGCAAAATCGGGGCTGTCATTACCAGCCGAGCCACAGCTCCTGTGGGCAGCTGCATCCCGGGAGCCCGTGGGGACCTCTGGCAGTGCCACGTGGCAGTGGGACACACCGGGGCCTGGCCCTGTCCACGTCACGACCAGTCTCTGCCTGGATGCTCTCGGGGGGACTTGGGCAAAACCGCACCCAGGCTCGGCTTCTGTCCACCAGTTTTCCCAGACAGGTTTTGTGTCTGCTGTACAGTCACCACAGAATGCGGAATTAGGGATGCAGATTTCATTCCATACAATTATTTGGGTGTTTTGTACAATAATTTTCCAGCGCTGTAACATTCTGAAGTTCATATGCCAGTTTCTATAAGAAAAATCAAATTATATCCTTACTGGTTGGTGTCAGAAGTTACGTAAATGTAACATAAACAAAAATTAAGAAGTATTATAATGAAATATAGTGGGATATCTTTTATAAACGGGTTCTTCTAGAGCCCCAGTTGTGCAAATTGTATGGTCCTACAGAGATTATCTTGAATTTTTTTCAGTAAGGTTTAAAAAAATCTTTGATAGACTCGTGATGTGACTTTGTGGCATTTTCTGACAGCCCTGATTTTCTTTTGTGATGATGGACTGGCACAGTGTTTGTATTTACCCAGCAGCTAGGGAAAGTGGCATGCACGCCAGGTACACGAGATAAAAGATAAATGATGATATTGCAGCTCATGAAAATGAAGAGTTAAAGGGCACTTGATGGTTTTCCTCTCTTTGCCGTTGCTAACTCACTGTGCAGAATTTTTTTCTGAATACTCTGTGCCCCTGGAGAGGATGAGATTTCATTTTCTTTTTAGCTGGAGCTTGAGCTACGACAATGGGGCGTTGTCTAGACCCCACATTCTGAAGTCCATTCTACGATGCTCGAGCCAAGAGTCAGGCAGAGAGAAGAAGGTGACGTCTCGCACAGTTTTTGGCAATGAAGTAATTAAGCCCCTCTTGACGTGAGCCGTGTAGCACGGCGCGTCCCGGCCAAGGGACAAAGACCGGCAGGTCTGCGCAGAGCGGGGCACCCCCTGTGCACAGGGTGAACACAGACGCAAGGCAAGGACATCGGCGGGAACCGGAGCCCCACTAGGGAGGGTGCTGGCTCTGCTCCCTGCGAAGCCTCCTACTGCGCTCTGGGCGCCCAGACGCGGCTTCTCACGCGTGTCCGCCACACGGCTGCGGGGTACGAGTCCCACGTTTGGGAGAGAGAACTCAGGTGGGCCTGGAGCCACTGCTGTGAGAAGCAGGGGCCGTTCAGACAGCAGGAGGTCAGACGTGCCGGACGTTGCCCGCTGAGGTGTCGCCATTGAACTTCAGAACAGAACCATGGGCGGCCCAGGGCCTACGGCTGCCGCTGTGCCGGCTGCGAGTCCAGGGAGACCCTCCAAGCACCTGCTGCTGGGGAGCGAACAGGGAGCAGGGTGCTGCCCCTGCGGGGAGGGACTCGCATGGGAGGGCTCGGCTTCCCCGTCTGTGGTTTGCTGGTTTGTGGAGGTGGCGTCGGTACCAGCTGTGTGCCCCCCCCACTGAGTGGCCTGAGGATCCTGGGGAGCCGCAAGTCATGCACCTGCCTGGGCCTGTGTCCTTGTCACTTCTGCACCAGGAGCTCCATCTGACTTTCATGCATACGTGTATGTGGAGAGAGTGGGTGTGAGTGTGGGTGTGTTGACTATGTGAGTGTGAGTGTCTGAGAGTGTGTGTAAGTGTGCAGGCATGTGAGTGAGAGTGTGAGAGTATGTATGTGTGTGAACGTGTGTGGTTCTCTCTCACCATCAGTGCAAAGCCCACCGCCAACGTCACGAGCCGTGGCTGCCTCGAGCGTGGGACCGTGTTGCAGGGACACCGGGCGGAAGGCTCCAGCAATAATCCGTGAGGAGTGAGGGCTGGGGCTGCGGCAGGGGTGGGTGTGGGGTGGGGAGCTGTTTCTGGAGTAGCCTCGGCCGCCTGGGCAGGGAGTGGGGGTGCTGGGGCGTGGGTGCCCGTTCTGGGATGCTGCCCGCGGTGCCGTGAGGAGCAGGTGTGTGTGGGGGGGTGGCCGTCTTCCACCGAGCTGAGTCAGCGGGCGGTTGGAGCTGTGGGTCTGGGACCTGGGAGGTCAGGATGGAAAGTGGCTTTTTGGAGGCAAAGGCACAGCAATGGGTAGATGAGGCCACCTGGGGGCAGGGGACAGAAGAGGGCTAAGGCCAGAGCCCTGTGCGACCCCAGCAGCATGGACAGGGCACTCTGAGTGGCTGTCTTGGGCCTTTGCTGTTCGCTCCCCCAGCTGGCATCTGGGAGTGTCCCCAAGCCCCCGGCTCCCTGTGCGATGAGTGCCCCGGCCGAACGGTCCTCAGCTGGAACCCTGGGCCCAGGAGGGGCCCCCACCATGGACCTTGCTCTGTGGGACGGGATGGTGGCTTGGGCTGATCTGTCTGGCCCTCCAGGCCTCCTTTCCTTGCCGCGCTGGTCCCAGCCTTGACCCACGGCCCCCTCCCTGCGCTCTGGGCCCCAGGGCATTCTCCTGTCCTCCCGCTGCTGAGGTTGGACAGTGACTGCTCTCGGCCACATCCTCCCATCCTGCCCTCCCCCATCCTTCCCCAGTGTTAACGCAACCTCCTCCCAGCTTTGTCTCCCCAGCATGGAGCCTGTTTGTTGGGGGGGTCCTCCCTCCCCCTCTGGGTACCCCCAGCGACAGGTGCCAAGTCACCGCTGAGCAAATGCGAGTCTCCCGCTGAAGCCTTTCCGCTTCCCTTGGTAGCGGGAGTCTTACTGGAAGTGGCAGAAAGACCAGTTTGCATTTCTGTTTCTGCCCCGTCTCTCTGGGGACTCTAGAGTTTCCCCCTTTTCTCTGGGCTCTTTCCACTCTGAAAAGCAGGGGCAGAGTAAGTCCCTGTCCTCCAAAAACCGGGTGACGTCTGAGATGAGGAATGGGGGAACTTCACAAGCATCGCCAGGGCTGCTGCTAGCTCCTCTGCCGCTGGGCTGTGCGTTACTTACACCTTCATTCGGTTTGGAGGACGGAAGCAAACAGGTAAAGGAAAGAAATTAGGACGAGAGTCTGGTCCCAACAGGCTGCAGCGCAGTCTCACCCCACGGAGCCATTTAGAAGCAATTTCACTGCAAATGCTTTTCTCCTCTGGAAGTGGGTCTCAGCGCCAGACACGGGCTTTGTTTTGCTCTGTTTAATACTAAAATTTCTGGCAGACTGACTGGGCCACGCAGCCGAGTCTCCTGCGTTCTGCATAGCGCTGACGGGGGCGAGAAAATGGCCTTGTCGGGTCCCATTAATGGCCACAGAACATGCCGAGTGGCAGCCACTCAGCCCGGCACGCGCCGACGGTGTGCGGAAAACCAGCACCGACTTCCCAAAGTGGCCTTGATTTCCTGATCTGGCCATTTGTCAGGTTTCCGTCCCCTCCTCCTCCCGCCCCGGGGACAAGCAGCGCCTTCGAGGGAATAGACGTTTATCTATTTCTGGGAAACATGAGTAGCTGCATCGCAAAGTGTGAGCTTGGAACTGAAAATTGCAAAGGCTGCTCCTCAGAGAAGTCCTGGCCCGGGTGTGTCTGCGTCCTGGGTTTGCGCGGAGACAGCTGCATGCCCAGGAGGGCGTGAGGCTGGGTCACCCTGTGCCCACGGGACCCAGCGAAGGCCTCGGCCCTTCTCAGTATTTGGGTCCCAGCTTTTATGGAAAATATTAATTCTTAAGATGTAAATCGTCTGACCTTTTTTTGTAAGTGAATAATGTATTTAGGTCATTCAGTATAACATGTCTGATGTTCTTAAGCACTGAGTTGGACAATTGCTATCTCTGACATTTCACTGTGACACTTCCTGTTTCATGTTTATTGTGAAGATGCATCCTCAGTCTTTCAAACACACTGTTTAGCTTGTGATTATCTTTCAAAAAAAATTTTTAGAGTAATTTTTGTGAAACAATGGATAAGTCAAAAATTCATGTTATTTTTGAATATGAGTTCCGTCATGGAACCAATGTAGCACAGACAGCTTGAAATATCAACCAAGTGTGTGGGAAGGATGTGGCTAATGAACGCTCAGTACATTTGAAAAGTTCTATTCTGGGGATTTTAATCCTGAAAATGAGCCACGTGGGTGACCTGAAACCAGGGTGGATAATGATGAGCTGAAAGCTGTAGTGGAAGCGAATCCATCTCAACCTACACGTGAATTAGCAGCAAGGTTTGATTTTACTATTCCAATAATTTTGGACCATTGTAAACAAAGGGGCAAGTTAAAGAAGCCGGATAGACGGGTTCTGCATGAATTAAACAGGCGTCAGAAGAGAGATCGTCTCGAAGCTTGCCTTTCTTTGCTGTCAAGACATAAAGGTGAGCCATTTCTATACTGTATTTTTATGTATGATGAAAAATGGCTTCTTTTTGACAATCACCAAGTGTTCAGCACAGTGGTTGGATAAAGATGCAGTGCCAAAACACAGTCCAAAACCAAATATTCATCAAAGAAAAAAAAAAAACTAATGGTGTGTGTTTGGTGGTCCAGAGCTGGTATTATCCACTACAGCTTCATGAAACCTGGTCAGTTGATGACAGCGGTGTCTACTGCAACCAGCTGGACTCAGTGATGAAGATGCTTGTGATTAAGCAGCCGAGATTGGTCAACAGAGACAGGCCAGTCCTCTGCAAGACAATGCTTGACCACATGTTGCACAAACAACGCCGCTCAAACTACAGAGGCTGGACTTGGAAACTCTCTGTCACCCACCGTATTCACCAGACCTTGCACCAACTGACTAGCACCTCTTCCAGGCTTGGACCCCTTCCTGCAAGGAAAAATATTCAGTTCTCAACACGCTGTGGGAAACGCCTTTCGAGATTTCATCGCCACTCGCTCTCCAGGCTTCTTCACTGTCGGAATAAACAAGCTGCCGTTAGGATGGAAAAACTGTGCCATAGTTTAGGCTCGTACTTTGATTAATTGTATTGCTTCTTGTTTGAGATGTAGTAAACTAAACTTTTGATTTGAAATTAGATATTTCGTATTTAATGAGGACAAGGATAAGTGGCGGCTTTGATGGGCAGGTCCGGGGGCAGCAGAGCTGCTCCACTGTTCCCAGGCGTGAAGCAGCCTCCCCGAGGGGACAACGGCCTATATGAGGGGAATTAGGTTGGATTAAATTACGCGTTAAATGTCTCCTCCACGCAGAGCCGGGGGTCCACGTGAGGGGTGCAGATGGAAACAGAGCGGGAAGACGTCCCTTCCTGCCGGCCCGAGGCCACTTCCCAAGCCCCTCTCTGGGCCTGTTTCGTGACAACCTGCACCAGCACATCGTTGGGGAAGAGGCGGGTCCTCAGTGGGTATCTGGTGACAAAATGATTGAGGGGGCTGGTGGCCCACCAGGTGACAGGGGAGTGACGGGCACACCTGGCTTGGCCTTCAAGGCCTTGGCTGGCACTCGGGTGAGCACAGCCTGCATCCACCCAAATCCCCCGAGATAATTCTCTGTGTCCCTCGTACTGTCAGCACAGCAAAATTCTTGATTGTTGATGGCATCTCATACTGTGTAAAATAAAGGGCCTATAATGTGTCAAATGTGTCAAAATTAAGGCGAACTCAAACCCTCGAAAGGAAAGATACCTTCAGCTCTGTCTCTGAGCGGCAGCTGGGGTGTGTGTGGTCATCCCCACAGCCCATGCAACCCCTGCTCTGGAGTTTGGGTCCCAGGGTCACTTTCCAATCAATATGGCCAGGACTCCCTGGGGGCAGCTGGCTGTAGTTCCATCCTGAAGGGGGAGGACATGAGGGCAGCTGTCCCAGGTTCTCCTGCTCCCTGCAAACACCCTCTCTGCATGGACTCTTCCTGGTGCCTCCAAGGACAGTCCTTTCCTGCATGGCAGGGACAGGGTCTAAAGGACAGTAGGGATGCTAGAAGGTGCATTGCTGGCCAAGGCTGGAATGTGGGGAGGGGACGCTTAGGTTAATGGAGTGAGGTGAGCCAGCGATGCCGTGAGCTCGGCCTGATGCTCGGAGGACAGAGCGCCAAGCACGCACAGCGTGGTTCTCTCAGCGAACAAGGATGGATGGAGTGGGACACGCTTTGGAAGTGGTGGATTAGCAGGGTACGCGGGTCCCTCTGAATTATGATCCTGTCTCTGAAGTGTGGAGAGGGACTTGTTTTTGGGTCAGCAGGAAAGAAGGATTGTAGGCAGGTGTGTACATGTGTGTACGTGCGTGTGCCTGTGTGTGCATGTGTGCACATGTTTACGCATGTGTAAGTGCACACTGTGTGTGTGTGTCCAGCAGCGGGTGTGTGGGAGAGTCCAGCCGTGTGTGGCCAGGCAGGGACTGTCTGAGAACGAGAGAGATGCATCCACACTGCAGCCCACGGGCCATCCAGGAGGAAGTGCAGGGGTGTGCACAGTGGTCACCCCGGTGGTCACACAACCACCCCACCGAGGAGGCTGACGGTGTTCCGGCATAACGGACTATACCAGCGCACTGGGGAGGAGAGCCGACTGCTCAGATCCAATTCATTCCTTCTAGACCAGAGTTCTTCAGACTTCTTTGACCTCATTCGTACTCAGCAGGGCACTTTACAAGATTCCCCGGTGCACACACCTGGGTGCACACGCACAGAAACACGCCTGACAGCACAGCGGGTGAGCAGGACCCAGGCTCGGTCAGGGATACACGGAGCGTGCGTTTACTCCGCGTCTACCACTCTGGGAAGACGAGTCCCCTTGGAGTATCTGCCCTCCTGTGGGCAAGGCCACTGCGCACCACGGGCACCGTCACAGCCTGAGTAGCCAGGAGCATCCAGCACGGACAGGGTGACACTGTGCAGTCCAGTCTCCGTCACCTGTGGCCCAGGACCAGCCTGCTCCAGACTGGTAGAATCCGGGCCTTGGGTGTTTCTTGGGCGGGCGGGGAGGGTTCCAGGCCTGGGACTTGCTGGGGAGTGTGCCTTGAGGGGCCACCACACAGGACAAGGCCCGCCAGCGAGCTTTGCCTTTTGAGGAGTCTCTGAAGCAGACTCAGCTACCCTGGAGGAGGGGCCGCTTCGCAGTGGCTGAGGCACGCTGGGGACAGAGGACAGGACGCCGCCCTCGTCCTAAAGAGAAAGCTCGACTCTGGTACAGTATCTCAGGTGTAAGGTTTGCCGTTCTGTTTAAATGGGAGATACATATAGTGTCTCTTGTTGATACTTGAGTGCTCACTCTGCGCGGGCTCAGTACTCCATCTCGGGGGACCCTGGCCCGCTCTCTGCCCCAGAGACTTGTCCCCTTCCCCCGGCAGAGGGAGCGAGGTCAGCCCGGGGTCTGGACTGCATCCAAACGTCTAACTGCAAACACGTTATTTTCTCGTAATGGCTTCTGTGTGAATCTTTATACCTTTCTCAGGCAGCACGGCAGGCTGGGGACACACTTCATTCTAAGAGAATAATAGCTTGATTATTTTGTGCTACTTAATATTTATAAATACCTTTCGACCTAAGATGTAACTTTCAGTGAAATAATACATGACCCCATACAGTTAAGGCTCAACTGGCCTTTCTCTCCTAAATTATGGTAGAATCAACAGCGATTTCAAAATGTATCAGCACTTGGCACCAGAGTCGGTAAACATGTCATCCTAACTCATTATGTTTCCACCCCGTATCTGGAGCTGTCGGACTCATAAATGATCAATTTCTGGTTTCTGAATTACATAAGTGTAGAATACTTATAGTGTGATATTAAAATAAGCACTTAGGAGGGAAATAGTCATTATTTTTTCATCATTATCGTTCTGGCTGTTAGGAAAATGTGATGAAGTCTCGGTTACTGTTTTGGGGGGAGGGACCGCCCATGGCCCCAAGCCTCACGGGGGCCTCTCCTTTCAAGCTCTTCCTCCCAATTTTTGTGGCAGGCGTGAGGGGAGCCCCGAGTGGTGGGTTCTGCATCTCAGTGTTTCTCCGGCGTCCTTCCTTCCATCTGTGCAAGGCAGCACAACAGCAAGAAGGAAAGGAAAACGTCACAGAGTGCAGAAAATTCAGCGCGTGACTCCCCCGTCTGGAGACTGCGCTTGTGAAGACGTTACTAGTCTCAATTCCACTGTTACGAACAGGAAAAGGCGGCCTCTCCCACCGGCCCCCTCCACGCCACCGGCAGACCCGCTGCCACGCTCCTGCCGTATGAATGTGCCTCTGCGAGACCAGCCCACCCGCAGGGTCCGGGGGCGTCCACCCTGGCGCTCAGCCCGCGAGTCGGCGGCCACCACTCCCCTGCTGGAAGGACACAGGGTGCGTCTCTCTCCCTCCGCGGGGCCTCGTCGTGTGAAATGGAGCTCCTAAGGGCCTTGCAGGGTGGAGGCCTCCCCGGGTTTGACTCAGAACTGCTGCTCTGGGGAGTTGGACGCTGGCGGTTACCCCCACACTCTGGTTTGTTTCAGCCCCCTTGGGCGTCGTTCATGATGGGAAGTGGGGTCTGAGCTCAGGGTGCCAGCAGGGTCGGGGGCTGTGAGGGTCCTTTTCCAGGCCGCAGGTGGTGAATTTCCAGTGGCAGAGGCTTGTATAGATCCTGAAATTTGATTCAAATACACAGATAAAACCACAGAGCACTGAGGATCAAATTCATCCCTTAACCTTAGAATCAACGCAATTATTGTCAGGTGATGGGCCCTGATCCTCTGTTTTAGAGACTGCGAGTTTCCAGAGTTGAAAATAATCAGGTGCTGGACATCGTGGTAACAATGCACAGATAAGCCTTTAACAGCTCATTAAGCCCTTTCTTCCCTCATAAATGAAACTGGCCCCAGTCAGCGATGTTTAATTGAGAGAAAAACAATAAAACCCAATAACGCCATTGATTTTGCAGAGTTAGGATTGCTACAACGTTTGAAGTTAGTGGCTTGTTGAATATTTTAAGGCAAACCTCAAATGTAAAATACATATTTATTTTCCTCTTAACAGACCCTGTTGCAATCACATTTTTTCCTGAAGCCAAACTCCGAACCACTGCTCAGTGACAGCCACGGGGAAGCCCTCCCTCAAGCACGGTGGAGACCACAGGGCCCGCGAGCTCGCTGCCTTTCCCGGGAGAGCTGAGTGCCAGTTTTTGGCTGCATGGCATTAAATTTGAGCTCCTCTTTGGAAACATCTTTTTTTTTTTTTAATTAGACCTTTTCCTTTGATTTGGAAACATCTTTGAAGACTCATCTGCTGCTAGGTGCCAGCACGACTTCTTGGAGGACAGTTTAGCTGGAAACTGAAGGGACTCGGCATGGGGACCAGCTGCTGTGGCTGGGACTCCATTTGTGGGCTTTGTCCTCCGGCCACGGTGCCTTTGCACTGACAGCCGCGGTCCGGGAGGGCGAGCGGAGAAGGCAGTTGCCTGTTCACGGAGGGCCTGCGCAGCGCACCGGGCGGTCGGCAGCTGCTCTGTGGACGGGTCCCCCCGCCCAGTGTTCAGACGCACTGTCACGCAGTGACTTCTGTTGCCCCTGGACTGTCCCCATCTGACACTGGAAGGTGACGGACTTTATTTTCTATAGGATGGTAACTTCGCACACTCCTGTCCTGGCAGACAGGCCTGTTTAAGAGAGGGACCTGTGTGCTGTACCTTCATGATCCACGGGCCACCGAGCGCCAGGCGGCGTCTCGGTGGACGGTGGCTAGAAAGGATTGTCCCCGGGCAGGGCTGGATGTGCAGGAAGGTGGGAGGGACGGCTGGATGCCGCGAATCCTGGTCTGTGTTGCAGCCTCAGGAAGGTAGTTGTGTGTGGCTGAGTAGCGTCTCGTCACCGGGTGACACATTGCAGCTTCTGTCATCGGTGGTCCTGAAATCCACATCCTCCCCCAGTGCCATGCAGGAGGTCCTGGTACCAGCTACGGCAAGAACAGCGTTTAAAACCGTAGCTGCTTGAGAATAATTGGGGGGCTGAATTGTATCAGAAAATCCATTAAGTACTTAAAAGATTAGTTTTCATTATGACTGCTAGTTTGTAAATATTATCTTTTATATCATCCTGAAAAACAATATGAGTAATGGGAACTATTTAACTTATTTCGGTTTAATTTTAACATGTTAATTATGTCAATACTTTGCATTTTTATTAGTATTATAAGAGGATTTAAGCAAATTATTTTGGGGGTTGGTTTGTTGAAATGTTTTCTCCTGGATCTGCAAGCTGTGGGTGCCAGCGCCCGGGAGCAGGTGCGGGTGGGGAGACGTGGGGGGCAGGAGGGGGCCACGCGGCCTGGGGATCGTGGCTGACTTGGTCCAGGCAAAACCCCTGGATGGCCAGAAGCATCAAGACAAAGGAAATGGAGGTCTTCTTTCTGTCTGTTCATTAATTTATTCATTCGGTGAATATTTACTGAGGCTGAGTGTAGAACAAAACTTGGTACTGGCCGTCTCTGTACAAGCTCACACTGCCGGCTGCACGGCCTCTGGATAGAACCACAGTGATTGGATAAACCCACCTGAACTTCACCCGGTACAGGGAAAAGAGCTCGAGTTTGGCCATGGAGTGAGCTGGATGGCAATCCTGGCTCTGTGCTTACAAGCTGTGTGACCATGAGCAAGTCACCAAACCTCTCTGAGCCTCACAGTGTTCAGCTATAAAATGGTGGTAAACAGACTACCCACCTACAGGGAGGTTGTGAGACTTAAACCACCCACGGGGCTCACGTGGTTCACCAGCGCTGGCCCACGGCCGGCTGGCAGCCAGTGCTCCAGTCTCCGTGCCCCGTGGGGTTGGCCAAAAAGTGCTCTCACCTGCTCTACAGTAAGAATTGTCTCCAGGTGGCAGCAGCGAGACCCTGTGCACATCACATGTGGATTGTCCATCTCTGGGGGCGGTCAGGGCCCTGCCCCTCCAGCTTCCTAGCACATTGTCCTAAGCGCCCACAGGCCTGAGCAGGAGCAAGTACGGCCCTCCCTCTGCCTGGTTTCATAGGAGAATCACATCTGTCCTCTCGCCTCGTGCATTTGTGGACTTGGTGGCCAGGAAGCGCAAGTGACGTGTCCAGGGTGATCCAGTTACCCGGCACACACCCAGACGTCTTCCGACTCTGCCCGGCTCCCAGCCTGGCAGAGGAAAACGCTCTCTGGATTTTGCTACAGGCGTTCCCACACTCTCTTTCTCCTGCGCTGCCTTCAGTTTTTTGTGTCACTACATGAGAATTGTCAACGCTGATGTCACCCGCCTTTGCATTGCGACCTTAGCTCGCATTTCACGGACCTGCCTCTTGCCACCGGGGGGCGTTAGCGAAGGCTTCTCCTCTGCGGGCTATTTCCATTCATTTCCTGCTTGGCTGGATTTGTTGCCAGTCATTTTTCCCTAGGAGAACCCAGTTACCGCACCCCCCAAGGTCCAGGGAGTTGGGCACGCTGTCTCTGCACCTGGGGGAGCATCCTTCCTGCACCTCAGCGCTCTGGAGTGTCCCCATTGTCCCCTGTCCCCAGGGCCACATCGTGGGAAGACCTCTCTGCTGTCCTTCCCGATGACTGGACTTGGACACTGAGTAGATCTTTCTGGAAGGGCTCGTACTGTTGCACATTCCCTGAGTTTTCAAAGTTGGCAAGTGTCTGCTCACTGACGGACGGCCCGGCTGGAGCCATCAGCCCGGGGGCTCCTGTGGGCAGACGTCGGGGGACACCGGGCCGGTCTGCTTGTCTTCAGTCTTGGTGGTGAGTTCCTTATCTATCCACATGGCCCGAGATTCGTTTCTTTAGCCTTGAAAGTCAGGACCGTAACTGGGAGATGACTCATAGATAATTTTTCTGAAATTTTTGCTGAAACATGGTGTGAGGTTTTGAGCTGTAGAGTCATGAGAGATCTTGCCTACTCATCTCTCCCTTTGACCCTGGACAGCAGTGGTTTCCCGGGTGGGCTCCCCACTGCTGGGAAGCCAGGTCTCCTGGGTCTGCCTGTCACCGTCCTTGGGGTCCAGCATCTCTCTGTCACCACTGTCCCCCTGCTGAGCCGGCCCTGGCCCCAGCCCGGCGATCGGAGCCTTTCCCCGTGGGCCTAGTTCTGTGTTCCTTGCCTGTAGCCTCATTCTCGATGTTTCGACTTTCTATATTATTTCTGTAATGGTGGTGTTTTGGGTCAATTTGTTTCCTGGACTCTGCAATTTCCATTTTCATCTGATTTCATTGTTTTATAATCTTGCCTTTGAGTGACTATTTTTAGTGTATTTCTGCTCCTATTATGCCCTGCTCGAGCATGAAGCACATCTGGGAGATTTTCTAATGTTCCTCAGGGGATTTGGTCTCAGGTGTTTCTGTCTTTGGTGAAGAACATTCCTCCCACCTCCTGTCCCTCCTCCCTTCTCCTCCTCTCCTTCCAGGCTGTCACCTTTGCCTGACGCTGGCGTCCTGTGAGTTCTGGTAACAAAGGACTTCCCGGCCTGGCTGCAGGTTGGAACTGCAACGCTGAGGCCAGGCACGCCCAGACCAGCCGCAGCAGAACCGCTGGGACTGAGATCCGGCATCTGCATTTTTAAATCCCTCCAGCTGTTTCCGGTGTGCAGTGAAGCTTGAGAACTGCTGCTTTAATGTCTCAAATTACCCAAGAAAATAAGAAAATAACCAATTACGTAAGGTTAACACCCACCGTGGAAAAAGGGTAACCCTATAGAAGTGTGCGCCGAGTTGGGGCGTCGACCCAGAGCGTGCAGGGCCTGGGGTTCCCCCAGCTCTTCCTTCTGCTGCTGCCCGGAGGCCTGGCGGGCCCGGGAGGCACCTGCCCTGGGCAGCGCCTTGCTCTGCTTCCAAGAGTCACTTACCTGGAGGGAAAAGTCTCTCCTCAGCGTCAGCCCAGCCTGCCTGTTCCGGCTTCTGCCAGAGCCGCTGAGCCATTACTTTGAAACCAGGCTGTGAACTGCTCATTCCTCACTAATTCCCAGATGGGAATCTCCATGTTTGTTTACTTTCTTAAAAAATTCACATTTAGCCTGAGGCTCAGCTGAAGGAATTTTAAACATTCTTTAAAAGCTGTAAAGATGAGTTGGAAATGAAATGACCACTCAACTTTAACTAAAGCCATCATTTTTTCAAAAGCATGTCATTAAGTAGCGGGAGCGCAGTCGTGACTGACGAACAATCCAGCCACAGGGAGAATGTTAATTTCACTGGCCACGTCTTTGAAATGAATCTGTGGTTCAGGAACGATTCTGAGCCAGGTAAAGCCCATCACTGTGAATAGCATTGTGATTCGGTGCACCCAGTATTTACTGAATATTTAATTTGGTCGGGGAATTGCGCTAAGTGCCAGGCACCGGCTCTCGCTGTAAAACCTGCTATTGCCGGGCCGGCGGCTCCTGCTGCTGAGCATTTTCTTCTAAGGTAAGTAAATTCGGAACAATAAATGCTTCCCCTGTGCATGCTGGAAAAACACTAACTCTATGGCTGGAATTACCAAATTAGGATCGCTTTGTTTAATCAAGGCATCGGCTTCCTCTCACTGCATGTCCCAGCCCCTCTGTAGAAACTCACAAACCACTCACAAGAGCAAACAACGGGAAGGGATTGAGCTTGGAGGGGGAATAGAAGCGCCTTATGAAGCTGCAGAGTTGGCTGGTCTGCACCTCTTACTTGGTGGTGTGTGAGGTGTGGGCCCCTGGGCGTGGACTCTGGGCGTGGACTGTGGGTGTGGGACCCTGGGTGTGGACCCTGGGTGTAGACTCTGGGTGTGGGACCCTGGGCGTGCACCCTGGGCATGGACTCTGGGTGTGGACCCTGGGTGTGGGACCCTGGGTGTGGACACTGGGCGTGGACCCTGGGCATGGACTCTGGGCATGGACTCTGGGTATGGACCCTGGGTGTGGACACTGGGCGTGGACCCTGGTTGTGAACTCTGGGTGTGGACCCTGGTTGTGAACTCTGGGTGTGGACCCTGCGTGTGAACACTGGGCGTGGACCCTGGGCATGGACTCTGGGCGTGGACTCTGGGTATGGACCCTGGGTGTGGACACTAGGCATGGACCCTGGTTGTGAACTCTGGGTATGGACCCTGGGTGTGGACACTAGGCGTGGACCCTGGTTGTGAACTCTGGGTATGGACTCTGGGTATGGACCCTGGGTGTGGACACTAGGCATGGACCCTGGTTGTGAACTCTGGGTATGGACTCTGGGTATGGACCCTGGGTGTGGACACTAGGTGTGGACCCTGGTTGTGAACTCTGGGTATGGACCCTGGGCATGGACCCTGGGCGTGGACCCTGGGCGTGGACCCTGGGTGTGAACTCTGGGCGTGGACCCTGGGTGTGAACTCTGGGCGTGGACCCTGGGTGTGAACTCTGGGTGTGGACCCTGGGTGTGAACTCTGGGTGTGGACCCTGGGTGTGAACCCTGGGTGTGGACAGTGGCAGTGGTACCCCAGGGCAGAAGACTTGGGGCTCTTACCCATCGTGCTCTGTGGGGGGCTGTCTGCTCTCCTGGCTCAGACTCTCGTCTGTGGACTGTGAGGCCACCCCACAGCCTCCTGGGGACTGTGGTTCCGGGTTGACCCTCACGCTGGCCCCCCAGCTAAGTTTCATTGAATTCCTCGAACTGGTTTCTGTTGACGTCCTCCTTCCCCTTGTCCACAGTCTGGCAGCGTCACGTTTGGGTTCATCCATCAGCCCCCACGTGGGCAGCTCTGGGCTGCTCTGAGCCAGGAAGTGGGCCACTGAGTTGGCGAGATCGGACTGGCTGTGGGTGGCATTAAGGCACTTTTTGCGTGTGTCCTTCTCGACCCTGTTTTGGAGCACAGGGGCTCCTTTGTTTCCACACACGTTCCCGAAAGCACCAGGCACGTGAGAAGGATGCCCCTGCAGACCGGGGGGCTGCGCCTCGTGCCGCAAAGCCTGGTGCAGAGCTCTGGGAAAGGAGGCACTTTCCTGTAGGGTGAAAAGAAAATAAGTTCAAAAGCTGGGACTTTCGGACTTAATGAAAAGTACTTTTCGGGCTTTTGATTTGCTAAACTCACAAAAATGATGCCTCAGGAATGTTTCTCTGTTTTTCAGTGTAACTTTTTGGAGTCCAAAGACAAATCACTCTGCTCCTTAGGCCTCTGCTGAAGCCAGGAGGCGCTGGGGGCCTCGAGATGAAGCTGCATCGTCAGAAGGGCGGGGGGAGGGGACGGCAGAGCCCCGGGTCAGCCTGTCTGCTCCTCCCTGGCTCGGCGACCTTGGGGCAGCTCCTTCTCCGTCTGTGCTTTGCTACAGCTAATAGTACAATTACTAGTTTTAATTACTGTTAATTAAATGCTCACAAGGTGCCAGACACTGCATTAAGCATTATGTGCATTTTAAAATTCAGTCCTCAAGTGGCCCCAGGAGTGGACAAGTCTGAATGTGTGGAGGGGAGGGCTCAGCCCGGCAGGGGCCAGCCGACCTCACGCCGTGAGCAGCTGGGGGAGCGAGGACTCGGACGAGGGCGGGCGCAGCAGGACGGCTTAGCCCAACCCCGACCCCGCACACTCCCCTGCCACCACCTGCCTGGCCCGATAGCGGGGGGAAGGGATGGGGCTTGGGCACACACGGGGCGGGGCTGAGTGGATGTTTTCTCTACTTTCATGCACGTTTGAACATTTCTATAAGAAGCAAAGTTGAGACACATTACCATATAGATGGGGAAATAAGAACTGACCTAGGGATGACAAACAAGAGGCATTTCCTAGCTTAAATCAGCCTTCGGAAGCTCTCGTTTCTGGGGTGCAGGGGGGAGGGCCTGGCGTCAGGGTGCTGGGGGGAACGGAGGGTCACTGTCCCCCAGGGCTGTAGGCACCAGACTTTCATCACGGGAAGCAATGTAAGCTTAGCAATCATACCACGAGCAGCCACTTTTACCACAGTCTTTGCGCATGTGCATGTATGTATGCACATGTGCATATTTGCACATATATGTGTGTATGTGAACACACACGTACATATGGGCATGCATTTGCAGTGCATGTGTATTTCGTGTGCATGAACGTGTACATATATGAATTTCTGTATACCCATGTATTTGTGTACACACATGCATGTTCATACTGTGTGCACAAATGTATTCATGTGCATATGCACGTGCGTGTGTAGGTATAGGTATGTGCATGTGTAGGTATGTAGGAAAATCATTGTTCTCCAGTGTTTAGCGGAGAACAAGCCCAGGCCTCATGTATCACGGTCTCCTCAAACGTAAACAACTAACTGTAATACTGAATGAGGTGCTTTTCTGGCGAGTAGTGACGGAACATTTATTTAAGCCCTGTAGGTGATGGTTTACCGCCACCATTCTTCTCCTTTTGTTTCCTTGCCTTTGTTATGTTGCACATAGAATAGTAGCAAAGGATTAAACACAAGGCAAAACTCAGCCTGAGCCTGCCCCTGGCGTTGCCGTGGCCCGGGGTGGGTGGTTCGCTGCACAGTGCGTCTCGGGCACCTGCTACGAGCTCCGAGTCCCGAGCGAGCCGGCCTCGCAGCTGCACCCCAAAGCGCAGCGCTTGCAGGGCAGACTGAGCATGGGGGAGACCCAGCTCTTGTGCTTCTCGGGGCTACAGCCACCCGCCCAGAAGGCTCCCTCCCACGAAACACCGTGGGAGAGAGCTGAGGCAGCTACACTGCTTCCCCTTCGAGGGCCACGGAGGAGGCAGAGTTTGGGGGAAGATCAGCCGGGTGACACAGGGGAGCACAGTGCAGTGGCAGCGACCCACACGGGCAGGCTTTGTGCTGGTGCATCCGGGACCTTTGCCCGAGTGTGGCCCCACCCCCTGCGTGTGCGCACAGGTGCGCAGACACGCCCTGAAGCTGTCTTTCCTCCAGGGGAGCAGCCCAGGCTCTTCCGAAAGCCCTGGGTTGGCCGTGGTTTGCACGGAGGCCTTTCGGGAACGGGGAACTGAAGGAAGGATGAGCTCTTCCTTCATCTCCAGGATTCAGCCTCCAGTCGTCGGCACAGGGTGCGAACTAAATGGAGAAGAGCATGTTTAGGGGTGAGGAGCAGCAGGGGTGGGCAGGGGCTGCCCCAGGCTGGGCGTGTGGGTATCTGAGCCCCTCCCTGAGGACCCCAGCTGGTCCCCTGCAGGCCTGGGCCACACAGTGAGGCAGGTGCCCTGCTCAGAACAAGCCTACCAGGCTCAGAAGAGCAGCCGGGGGAGGCCTGGCCCTGTCTGTGAGGCTCGTGCAGCCCACACGCGGATCGGGCCCCTCCGAGGGGGCGACGGGATTGGAGAGTGGATGCAGCCGCCTGGCTTCGCCTTGACACGCTGCACACAGCAGCTGCAGGACTGTCTGCTCCCGCCTTGCGTGGTTTATTAGGGCCCGAACCTGAAAGTTCTGTGATGCGAAACCTCAGTACCACTGACCACGTAGTGTGGCTCCATTACTCTTCTTGTCCAGCATCCACAACTTCCAAAACATTTTGGGGTTGCCAAGGCGTGGAGCAGCCCCCAGCTCTGGCTCACCAACAGGACCACAGGGCCCTGCTAACTACCTGCCGGCCCCGACGGACACAGAGCCCGGGTCTGGGCTGGCAGGACGGTCACTGGGCACCTGTACACTGGCAGGCCAGCGCCCCATCTGCAGGGCTGGCCTGCTGACAGGTTGGTCTGTGATCACAGGGTGAGTAGGAAGAGAGCAAGCTCGTCGGTTCATTTCGACAATAACTGCATGAATTATGGCTTCTTTAGCACACGGGGGGAGGAAAGGGTCTCCTCTGAAGCCAACTGCAGCATTTCAGCAGCGTGCCTTTTCCACGTGAATCTAGAATCCCCACTCATGTCGAGTACACTCCTGGAACTTCCTTTGGAGTTTCCTTAGCTTTGGGTCTAGGCATTAAAATAATCACACTGTAGCATACAATACTTTTCATGTGTTATTGATGGTGTCTTATGAGAGTAAATTGCATCACTTACAGTCACGCGATCCGAAGGTGTCAGTCTGTTAACATTTTGTCTCTGGAAGGGACATCTCGCTGTGTGTGATCACATGACAGATCCCAAAGGGCAGGGGATCGAGCTGAAAATGCAGAAAATTTAGCTTTCAATAAACATACTAAATCGTCACAATCTGTTTATTATGGTGGTTCACTCCGACTATGAAGTTATTTTCTTTTTCATTTTGCACAACGCTTGGATGTCCCCCGCGGATTTCACAGTGAGCTGCACAGAAGCACGACGTGGTGAGCACAGAAAAGTCATCTAAAGTGTCTCTTCTTCCCGGGTCAGCAGCATAGGACACTTTCTAAAGACTGGTGACTCCTGTGCATTTCAAAAGGCTGGGGGGCAGGTACTTCCCAACTGTTTGGCAGAAGTGGGACTTTGGTGTAGAGCTGGAAGCTTCTACGCTCTCTGTACGGCTGACCCAGAGCCGCCTGCATGTCCCTGGCTGCTCAGAGAAGCCTGGAGGCCCCGCGAGCAGGTGCCAGGGAGTGGGTGGCTCGTGGCCGCTGCGAGGCAGAGCCGCCAGCCCTGCTCGGGCCTCTCTGGGTCTGAGCCGGCCGCCCTGCGACGGGGGGAGCGGGCATGGGCCTGGGGGTGAGGAAGGGGCTGTGTCCTGCACGTGGAGACTGGAGGACACTCTGGGAGCAGGTCCCGGGTGATCTCCCATCTCTGAGTTTTCTGAGTAGAAGATTCAGAGCATCCACACGTTCAGCAGAAGTGTGGCCTCTGATTGGCGCAGGGTGACACGTGGCCAGACACACCTGGAGGCTGTGAGGAGTAAGTTGCCTCTGGAACCCTGTGGCCAGGCCTGGTCTAGAGCAGCAACGAGATTCCGGCGGGGTCTGTGGCCCGCCCAGCGCTGGCCCCCGGCACCCAGACCCTAGTGGACAGTCTGGACCACAGCCGCGTGGGGGCTTTTGTCTCAGTTTATCTAAATAACACAGAGATATTTCTATTGTTTTGCACCATTTTCTCAATCAGCCACATAATCATTTGTTCATTTAGCAAGAGTTCAACCAGACTCGGCTTTTTGTTCACTGAGCAGGAAATAGGAGCTCGTCTGTGCCAACCTTGCTCGGGGCTCCAGGGTCCTCGGGCAGCGCGTTGACACTCTTGCTCTGCCGGAACACCGTGTTGTGGAGGAGGAAGAGGTGCAAATGGTCAGAGCACGATGACACAGTCCAGCAACTTGAGTGTGGCCCAGAGACGTGGAGCTGGTCCCAGCTGTTCTGGTGGAGTAGTGAGAGTCTGGGTGCAGTGGCAGTGGGTGGTGCCCGGAGGGAGCAGAAGCCCAGGAGAGGGAGCAGCCTCGGGGGCTGGACCCCAGAAGCCCTGAGATGACTCTGGCCACACTGGAGCTGCAACAGGGGACGCTTCCGCCTGAGGTGCTGGGTCCACCTTGGCATTGTGGTGATGGGGGTGCTACTGCCCCACTGGCTCTGGGAATGTTCCCCCACTGTTGCTGTGGCTCTGGGAGGCCAGGGTCACCTGGCACAGGGGAGGGACAGCCAGGGAGACCCGGCACAGGGGAGGGACAGCCAGGGACACCCGGTACGGGGGAGGGACAGCCAGGGCCACCTGGCATGGGGAGGGACAGGAGATTGGCTGCAGAGAGTGTGGGCTCAGCCTTTGCTCCCAGGGCAAATGGCCACAGTCCAAGTCCCGGCTCTGCCACCGTGAGTGGGTGGACTCTGGCTTTTCCTGCCTCAGTTTCCTCATCTGGAACATGGAGTGAGGACTGAGTGAGATCACACACGGAAAGCACTTTGAACAGCGCCTCTCCCCCAGGAAGCGCTGGACCAATTGTGCTGTGGTTGTTTCCTGCTCTTTCTAGCTCACGCCAGCAGAGGAAATAATCATCTGAACAAACAGATAATCTCTGGGGAAATAATTTCCATCTTTGTGAACAATCCTATTTCTCTTTTGCTGTTCTTTAAGTAGGTCAAAATCAGGATACACAGTAAATTTGGCCACTGAGATTTAGCTAAATACTGCTACACTTGACCTAACTGGATCTCATGCTTTGAGATCACTAGTCAGACTGCCTGGTCACGGTCACTCACCGTTGCTGAAATCCGCACAGATGCTTGTGCGTGGCCACTGTCACGGAACGGCAACCCCTGAGCCCCACATGCCAGCTCTGAGGGCTCGATTGCGGCCGCTGCCCACAGGCCCAGCACGTTCTGCCCAATTCCGGGAGAAAAGCAGAAGCAGGTGTGATTCTCGCCCTCTGGGAAGCTGCTTTCCCGGGATGAGTCCTGGCCGCCGGGAGCCCCCCACCAAATCGGACGCTCCCCACCCTCGGTGAACTAGCGGTGACTTCGCCAGGAAATGTGCTGCCCACTTTGAGGCAGAAGGTGGCTTTGAGCCCAGGCCGGGATTCCCAGTGGGAATCTGACACTGCAGGACACGAGGAATCCTGGAATCTTGCTCTGCGAGTCAGGTAGGCCCAGGCCCGGCAGGTGTTGAACCTGGGGTCCTGGGATCGGCTCTGTTCCTTCCTGAGGAGAGTCTGGAGAGGGAGCAGGTGGCAATTGTGTGTGTGTGCGCGCGCACGCGTGTGCGTGTGTGTGTGCGTGTGTGCGTGTGCGTGTGTGTGTGCGTGTGTGTGCGTGTGCGTGTGCCCGACATCATTGACTTTCTGGTCAAAATCAAAGACAAGTGACAAAATCAGAAGCCTTTACTGAAACTCCCTACACCAGACACCCCCAGTCCCACAGCAGGTGCCATCGTTTCCAGACTACACTGTGCACCGCCCCGGGCAGGGAAGGCTGGGCCCCGCCGAGACCCCTGCGCCTCCCGCCTGGGCCCCAGAAACCTGCCGCCCACGCGGGGGTCTGGTTTGACTGGAAGGGCCCCCCAAGGTCTGCTGGAGTTCCCTGACCTGCGGGCCAGGCTCGGCGCTGCTGTGCCAACCACCCGGGCGGCTCTGACTGGCTGGGTTTGAACGGGGGGTGCCGTCTGGTCTCCCCGAGGACACGGTGCCCGGGAGGCCGAGGGGACGGCGGGGCCGGGCTGCCCTGCACGTGCTGCCTGGAGCGGCCGTGCTCTCCCGCCCGGGGGGTCGGGTTCGGGGCCTACGTGGAGACCCCGGCAGCGGCCCACCCCCCTTCCTCAGGGCCCGCGGCTCCCCCTCGCCACTCCTGAGATCTGTGACCAGGAGCTTGTTCCGCGAGGTCCGGCCTGGGGTATCTTCCAGGTCCCCTGGGGCGGCATGTGTGTCCCGGTGCCTGACGGTTTGGAAGATGGGAAGGGTGGTGGCCCCACACCGTGTGTCCGCCTGGGGAGTGTCACAGGTGCCAGCACAGCCCGCGTCCCCCTGGGAAACAGGCATCTCAAATTGAGCCACCTGGGGGAGTTTACTATGAGGTCATTTAAAGGCGGGCAGAGGATGGCGCAGTGCTCTGCCTGGAGCCCGGGGCTGTGAGGCTGGTCGCCACGACGTGGGTGGAAGAGACAGAGAGAGAGAGAGAGAGACAGAGACAGAGAGAGACAGAGACAGAGAGACCATGGAGGAGCCAGGCCCTTCTCCCAAGGAAGCATTCAGCCCGAGGGGGCTCTCGGGGCGAGGGCAAAGACAGGTGTGGGTGATAAATACGTGCCTTCAACGCCCTCCCTCTCACCTCCTGACCTCCAGGGAGCCCCGAGAAGCGGGGCAGGTGGGGAAGGGCGAGGCGTGGTCCCGGGGAGCCAGAGCCCCCCGCCCCGTGCGAGGTGGAGGTGCCGCCGCAGCCTGAGCTCGCTGCGGTTTCTCCGGCCCCAGGTCAGCCCGACGTTTGCTCTCGCTGTCCTGCAAAGCAGGTTTGAGGCGTGTGGCCTCCCTGGCTGGCCCTGAGGACTGTGCGTGGGCTGCCCACGCCTGGAGGACACAGGTGTGAGCAGGGGGAGCCCGGAGCTCGGGACCTGCATATTTGCCACGGGAATCTGCAGACGGCCCTGGGCGCTCTTATTCCCGGGTACCGGGTTACTCGTCACAGAAATAACCAGGAGGCTCCGAAAGCTCTGTCCATAAGGGGGCACAGACCAACGAGATTTGTAAGAAAGGGTCTGCGGGTGCAGAGCTGGGTGGTCCCGGGAGTCAGGCCTGGAAGCGTCGGGAAGCGGCGGCTGCAGGGCTGCAGGGCAAGACCGGGAACTGAAACCAGGACCCGGTGTCGGGAGGGGGGGCCAGGGCTGGGGGGCGCGCGTGGCTTGGGGATGGGTGGGCGCATTGGGAACGGAAGGCAGGCTGGTGCCGCTCAATCAGTCTGCCTGTTCTGAACCTTCCAGAACCTTCTCAGATTATTTTATGAATAATGTCTTTAGTTACACTTAGCAGGAGGAATCGCACGTCTACTCCATCTTTCTGGACACGGAGGTCATTAAGCTTTATATTCTAATCATCATATTTTTCATTTTTACAAATTCTTTTTTTTTTTTTTACCTTATGTGCTCCTTGTTTAAATCTTTCTCTTTTGTTTCTCTAAAATATCAATCATGATGAAGTCTGCACGTCTTCGGTCGCTCTTGCGGCTTCATGCTCTCAGCAATTTATTTCCTCACTTGGGAGACAAGCTGCTGTCTTCCCCTAACGTCACCTGCGGAGCTCTCTGTGCAGGGAGGAGTCCACGGCAGGGGTGGAGGCCGAACCTGTGACCTGCACCTGGGCCTGGAGTGGCCAGCACCTCGCGAGGAACGAGGGTCCCTGGTACCCCAGAGGCTGCGTGGGGGGAAGAGCTGCCGGGATTCCTCCCCAGCCGGGGTCTGGCCCCTGGTGTGGTGGGATGCTTGGCTGAGAGCCCTACGACAGCGTGAGCCAGTGACAGAACCCACCGGAGGTCCCCAGGCTGGGTCCCGCTCCCAGGTGTCTCCACCCATTTGAGCAGAAACATTGTATCTTGAGTTGGTGGAGGGAGGCAGGAAGCTCCTTAGCTGTGCATCAAATGGGGCGTCTGCCCAAATGCAGATTCCCGGGCTGGAAACCCCACTGGATGCCACAGAATTGTGGGTGACGGGGGACACTGACTGGTGGCTCTAGGCAGCACCTTGGTGATCATCATGCACACCGCAGTTGGAGATTGCCCTGCTCTAGGGACGCGGGCTGGCCGGGTCCCTGCTACCTGCGGTGGGGAGGCTGAGGCTGAGGCTGAGGCTGAAGCGATGCCGAGCTTGGCTCGGAGCCGTGTCGGGGTGCCGGAGGCTACAGAGCTCTCAGTGGGGTCCTGAAACCCTCCAGGTGTTCAAGCCACCTGAGGAGCTTGGAGAAGGCCCTGCCGGCTGGGGCTGGCTCCCCGGGGACCAGCTCTGTTGAGGCGGGCGGGTCCAGGCAGGTGCTGCCTGACAGCTTCCCCCGAGCCGTTCCTGGGTGGCCAGAGGTGAGAAGCACAAGTGTCAACTGTCAGCTTTTTAAGACCCGTAATCAGGCAAAGGTGGTGGCGGCTGGTGTGCTGGGGGCTTTCTCCTGTGGGGAGCCAGGACAGCCACAGCTCCCAGCCCGTGACGCTGGCCTTGGCCATGCGGCCAGTGGGTTGGTGGGAGTGACGTCACCTCCAGGCTGGGGAACGACAGTGCCGGCCGATGGCGCCTGCTGTCCCGCTGACCGCCGGGCACACAGCAGAGTGAGCGCGCAGTGCGTGGTTTGAAATGCTGTGGTTTCCAGCTTGTTTGTTTCCGCGTCATACCCTACCTCTCCCAACAGGCACATCGGGTTTTATCAAAAAGTATGAAAACCAACAAGAGTTCTGCATCGTAAAATGCCTCCTTCATTACCTTAATAGAATAAGTGAGCTGTGTTTTCTTTTTTTAGCCTGTCCTCCAGTCTGTTTTTAAAATGTCACTCGCTGATGGACGAAGCCAGCCTTTTGATGCTAAAATGTTTTCCGTCGCCTTGTCGAGGTAGGGTGCTGCAAAATGCATTCAGTTCATGGAACTTGGTTATTCAGTCTGTCCCTGGGAAACGAGTGTTATGTCAGGCAAAAAACTCCAAAATGATTAGAGCAAACGGTGGTCTTTTCTCACGGAGAAAAATGCCTGCAGAAGGCGGATTGATTCTTGAGTGATAAGCGCGGTGGAGCTCTGTTCTCTTGACTTCTACCAGGGGAAATCTCACGTCGGGGAGAAGGAAGAAAATACACCACTTGCTTTAAAACACATTTTTTTTTTTCCAGGGGAAAATTTAGCAGCTGTGGTGGTTATGTTGCTTTTTTGTAAGAGTTTTTTTCGGTGCATGAAACATTAGACTTGGCAGGCCAGGGACGATTCTCACTGTATTTCATTCCTGACTAGGTTGGGCTGGGCTCAGGGAAGGGAGTGGAGGATGTTGGGGTAATATTACCAGAAAAGCATTCACTGAGTTCAGGTGTCCTGACATTTGCATTTTGTGAAATTTCTGTTCATGCTTCAGGGAGAAATAACTTTGAAATACTAGTGGGAGGAAGCTGCCGTTACAAAGATTCAGCCCATATTCTGAAGTTATTTTTCCTGGCTTTGAACTGCTACTTGGGGCTGAATTACGGTGCAGCTCTATCCTAATGGCCAGAATGCACTTGACAAGGGCCAGCTTGATTTTTCTGAAATATTTTATACGAACTGAACAAGTTTGCAGAGGCCCCAAGCCCTTGAGAACACCGGCAGGGAATGTCGGTGGCGACTCGCACCTCCCGCAGCGCCCGCTGGAGAGCGGCTGGGTGCGGGTCCCGTATTCCACAGGTGCTTCGGCACCCAGAGCCGCTAGACCCTCAGGTGGGAAGTGACTGGAGGGCAGGGGCTCCCCGTCCTTTACGTCTGAATATTATTTGCCCCGTCCCAGTGGGCCACCTTCTTCCTCGGGAAAGCCGAAAACCACAGTTGCTTCCCTGGAATGATGTTCACGAGGACACAGGACCCCTGTCCTTCAACATTCATCCGGGGACTGGCTCCCTGCTGAGGTCGGGTTTGGGAGGTGCAGATAGACCAGCCGGGGTGACCGCAGCCACCAGGAAAGCCCCGTCCTGCTGCCTCCTGTTGGGGCTGTGTTCTCTAGGGAGAAGGGCTTGGCACCCGGAGGGAGGAACAGGGGTCAGGTGCTTGTCCTGGGGAGTGGCAGGAGACAGGCTGCAGTGGTGGCTTCTCTCGGTGGCTGGCTTGCCCTGTGGGTGCCAGCTCGGCCCATGGGTGCGAATGGAACTGCCTGGGCTGCAGAAGACTCGGGTGAAATCTGCTTCCCTCCCCGGGCCGTGGACATGGCTGCACTGCTCCGGGCTGCCGGGTATCTTTGCAGAAGCTGCGGGCGTCGCTAATATGCAGAGTTGTACACCTGTGGGGTTAAAAGGTGAGCTGAGGCAACAGCTGCATTGATTCAGCCAGTAGGACGGGTGGGGTTCCCAGTCCTCTCCATGGGGAGGGGGTGTCCAGGGGCGAGGGCACAAACCCACTCCAGCTGGGGGGAGCCAGCTCTCCCTCTGTGGGGTTTTCCCCAGCTCCCCCTCCTCCCTATCCATGGGAGGACAGAGGGGGGTCCAGAGATGAGCGGGGAGAAGGGGAGGAGGGTGAGGCGGGAGGGGAGGGGTAAAGAGAAGGACTCTTCAGAGCACGCCTGCTTGCTCTCCTTGTCGCAGTCTGGGAGCTCAGCTCTGGGGTGCCCTTGGGGGTCGGGGGACACCCTGGGCTGCAGTCACCCTGTGTACAGTCCAAGGCATTGGCTTCCTCCTCCTGGTGAGCCCTCCTCCAAGACATACGACCTCATAGCCCCTCCTCCTGTGAGGTCGCCACCCGCCCTTGCTTGGCTTCGGAGCAGAAGGAGGTGCTCTTGCTGCTGTGCACACAGAGGTTGCCCGCGGCTTCCCTGGGTGCTGTTTACAATAAGAGCCAGCCTTTAGCGTGGAAAGCACCAGAAAAGCATTGCTCTCTGAACACACTGGGCAAAACCTCTTCTTCAAATAGTCTTCAAAGGGCCTGCCAGGAATGAAAAGTGTAACAGGAATAAAGTGTGGAAAATGGCCCATTTTATTTCCTGGTTGCAAGTGGATTTCCTTTTCGTCGCTCTTCTCTTAAACAGCTGTTTGGCTGTGCTGGTGGTGTTGCTTGCTAGCAGTGGAGGATGGGAGGCTCGCGGTGTTTGCCTGAATCCAGGCTCCTGTGTCAATTAGTGCAATCCTGGTTTTTAATGCAGCATTTATTCTTTCATTTGAACAGTGACACCGTGCTCTGCTCTTAGCTGAGGGTGCACAGACCTGGTGGCGGGGTAGCCCTGCCCACAGCAGGCTCAAGGGCGTAAGAACCATCAGTGATTCCATGGCCGAGCTCCCTGGAACCCCTGAGCTTTACCTGGAATACCTACGGGTGTTTCCACAAAACAAACGTCAGGATTGGGGTGTAATGCTCCCGAAGAAGTCACTCACGCTCCCGAGGGTCAGGGGTAAGAGCGTGGGGCGTCTGTGGCCACTAACGACGTGATGAGGGAGTTGAATGTGAGCCGAATGCGGCGGTCATGCCACACACCCTTGGAATTGTGTCTCCTTCTGCTCTGTTCCCTTTCTCCACCACGACAATGTCTCAGACCCTGGTGGAGTTTCGGGTCCTTCCTGAGGGTGGGCAATCCCAGCACTTGGGGAGGCTGAGGTGGGAGGATCACTTGAAGCCAGGAATTCAAGACCAGCCTGAGAAACATAGCGAAACCCCATCTCTACCAAAAAAAAAAAAAAATTAAAAATCAGTTGGGTGTGGTGGCACATGCTGTGGTCCCAGCTACTTGAGGAGCTGAGGAGGGAGAATCACTTGAGGCCAGGAGTTCAAGGTTACAGTGAGCTGTGATTTAGCCACTGCACTCCAGCCTGGGTGACAGAGCGGGACCCTGTCTCTCAAACAAACAAAAAACACCCCACAATGATTTGGCACTGATAACTCCTCATGGCCCGATTAATACATAAAATTGGGGCTCAGGAGGAGAAACAAGTGAGAATAATAAAATACACTAAATAACAAATTCGAGGAACATTATAAAACTTAGGATAAATACCAAGGAAACAACTTATAACAGAGTAAGCTAAGTATAGTAAAAATACTGAAATCAAAGATAGAGAAAATCTTAAAAGGAAACGAAGTGACAAACAAAACAAAACCAAGCCTTATATTATTAATCCCTTCAGAGAAACAACAGTGATAGCTGATGTTTCAACGAAATGATGGAACTCAGACAACAAGAAAAAGACATGTTGAGGATGTTGAAGGAAAATAACTGCCTATCTAGAACTCTATGTGCTGTAACAGTATCTTTCAAAAATGAAGGGAAATGAATATTTTGAGACAAGAACAAAAATCAGCATAGACAACAGTCCTAGAAACAAAATATTATCACACAGGCTGGGGAACAATGATCCCAGCTGGGAGTTCAGGGTACAGAAAGGAATTTAAAAGAAAGAGAAGGATAAATGTGTGGGTATATCTAAAAGAATATTTGTAATAATAATGTCTTATAGGTTTTAACATATATAGGCTTAAAATACATAAACTCAACAGCGTACAAGTTGGATGGTAGTTAATGAAGCTCTTCTGTTCTAATTAGAAGGAAACAAATGCATATATTAGAAAAAAAGCTAATAATTATCAAAAATCCACTTCAAGAAGCAAATTGAACCCTAAGAAAGTAGAAGGATAGAAATAAGTATAAGAATATAAGTTAATGAAATAGAAAGTAAATACACAACACAGAGATTTGACAAAGACAAAGATGACTTTGAAAATTAATAAACCCCAAGTGGCACCAAGAAAGTGTCAGGACCACGAAAGGGGACATTGCCACAGATGTTGCTGTCATCACAAAGATCACACGAAGACAATCGCTGGGAACAAGTGTGTGGAAATAAATTTAAACATTTAGAGGAAATCATCAAATTCCTGGAAAGACAAATTTAAAAATGAACCCCAGAAAATGTGAAAATCTGAACATTTTTAGCAGAATTAAATATGTCAAATTGATAATTATATTTGTACACACACACAGGGACACACACACACACACACACACACACACACGATCTTAGCAGCACGTCCCATCAAACTCCCATGGCAGAACTCAGCCCAATCCTATGTAAGAGAACAGAAAAAGAGCAAACACATTCCAATTTCTTTCATAAGAGTCAAATAATGTGAAACCTGAAGTTTGAGGAGTATATTACAAGGAAAGAAAAATTGAATTCAGTGTCATTCATAAACAGATTTTAAAATCAGCAAAGTATTAGCAAACTGAGTCTAGCAATGACTGAAAAGGTAATATGTGATGTAAGAGTTGCATTTATTTCTGGAATACAAGACTGGTTTAATGTTTGAAAGTCAATCAATGTAATTTAGCATAGCATCAGGAAAAGAAAGAAAACTTGTGACATTTCAGTAGATGGGGAAAAGCGTTTGATAGAAACTTAGAAAATCAGGAAGTAAAGATGTGTGTTTAACCTGATAGCCACACACAGCATCATATTAAATGGCGAAATATTCAACTCTTTTCCCAAAGCCCTGGCAACAAACAGGAATGTCGTGAGCCCAGCCTCGTGTCTCGGGGACGTGGTTTGCGTGCAGTCCCCCCGCGTGTGTCTGCTTCATGAGAGCCTGTTCTGAGAGCTCCTCGGGACTCGGTGGAGTGTGACGTCCCAGGCACCCGATCGTGTCCCTCCCACACACCCTGCCGGTTGCCACAGCCAGGCTGTCACCTCGCCAAGCTTCTCTGTGGCCCCCGCTCCAGTGCCAGGATCTGGCCCTCTGTGAGGGTTTGGGACTGACGAATGGAGTCTCAGAGGTGTAGACAAAGTATTGTAATTAGCTGTATTGAAACCTGTAAACCACTTGTATCCATTCTGCTTGGCGGAATCCAGGACCATGTTCGAGAGGAAGACAGCGCACAGAACAAACAGTTATAAATATGAATGAAGTCCCAGCCTCCTGGGAAGAGACACCACGGCGAGCGACAGGGTGCGTGTCGGGGAAGCGTAATCACCGACAGTAAACCTCACCCCACGGCAGCCGTGTGGGACTTGAATTCATGTGGCAGCTGGAGCTGGAAACATTCTGGGACGACCTAGACTGATGGAGCTTCCTGACTTTTACGATGCTTTGGATTCTCCTTCATTCCGTCACCAGTTTCATCGGGGCTTCCTGACTGTGGCGTGGCTGTCCAAGCTGGTCAGAGGCCGCCGTGAAGTGTCCCTCCAAGGACAGCCGTGACGCCTCTTCGTGGGGAAGGTGACGCAGAGTCAAGGTGATTTCCCTGAAGGTGTGAATCCTCATGAAATCACTCCTGTTTCTGGAAAGGGCCCTGTGAACACGTGCAAGGCTGTGTGGCCACAGGCAAGGGGACCGGCATCTTTCTCTACACGGAGGGACAGACACCGGGGAAAGGGAAACTCGCACGTCCACTGCTGGAAGCAGGAAGGACCAGAATGAAGGTTTTCAGATCCTTTTCTGTAGCAGTCTGGCTTCTTCGGTTCCTGCCTCTTCTCTTTTGCCTAAGCGCCCAGCACCTCATCGGAATCTCCTGGACGAGAGGCGTCTGCGGCATTGTGGGCTCTCCCCCCCGGGAGGCCCCGCGTGCTGGATGCTGGTGGAGGACGTGAAGCTCGCTGTACCTTGGGCCTGGCACTCGCCACTCGCGGTTCCATTGCTCACCTGCACGCGGGCGGCAGAGGCTCCTGGCCCCAGTGGGGAGGAGGAGGTGCCCTGGGAACGGCAGGGTCACAGCAGAGGCAGGAGGCCGGAGGACCTCCCCGAGGCAGGTGGGTACTGCTCGGGCTGGGTGGGAAGACGGGGTCCTGGCCCCCACTGCCTTGTCCGGGTTCCGGCTCCATCCACTCCAGGTGAGGGGCCGGGCACAAGCGGGACCGGGCCTCGCCCAGCTCTGACATGCTAGGATTCTGTCTGCACGACACCAGGCGTCTCTCTGGTCAGGATTCTGGAACTGGGCCCCACGTCAGCTGCCCACAGGTTGCTCAGGTGCCTTAGGGGGGCCCTGAAATGTCTCCCCATAACCAGACGCAGGTCAGCTCAGGACGGCTGTGTTGTGGGGAGCCCTTGTTTTCCCTCGGCCCGTCCCTGGAGAGTCACACGCTCACCTGAGTTGACAGCGAGGCCGGCCCATGCCGGGTCCTAGGTGACTGCGTTTCTGGGCTGTCTGTGGATAGGAGATGCCGGCCAGGCTGGCACCTGTCACAGTCTGTGACGGTGCCTTTGCCTAGAGAATCAATGCTGCTGCCAGTGGTGGGGACGACTCAGTATCCCCTTCCTTCTCTCCTCTGTCGTTCTCTCACCTTCTCGTATCTCAAAAGTAGTTGCTGAGTTTCTGACTGAGACTCGTAGCGAGAGGTTTGGAAAAATCCACAGCCACTGGCGGAAGTGATGCCGTCGTCTTAGGATAGTGACGCTTCATTTAATTGTCACCTTGAGAGCTTGCTGGTATTCAGATTTTCCTGGTTGCCCAGTGCAGCAGGAAATAAGATTATTTAATGAGCACTTATTGAGTACCTACTGTGTGCTAAGTGCTATGAGAATAAAAATAGATAAGGAAAGCATGGCTGTTAGGTAAACGGTTATAGTCAAGGAAGACGTGAAATAAACCCTCTGAGAATAATGGCACCAACGGGCAGGGGGTGCTCAGAAGAGGAGGACGTCACAGCTGGCCAACAGGAAAGGCCACAGAGGATGTGGCAGCTGGAAGGGACCGGGAAGCCACCGTGGTTTCAGTGAGTGTGGCTGCGATGGAGAGGAGGCTTACAGCAATGGAACAACACGAGTGTGGCCATGGCTCTCGACGTGGGCAAAACAGTGGTAGCAGAGGGAAGACGTAGGTGACATATGACACAACAATTTTTATTCTAATTATTTTAAATGTATTCATATGTATTGGGTAAACACCTGTATTTCTTTTCTAGTATAAGTTGGAATTTAAAAAGATGAAATTGTTGGGGAATTTGGGGTAGCTGAAGTCATGGTGACTGCATACATGTGAAACTTACCGCACCTCTTCTAAATAAGATAAAGAGGAATGAGAATGATGAACGCATCATGCAAAACCAGTGTCTTTAGCATAACCCAAAGACTGAGAATGATCAAATACCAAACATTTTTCTAGCACCCGGGCAGGAGCGACCCCCGCTCCTCCGCAGGTCTCTGCAGCTCACAGCGCAGGGGACACCAATTTCAGACCCGAAATTGATCTGAGTCCACCACTGGAGGGAGGAAGTCACCCTCAGTGTGAGATTGGCGTTTTCTGGCCGTCGAAGCACTGGCTGTAAAGAAGAGACTTAAAGTGTGCGCCGGATGCGAGGACGCAGTCCGGAGAGGGTGACACTTCGGGGTGTGAAGGGTTAACAGGGGGAGGCGTCCTGTGAATACTACGGGGTACAGAGAAAAAGAAGCAGGGAAATAGGGATCCTATAGAAAAAAATCAAAGGACATGCACTTCCACTTGTCATTGCCACCTCCAAAAACAGATAAATAAATAAATGAAAAGAGAGAAATAATCCATTCAGTAAAGACTTTACTACGCCGACAGAGCACAGAGAGGGTCGTCTTGCACTAAGCATCTCATAAACCACACTAAATTGCCAGCTCTGTTTACGTAACTGTGGAGGCGCAGAGTCTTTCTGTACATAAAACTGCTATAAAAAGAAAACAACAAAATGGGACTCCAACAATTCATCTGATCAAACCCTCCTGAAAGAGCAGCGCCAAAGCAGAACGAAGTTGTGCTGTTAGACCCATGCATGATTAGATTACGTGAGCCTCACTGAGAGCTATGAAAAATACCTAAATCGGAAGTTCAAAAACTAAGAACAAAAGTGGATGAAGAAAGATGAATAAAAATGCGAGATAAAGTCAGAAAATAGCAAAAAGATAAAGACAAAATCATAACAACCATGACGACCAAAGGCACCTGGTAAAATAAATTCAAATAAAAATATGATAAGATACATTGAGAAAATGTGAAAACAACTAAGATGATGAAAAAATGATTTAAAAAAAAATGAAGTAAATTGAGTCAAAGAGAAAGTGGGTGAACTGGAACACTGGCAAAAACATCCAGTTTACGTACAAAGGAAGACAAAACAATGGACAGAACCAAGTATTTAAAATTATAATCTGAGAAAAAAATTCTAGTAATAAAGAAATACCTGAATCTACATGTTGAAAAGGACCCCTGGGTCTTTTGGCCAGGGAAGTGCCAACTGCAGGACACACCCAGTGAGACTGTCAGACAACGCGGCCCCCAACGGCAAGGGGAGCAGACGGGACTGCGGCTTCACAAATGAATGAGCAAATCAAAGCAGTGACTGGGCAGGATTTTCGAAGAACTCAAAGGAAGCAAGTGTGAACCAAGGACTTCATATCCGGCTGGTGGCCCTCAGATGTCAAAGCTATTTGAAAAGCAGTTGAAACATACGAGACCTTTCTTGAGGAATTCACTAAAAATAAATTTATCTTGCTGAGAGATGACTGTGGAGACTCCAGGACGATGACCGTTGGTGTTTAATACATTTCATGTTTGTATTTCATAGTTGGGGGTCTAAGGCTGAAACAGTGTTGGGAAGACAGGTAGAGGTATAGGGCTGTGTCTCTGTCGTGTGTGTGCATGTGCATGTATGTGCATGTGTGCGCGTGTGTGCATGTGCGTGATGAGCACGATGAGGAGGATAGAAGAGATGGAAAAGGAGAAAGTAAATAAGCTCACTGACTGTTGTATGGGCAATAAATGGTAGGCAAGATACTTTTAAAAACAAAACAAATTATAAAAATTTGTTTAAGAAAATGTGACTAAGACCATTTAAAAAGGTATGAGTACCAAAGTGACCTCTAGAACAAAACTACACTGTTGTAAATAACCAAAAGAAATAAAATTCAAACAAGAGAGCAAATAAAACACATCAGGTAAACAACAAAACAAAACAAATACAATATACATAAACACAATCACATGTATAAATACTGTAATACATTATTTCAACAAACGGTACTGATACAACTGGATATTCCCAGTGCACAGACAAACTTAGATTCCTTTCTCAACCATTCACAAAACCTAGCTCAAAATGGACCACAGCTCCAAGTGTAGAAGCCAAAACTCTAAACTTGTTAGAAGACATTTTTAATGAGAAGATCTTTATGACCTTTGGCTAAGCACAGATTTCTTAGATGAAACATCACAGAAACAATCCGTGGAAAAAAATGATAAATTTTTTAAATCATTTTTTAGTCATCAAAATTAAAAATGGTGGCAGCTCAAAAGACACTATTAAGAAAATAAAAAGACAATCTACAAGCTGGGAGAAAATATTTGCAAATCATGTATTTGACAAAAGCTTTGTATCTAGAACGTACGAAGAGCTATAATATTTCAACTCAATAACATCAAGCAAAAAAAAAAAAAATGGGCAGAAGGTTTGAACACACACTTCACCAAAGTAGGTTTATGAATGATCAGTAAGTACGTGAAAAGATGATGAACAGCGTTAGCCACTGGGAAAAGGCAAATCATAGTCCCATGAGACACCGCTTCCCACACACGCCGCGTGGCTCTCATCAAAATGGCGACCCCAAGCCCTGGCAAGACGTGGAGGAAGCTGCCGTGGGGGGGAATGCCACCTGTGCTGTCACTTTGGAACATATTTTAGCAACTTCTTAAAAAACTAAACATCTATTCACCATAAGACTCAGCAATTCTATTCCCAAGTACTTCACTAGGAGGAATGAAAGCACACGTCCACATAACATTTTTGTGCTAATGTTCGTGCAGCATTGCTAGTAATAGCCAGAAAGTGGAAACAACACAAATGCTTCTCAACTGGTGGTGGATAAATGAAATGTGGTATATCCTTACAGCGGAATATTATCCAGAAATAAAGAGAAAAGAAGTATCGATATGTATCACAATGTGAAAGATCTTCAACAACATTATTCTAAATGAAAAAAAAAACCCACAGAAGACTTCATATTATGAGATTCTATTTATACGAAATGTGTATGGAGACAGAAGAGATTAGTGTTTGCTGAGTGGGGGATGGGATAGAGAGGATCAGGAATAAGTCAGACATCCGTTGTCTCTACTGCTGTCCCACACTGGGCTAGTGGCTACCCTTCAACATATGAAAATATTTCAATGTTATGAGATAAATGCAAATTAAAATCACACGGAGATGACATTTCTCACATAACTGAGTGGCAAAATTGTTAAATAAATCCCCTCCTCTGTGGGTCAGGCTGCCAGGAGCAGGCGTCCTCGCATCTTGCTGGCAGGAATGGGGACAGTCACAACCCTCGTGGAAGGGAGTTTAGCCATTGCTGGCAAAACTGCATCTGAGTCCTACTTTAGGCTTAGCAATTCCAGCTCCAGAAATTTACTCACACTAAATGATGCCCTTCCAAAAAATATAAAAGTACACGTTTCCAAAGTTGTTATTGCAACTTTGTCCATAATTACAAATGCTGGCAAAGACCTAAATGTTCACGCACAGGAGAGCCGCGGAGCAGTCCCTGGCTCGCCGGGCCTGTGACGTGCTTCACAGCCCTGACAAGAACAGGGAAGTCCTCCGGGAATGGATCGGGAGACACAGTAAGTCGAGGGTATGTCAAGTAGGAAAAGAAAAGCGAAGTGCAGAAGAATGTAGTGTGCTGTTTGCACAAGAAAAACGAGGACAGAATAAAATATACATGCATTTATTTATGAACAAACCCAGCCCCCCACACATACACACACACACACACACACACACACAGAAGGGTAAACCAGAGACCAGTGAAACTGGTGCCCACTGGGGTGGGTGGGATTGGATGGGAAAAATAGAAGGAATGGGGGGGTGAGGATGCCTCTCAGTGTCAATCTACTGTGCAGTTCTGACTCCGGAACCACGTTAATTATTTTACCTGCTCCAAAAAGAAAATCAATAAAGTCCACAAGGATGAGGGGCAGTGATCTGGAATGGAATACAAACAGAAAATAAATAAAGCAACTTGTTTTCAACAATGGACACCATAACCACTCGGAAGCGCGGCGGGAGGTGGCGGGAGAGCTACCCCGAACACCGCCTGAACCCCGGTGCACGGGGGTTGGTTCTGAGACAGCCCCGCCATGGACACCAAACTCCACGGGAGCTCTAGTCCCTGATACACAGTGGTGGGGTCTCTGCACAGAACCCGTGCACAGCCTCCTGCACACTTTAATCCCCTCTAGATCACGTGCAATACCGAATGCGTTGCAAATGCTGTGTAAATAGTAGTTGTACTGTGTTGTTTAGGGAATGAAGACAAGAAAAAAATCCTGTGCATGTTCAGTACAAGCACAGCCATCCTGTTCTTCCTGAATATTTTTAACTTGCGGTTGGTTGAGTCCATGGATGTGGAACCCAGAGATACGGGGCGGACTGTGTTTGGACGCTACATCCTCAGGCTAAGGACAAAAATAACTCTCAACAGATTTCAAATTCTAGTTAGGGTTTCTTTTTTTTTTTTCCCACGGAGAGGCTTGGCTTAGCTATTTTGAAACTTCTTTTCTCGGTACTCTGGGGTCAAGGAAATCAGCGACTGTGTCATGTCCTGGAGCAGGAGCTGGAGCTGCAGATTTGGAAGGGTGGGATGGGAGGATGTGATACGGAACCGCAGCTGGGGTCATGGGAGCGCAGACGACGTTTGTTGAGCGGTGAAGCTGCGGTCTGAGACGTGGGGCAGGCGCATGAGTGCACAGCCTCTTGCGGGATCGGGAAGTGGCCCGTGTCCTGGTGCACATTTCAGTGGGGTGAGGGCCTCGGCCCTCGCTGTTCATGTTGATAGTCGGTGAGTGTTTTCGTAAGGACACAAATGCAGGAGCCGGTTCCCAAGGTTCAAATCCTGGCTTCCCCTGCTACACAGAGAACAGTCACATTTCCATGCCTCAGTTTCCCTGTCTGCATCCTGGGTATCCACCTAGCAAGTTGTGTGAGGATAACGGGGTGATGTGTGTGAAGTACTCAGCCTGGTGTCTGGCCCAGAGTGAAGCTCCTCGTCAATTAGCTCTTTTCACTGTTTTTACTGCTGATGAAAATCTGTGTGTTTCTACAATTCAGTAGCAGAAATAAGTGCCGAATAAGTGCTGGGTGCAAATCTAGCTCGGGGACCGGTGGAGACATTTCGTGTTGGTTTTCCTTTACACGCTGCTACCTAACAGGGCCCCTTTTTAGGATTCTAGCAAGACTCAGCAGGAATGTTTGCAGAAGTCTGAAATCACATCTTGGCGTCGTGTTTCTGAAGGGCAAAACCCTATTTTTCTTGAGGGCATCAATCTCTCAAAATCCTAAATGAGAAGGTAAATTTGAGACCAGAGCCTGGTGACAGCCCGGAACCCACACCTGGCAGCTGACAAGTAGATTGCGGCTGTGTGTTTGGGCTGCGTCCCGGAGCGGGTAGTGGACTCGGGTCACACGGGCAGCGCTGGCGACCTGGCCAGAGAGCCAGGGGGGCTTCTGGGGGTGCAAGGGGAGCCCAGGACAGGGGACAGCATTGCACTGCTGCTTTCAAACTTGTCGAGCAGCAGTGTCACAAAGCACGGTGGTCCACACCTCCGCACAGCCCTGCCATTGCGGCGTCAGACATAGAAACACGCCCTTTCCCCTTTGGAGATGCACCGTGGCCAGGTTTGGACACATGAAAATAACAATAAATAAATTATCAACATTTGGGAAAATACCCCCGACAGCCCGTCCCCTCGGATCAAAGCACTGTCCACTGTCCACGTAGTTGGATATTTCAGTCTTGTTTTTACCTATGTAAAGCTGCCTTATTTTTTTCTTACGGAAAATTAACCAAACTTTATATACTATTTACATTCCTATTCTTATAGCATTTTATCATAAGCATTTCCAAGGCCACTGAACAGTTCACTAGACCTTTGTTTTAAACATGCTACTTGTTACTCCTACAAGCATCACTGTGGCGGCTGCGCTGACGTGTCACTGACACACGCTCACATAGCACAAGGGCACAGTCTGCCGGGTCTTGGCGTGTGTCTACCCTGGACAGCACCACAGTCGCTGAGGAACGTGTCCATCATTCCCGGAGCCCCTCGGGGCCCCTGGGAACCCCACCCTCTGTCCCTTTCCAGCCCTGTCTTGTTCCCGGGCAGCCACATTCCTGCTCTCTGACACGATACGCTAATTTGCATTTTCTAGAGCTTTATATAAATTGATCTAGAGGACACATGCTCATTCCGTCTGGCTTTTTTCACCCAGAATAATTATTCTGAGTTTCACCCATGCTGTTGAGTGTGGAGTGGTTCATTCCTTTTCGTTGCTGAGTGGTATTCCACAGGACTGACAGCGCACAGCTCATCTGCTCGCCAGCTGGGAGACGTTGGGGTCGTTTCCAGCCTTGGGCTACTGCCAATAAGGCTGCTGTGACCATTCACGTACAAGTCTGGACATTTATTGTGAAAAACCACAAGAAATGAGAAACACCTGAGTGGAACGGCTGGATCCCACGGTGGGCACATATTTAAACCTTTAGAAACTGCCACCGTGTTTCCAAGGGCGGCACCGTCTCACACTCCCCTCAGCAGCCCAGGAGGGCTCCGGCCCCTCCAGAGCCCCTCCCGCGCCTGGCAGGGTCTGCCTTACCTTTGACAATTCTATTAATGACAGGTGTGCAGTGGCTCTCACTGTGGCTTCAGCGTGTCCGTCCTTGATGACTAACGGTGTCGAACGTCTGCTCATGTGCTGATTCGCCGTCTCTGTATCTTCTTTGGTGAAGTGTTTATGTATCTTTTGCCCACTTGTTTTCTTACTGTGTGTTATTGTTGAGTTTCAAGAGCTCTTTATATATTCTAGATATGAGTGCTTATTTCCGATTAGTTTCTCTAAGCTGTGCTTGTCCTTCATTTTCTTAACAGCATCTAGTGAAGAGAAGTGTTAAATTTTGATGAGGTTCAACTTAGCAATTTCTTCTTTTATGGGCTGTGCTCAGACTGTCATATCTAAAAAAATCTTTGCCTAATCAAAGGTTGGTCACAAAGATTTTATCTTTTGCTTTCTTTTGAACTTTTGTTATTTTAGTCTTTATATTTATGTCTGTTATCCAATTGCCATTAATTTCTATATGTGGCACAAGGTATGTATTGAAATTCTTTTTTTTGTTTTTGATATCCAGTTCTGAAATCATTTGTTGAAAACACTACCCTTTTTCTGCTTAATTGCCTTTGTAGCTTTGTCAAAACTCAGCTGTCCGTGTGTGTATTTCTGGAGTCTATGTTATTCAATTGATCTATCTTTATGCTGATATCACAGTTTCTATTATTGTAGCTTCGTAATGTCTTGCAGTTAGATAGTGATACTTTGTTCTTCTTTTTTCAAAGTACTTTTGGCTGTTCTAGGTTCTTCCCATTTCCATATGGATTTAAAAATCAGTTTGTCAATTTCTATAAATAAGCCCTTTGGCATTTTCAATGGGATTATGTTGAATCTATAAATCATTTTGGGAGGGACCTGACATGCTAAGCATGTTGAATTTCACAACTTGTGCTATAATAAAGCATATCTCTGCATTTATTTAGGCATTTTAAAATCTCTCTCAGAATTGCTTCATAGTTTTCAATGTATAAGTCATCTCTCACGCCTTCGTCAGATTTATTTCATATTTTTGTTGCTATAGTAAATGTATTATTATTTTAAAATTTCAATTTTCTATTGTTTTCCACTAGTACACAGAAATACATTTAAATTTTTATAATGATTATATATACTGCAACCTTGCTAAACTCACTTATTAGTTCTAGTAGCTTCTGTGGATTCTAATGTCCTCCTGATTAATTGACCCTTTAGCATTAGGAATGACCTTTTTTATCTCTGGTAATAGAATCTGCTCTGAAGTTTACTTTGTGCAATATTAGTGTCGCCACTGCAACTATTTTGGCTGGTATTAGTGTGGTATCTCTTTTTTCATCCCTTTACTTTTAATTTATATGTCTTGTATTTAAAGTGTGTTTCTTGCTCTCATCTGACAGTTGGATCTTGCTTTGTAAAATTCAGTCTGCCAATACCTGATTTCTGATTAGGTGCTTAGAGCCCACATATTTAACACGATTATTGACAAGGTTGAGGCGAGGCCATCACCTGGTCGTTCGTGTTTCTACTTGTACCTACTGTCCCTTACTCTTTTCTCCTCCTGACCAGTTTGAACGGTGGTTGTCTTCGGTTCCACTGTGTCTGCTCTGTTGCTCGCTAGCCGTAGCTCTGTACCCTGCTGTGCCAGCGCCGGCTTTAGGGTTTCAGTGTTGGGTCCCCGGCGTCCTTCAAGCGTCCTGCACCCCTGCCCGGCCAGCCCCTTAGGAAGATGCACCTCCCTTCCTCCCTCCTGCCGGACGCTGCTTGTCTTACGTTTTATTGTCGTATCTGTCATGAGCCCCACGATATGCTGTCTTTGCTACGATAGTGATCTTTTAGCGAGACTTAAATAAACAGGAAGTGTGTCTGTTTCCCCTGGTGGCTCCATTCCCAGGGCTGGTCCCTCCCTTCTGGGGACCCACATTTCTATCCGCCGTCATTTTCCTCCCACCTGAGGGACTCCCCCGAGTTTCCCCAGCGTGGCTCTGCTGCTGGTGACGAATCCTTTCAGCTTTCAGCTTTTTTCTGTTTGAAACCCTTTTTATTTTGCCTTCATTTTTGAGATTTTCTTTCTTTTCTTTCTTTTCTTTTTTTCTTTCCTTCCTTCCTTCCTTCCTTCCTTCCTTCCTTCCTTCCTTCCTTCCTTCCTTCCTTCCTTCCTTCCTTCCTTCCTTCCTTCCTTCCTTTTCTTTTCTTTCTTTCTCTGGCTATAACTCTTGGTTGACGGTTTTCCCCATTTCTACTCTTCCTAGATGTCGCTCCACAGTCTTCTCTCCTGCCTGTTTTTTGACAAGAAATCCGCCCTCATCCCGACGCTGGTTCCTTTGTACGCAATGGGCCCTTTTCCGCTGGTTGCTTTAAACATTTCCTCTTTATGCTGTGTTTCCAGCGGTTTGATCTTCGTGAGTTTTGGTGTCGCTTTCTTCTCTGTTCCTTTTGACTGGGCTCCACTGAGCTTCTTGGACTTACAGGCTTATAGTTTCCATCAAGTTTGGAAGATTTTCAGCCATTATTTCTTCACTTGTTTTGCTGTTCTCCCGGGTCTATTCAGGGGACGCCACATACGGGGCTGCTTCAGACCTCACCACAGCTTGTCCCTGCTCCGTTGACTTTCTTTTCTTCTACTTCTTCTCTTTTTTTTTTAAACCAACATCATTTCTAATAGTTCACAATATTTCATCTTATGTATGTTTCCTGATTTTTTTAGGTGTTTACCTTTTAGTTGCACATATAGTTGGTTTTTATGTTTTATTTTTCTACTACAGATATAGCTGAGAAGAATATTTTGGGAGGAATATGTTCAAATTTCCCCAAAGTGGAAATCACGAGATAGTTGGTTTTAAATTTCCCTTTACATACTCATGGGTTATTTTATAAAGAGTTTGCTTATTTACCCTCCCATGCAATGTAGAATGTCCATCACATGTGACCACCACTAGCATTAGGGGTTTTAAAAGTTACTTTATTCAAACATAATTTTCCTGCAAGAATGCGTGTGTGTGCATGTGTGTGTGCGCATATGAATGCGTATGTGTTATCAGAATGAATAATTCTTTGCTTATTTTTATTTTTAAAAATGTAACATAAGCATAACAAATATAATGAAATGCTTGAATAACAATAGCATTTTATCACACTACATTTCTATTCCAAATGTATTGATTTTGACTTGCATTGTTTGACACGTGTACTACTATTTAAATGACACCTGGGTGACACTGTCATAGGATATAAAGTTTTAATATTTTAGATAAAATATTAGCAATCATTAAATTGACAAATCCACTTATTAAGGCTACAATACACGTGTAATAGCACAATTCACACGCTACTGAAAACGATGGACCTGTTTATCAGCTAATACACTACTGCCACAGGCCACCAAGCTCAAATACAGTTTATAATCTTTGAATTGTGCTTTTTTAATGGGAAAAAATGGGACTTTTAAATTTTAGCAAATTTAAACAGAAGGTGAGACTTCATTAATGTGTTATTATATTATTTTTGAATTATTCAAATTTACGTAAAATGAAACAATGCCATTGTAAATTTTGTTTCTCTCTCAGTATGTTATTGTCTAATTTCTGCTTCATGCTTATTCCAAGGGCGGGAACTTGCGGTCAGTATTGAATGAGGAGAGTGACGGACAGTGTCTCGGTCTCTCTGGGCTCTCGTTACAACATGCAACAGACTTGGTGGCTTACAAACAACAGAATTTCCTTTCTCACAGTTCTGGAGGCTGAACATTCCAGATCGAGGTGTCCAGATTCAGTGTCTGGTGGGACTTGCCTCTGGTTTAAGTTGACTGTCGTCTCACTGTGTCCTCGGGTGGTGGAAGGGCCGGGATTGCTCTGGGGGCTCGTCACGAGAGCCCTGATCCCGCGCACGGGGGCTCCACCTTCAGGGCCTAATCACCCCTCAGGGGCACCAGCCCCAAATGCCATCGCCTTGGGGGTTGGGTTTCAACATATGAATTCTGAGGGGACACAGATGTCCAGTTTATAGCTGAAGACCTCTTTTAATATCTAATCTTATCGAGAATGCCTCTAGTTTTTCGATACTGGGAACAGATATCTGATTTCTTTTGACAGAATTATATAAATCATATACCTTGGTCTGTTGATTGCATATGTTTATTAGTAGATTTCTAATATTAAAGTGTACACATTCCTGAATAAACCTGCTTGCTTTTGCAAGCTTTGGTTATTATCCTGCTGAATTTTTTTTTTTTTTTGCTAATGTCTTCTAATGACTTTTAGTTTTATTTTTAAATGTGTTGTTTCCTTTCTCTTTGTTAGTTTTTGACATTGGGTCTGTAATCAGCTATCTCCAATGAATCCAGCCATTTCCTAGATTTTTGTGTGCTGTGCGTTAGCTTCTGTATGTTTAAAATGACCATTTCCTTGAAAGTTTGTAATCACTGAAAGAATTACTAGTGCATTTTCTCCCTTTTCCTCTTAGTGATGGGCTTATTGGTCTATTCTCTTTCCATCTCTTTGCGAGGCTGTGGTTTCATGATGGCTTGCTCTCACTGCGAGAGGGGGCAAGCTTCCCGCCCACGGACTTTGGGCTCGGCCATGACCTTGGTCTGGCCACTGGGAGGCACGTCACACCTTTACCAGACTCGAATGTGCTCAGGACGTGTGGGCTGGCGCTGGGCCCCTGCCCTTCCCCAGAACAGAGGCTTCCGGGAAATCATTACTGTTTCAGCCTGGATCCTGGAAGGAGAGACGCACAGAATTTGTCTGCCTTTGTCTCCTCAGATAATTTGTGAGGTAAAATTGTGCTACTTTTTATAATTTTTAGCATAGTTTTATACTATAGATGCTTAATGGACTTTTTCAAAGGCACTAAATGGAACTTATAATACTTTATACATAAGTAAAATACTTAGCACCTTTGCTCTGCCTGCTGCACTTATCCAGTTTCATTAATTTAATGTGATTATAATTCTTTAGAATATAACATTCCTTATTTAATAAACCCTTTTTGCATACACTTTCATAAAATAATTACAATAACGATTTAGCCACTTTATTTAGACTCAAGATTAATTAATTAATTTTGATACTTACCACTTGTTCATTAATCCAATAACTCTCCATTTTTATGGCCTTAATGTTGATTTATCTCTTGGTGCTCTATGTGGCAGAGTACCGTTTCTGGTCACAGCACATGTCCTGGTGGCTCCGGTGCCGCAGCTGTGGTCGCTCGGGCTGCCCTGTGAGCAGCACACCTGGTGCAGCGACAGCCGGTGTGTCAGCAACGCCGCCCGCCCCGCCGGTCTCCTGGGCCCCCATGCCGAGAGCTGCTCTGTCCCCACCACGCTCCTGCTGCGCTTCTGCTTTCTGCTCGGAAATACCAACTTTGTTATTAGTAGTTTGGAGATCTGTGGCCAGGTTTTGTGTTCTGTTAGTTTTTTTCTCTTTCTTACCTCAATTTGGGAGTATTTTACCAGTTTCTTCCTCTCTATCACAGAGTTCTTTTTGCACAGTGGGATGTACTCTTAGCTGCATCCAGCAAGGATTTTATTTATTTTTATTTTTTATTTTCATTTCAGAATATTACAGGGGTACAAACATTTTGGTTACGTAAATTGATTTTGTATTGAGTGGAAGTTGTAAGTGTGCCCATCCCCCAGGCAGTGTGCACTGTGCATGTTAGGCGTGAATTTACCCGTCCCCTCCTCCCGCTCCCACCTGCTTGATCTCCAAAGAATGTTGCTTCCATGTGTGCACATAAGGGTTGATCGATTAGTTCCACTTTGATGGTGAGTACATGTGGTGCTTGTTTTTCCATTGTTGTGATACTTCACTTAGTAGAATGGGCTCCAGCTCCATCCAGGATAATACAAGAGGCACTAGTTCACCATTGTTTTTGTGGCTGAGTAGAACTCCATGGTATACACATACCACATTTTATTAATCCACTCATGTATCAATGGGCACTTGGGTTGTTGCCACATCTTTGCAATTGTGAATTGTACTGCTATAAACATTCTAGTGCAGATGTCTTTTTTATAGAATGTCTTTTGTTCCTTTGGGTAGATGCCCAGTAGTGGGATTGCTGGACCAAATGGTAGTTCTACTTGTATCTCTTTGAGGTATCTCCATAATGCTTTCCACAGGGGTTGGACTAGTTTGCAGTCCCACCAGCCATGTATGAGTGTTCCTATCTCTCCGCATCTATGCCAACATTTGTTGTTTTGGGACTTTTTGATAAAGGCCATTCTCACTGGAGTTAAGTGATACCTCATTGCGGTTTTGATTTTCATTTTCCTGATGATTAGAGATGTTGAGCATTTTTTCATATGTCTGTTGGCCATTAGTCTGTCTTCTTTTGAAAAGATTCTGTTCGTGTCTTTTTAAATTTGTTGTTTTTGTTTTCCTTGCAGTTTCTTTGTGCTTCTGACTGTTCCCTTCCCTTTATTCTAATGCCTTCTTTAACCTTACAAGAAACCTGAATTGGATGTTCAGTGTTGCCGTTGTAAAGACGGTCCAGCAGATGTTTTCTCCCAGGCCCCTGAGAGGTCAGTCTCAGTCTCTCAGGCTGCAGAACTGCACCACGAGCACATGATGAATTGTTTTCTTTGTTTCTCAGAGAGAAGGCGACTGGCCCAGGCTCATGAGCACACAAGGGCCACAGGTTGCTGCTGCCAACGTGTGCAGGTGATTTACGGATCTCGCTGGCCGGCCTGGCGGTAGATGCAGGCTCCCTTTCAAGTCCCTTGCAGGTCATGGTTGTGAAACTGGAATCTGTGGGTCCCTGTGGGTTCTAGAAGGCTTTTCAGGAAAACACAGGAGCATTCCAGAGAGTCTCTTTCATCACCACCTCATTCTACCCCCAGCAGTCAGTGATACGTGGGAGCTGGTACAGGGAACTTCCCTACGGATGTTGAGACCCACTGCTTCAGGGAACACATGGGGGCTCCCCGGGCCTGGACATGAGGGGAGGTTTGTCTGCCCTTTGCACAGCAGGCAGGACACAGACCCCCCTGCAAAACAGACTCACTGTGGGCTCCCTGCCGGGCTCCCGGTGGGCTCTGCTGCTGCTGCTGGAGCTAAGCTGCGGGTCTGGGACGTGCTGTGAGATGAGGGGGCTGCAGCGCCCACTCTCAGATCAGGGCACCTCGCTGTCTGTGGGGGGCTCTCAGCAAGGAGGAAGCAGCAGCTGGGCCTCTTCTTGCTTCCCGGGGCTTGGCACAGAGGTGGCATGTCGGTGGATGCTAATGTCACTTCTTACTGTGTCCTGAGACAGTCTCCTTTTGAAAAACGCCTGAGTCGTGAGTGATGGTAAAGACAGACATGATGTCTGCGTGTCAGCTGCCTCCCGGGACCCGGCTGGTGTCCCACATATGTGGTCTCCACCGTCCCTCGGAGATGGGGCTCAGGACTTCATGGGAGGCATGTGCCAGGTTCTTTTCACTAAAGGCTTCCTTGGTTCCAGGGTAGATGCAGATTTTTTGTTCTATTTGTATGTTTATGTTTTTTTTTTTTTTAAAGATGTTAACAAGTCTTGTTTCAATGCATTTACTCAGATGTCCTTCACGTGGATGTTTTTAAAAAAAAATCAGGGTGACTCAGACGCGGTTTGAAAGTGTTTCTGAGTGTCTTGTGACGATTCTTGGATTGCGGGCTGTGGGCTGGCGGGTTCGCCGCTCTCCCCGGGGCTGCCTTGCAAGGTCACACATGTCTGATCTGGGTCAGACCCGTGCTCAGCTCTCCAGGGACTCAGACAGGCCTCAGGCCACTGGGGCCCCTTGCAGGAGGTGACAGGTGCCATTTAGCAAAGCCACTCCGGAATTCCCGAGACGCGGCATCTCTTCCTTTGGGCAGTGTGACCCTGGAGGCTTCGGTGCCCGTCGTCTGTGGTGGGGGAGGGCACTGTGCATGGCGGGGCAGTGGGGCTGTGAGCAACTCTCGGGATGTGAGGGGGTGGGGGAGGGGCCATGGCAGTGGCAGGGCTGGGAGGTCCTGCGACCTGGCGGGGGTGGGGAGGCGGCCGTGGCTCGCTCCTCCTGGCACCCTGGGAGGGGGCCGTACCCTCACCTATGACATCAGGACACTGAGGATGCAGAAGGCCGTGGACATGCCCGAGTCCTGCAGCTCATCATGGTGGGGCTGGCAGGCAGATGAGGCCAGCGACTGCAGACCCTGAGCCCCGGGCGTCCCTGTGGTCACCCAGGGCACCAGAGCTGGGTGCAGCAGCCATTTGCATTACTGAAAATCAGGGAAACCGAGAAAGCGTGTGCTGTGCTTTGCGTAAATTGATGGGAAACACTTTCAATTTGTGTGTGAAAAGACACACAATTCTGTTATAAGCGGAAGGCAGTGGAGGTTAGGGCGTTTCCATGTAGCCAAAATAACCTCATCTCTTCATCAAAATGTGTGTCTGCCACTCATTTCTAGGTGTGATCGTGTTAATACTAACCCCTGTAATTTCTGCTTTTAAAAAGGAGATTTTGTCCTTTTAAAAAGCTTTCACTTCTGTTCAAAGTAAAATGAGATGTGCGTTTTATTTTGAGAAGCTAATCACCGAGGGCTGAACGCGAGCACTTGAGCGGGAGCAGACTCGGCACCTGGGCAATTACGCTCCCGGTGGCGCCGGCTCCGGAGAAGGGATAATTGGAAAGTTGAGTTTCTACCTTAAGTCTTCGCTGCGGTGGGCCGACGCTGTCACCCCCTCGGCGGGGCCCCCCAAGAGCGTCTGACGTAAGGGGAGGTTGTGCTCTCATCTCCTGTACTTTGAAACAAGCTCTGGCTGCTTCTGTGCATGAACGGAACTTTCCCTGGGACGTCTGCTGGAGAGTAACAGGCCAGCTTTGCGAGGCTGCTGAGCTGGACTGGAAAAAGCCATGACCCCATGACATGTTTTTGTCAAGGCCGCTTTAAATAATTGCCGCTATCAAGGTCAAATGGGATTTCACTGACATTAAGTAGAACTATAGGGTCAAGACTAGATGTGCTAAAATGGTTATTTTCTCACCTTTGCCGTCTCTGTAGGCGTGGAGAGGCGCCAGTCAGAGCCGCGGTGGGTGAGGGGTCTGTGTCGGTTAAAATGAAGGTGGCACAGAACCGGACAAAGCAGCTGTTAGGTTGTGATTAGCCAAATCTTCCAAATTTCGCTTGGACTGGTGCTAAAAGGACACAGTTGCCAAACAATGATCAAGACAGATGCTCCAATTGCATGATCATATTTGCAAAAACAGTTTATGTAATGCCGGAATGTCACTAGACAGAATGAAAGCGAAGTGACACGCTGCCCCGTGTGCGATCACCGCGGGGCGGGCTGTGTTTCCTGCTCTGAATACAGTGCTTTCACTGGCAGTCACATTTGTGACCAAAATCTACCCACAAAATAATTATAGACCTGTCCGATAACATGAAATAAATGCACAGAAACAACCACAAGCTCGTGGCAGTTAACCCAGTGGGCTCGGCGTTCCAGTCCCGTGACGTGCGAAGGGAGCCCTGCGGCTGCCGGCAGAATCACCAAATGCAGGCGACATTTTGCCCTAAAACCATGAGCGTGTGGTGTGGACAGTGTGTCCGCATACACTGGAGCTTCCCTCAGTGGCACCTGCCGGGGACCTGGGAAGGGGCTGTTCTAGCAGGCGGGGTGGCTGGAGGCCGTTTGTTTCCCAGCTGCTCTGTCCGTGGGTGGGAGCATGCAGGGAGGTCACAGAGGCTGCAGGTGGGCTGGGGCTCACAGCCCGGCCCCAGCACCCAGAGCACGCCCTGGGCCCCTCCCTAGGTCTTGGGGTAAAGACCTCTGTCTTTGCCCCCAGCTGAGGAGGCGCAGGGGCCACCCAGGGTGTTCAGAGAGGGAGGCACCTGGGGAAGGTGCCACAGCACGTGTGGCTGCAGGCGGGACCAGCGCCAGGCCTCTTCACGCCCACGCCGGCCTCTCTCCTCCTTCCCCGCACGCGAGCCTCCTCTGAAAGCAGCAGGTCCCTCCCAAGCCGCCCTTGTGCCTTTAAAACGAAGACGTGAATCTCTGGTTCCAGCAGAAGTGGCTGAAGCAGCATCTCTCTGGTCCCTACTCTACGTAGACACCTCACGCCACGACGGAAGGGGCCGGATGCTGCGCCTTTTTGTGGGGAAACTTAATCCCTCACCCCCATAAACATAAAAGAATGTGCTGTTGGGTTGACTGCAGAGAGAGCCCAGCCTGGTCACACGCGGAAGGCTGTCCCCATGACAGCTGCGTGTCTGGCAGGACAAGCTCCCACCGCTGGCCTCCGGACACTCTCCCCTGTGCCAGTGTGCCTGCCTTACTGAGAGCTGTGCTGCCTTCCTGGGAGGTTTCTCCTCCTCAGCTAAAGCCTCTTGTGATCTGATCTCACCATCATGTCTCAAGGTGCTGGGAAACCCACGCTCCCTGTGTCCCCACACCTGTTGTCCTGGAGCTCACAGCACATGGGTGACAGATGCACCCACAGCAGCCATGAGTGCTGCTCATACGGCGCGATATATTTTCCAGGGCATTACTCTATCACGGGGTAGACAGTGCTCTCTCAGAAGGGCAGGGTCCTGGAAGCAAAGGGGACAGGCAGAGTAGCTGCCTGGGGAGGAACAGGAAGGCTTCCTGGAGGAAGAGCCATCCAAGGTTGGCCTTAAGGATCTCCAAGTCCTGCAGCCTTCACCCTTCTGATGGCTCAGGGGTCACGGGTCACGGCTCTTCCTTCCCTCTGAGATATCAGAATTACATTCTGGCTCAAGTTTGACTTAAAAAAAAAATCATGTATTCTAAAACAATTTCAAGGGATATGTTTTAATTAAAGGCATTTGACTGCTTTTCAGAAAATGAGAATTAAAGTAAATTTTCAATCCTGAGCTCGCTTGGCTAAGCTAACCAATTCTGGTTTCATGCACTATTTCCACAAAGTGCTTAAATTATGATTCAGCTTTACTTGGTGGGCTTTGGGGCTTCAATGTTAATGGGAATGAAGTCCCAGGCTGCATTTGGAGGTAATTAAATAGAGAGAAATTACCCAGGCTATTTTGGCGTTGGCCAAATATTTTGAATATGTGTTAAGCAGTGATAATCAACTTCATCTTAATTGCATCTGCATTAAGTAACAGGTGATTAATATTATGAATGTGAAATTCTGTTCTGTGAAAGGCTGTGGCAGTGAGAATTTGAGAAATTCTGAGTCAGGCAGGAAGGAGCCCAGAATAACTGCATTGTTGGGGGTTTCCTGTTAATCTGTATTTTGTCCCTGGTCCCAGAAGATTCCCAGGTTCCCTGGGGTTCTGGCAAGTGTCCCCGCTGGGGCTTCCTGCCCTTCCGTGCCCCGGTCCCGGCCCAGGTTGATGTGTTGCCTCCCTCCCTCCCCACCCAGGCTCGGCCCCCACCGAGTCACGGCCGCCCACCTGCCCGAAATTCCCGAGTCGTTCCGCTGATGGCTGCTACAAAAGTGAGTTCTATTTCTCTGCTCTGTTCAGGGGATCCCCTGGCCCATGCATTGGTGGGACTGTCAGGAGGGTCTTCATTTTACAATCAGTGCCGTGACTGGGAATGACAGAGCCCCGTGTGGAACGGGGACCACTTGCAATTGTGGGAGATTGGCGTGAACGTCAGCATGCACACACACGACTAGGAAACACAAGTGCGGTTCTGGAGTTTGTTTCTCTGCCTCCTGAGGGGACAGTGGGGACAGGCCTGTGACGTGTCCTCGGCCTTGGTGCCCTGACGTCCCTGGTCCCTGTTCTGGGTGGGAGGGGCAGGTGGGGCAGGACTCCACGCCAGTCGCCGAGAGCTCCTCAGTCTCCTTGCCTGCGTTGTCTGGATTTCAGACACGGAGACAGAACTGCCAGGGGACTGCTGCAGCTCCGGCCTGGCTGGGGACCCAGGCGACAGGCCTGTCTGTGCAAAGCCCGACGCACCTGCCCCCTTCTGCTGTGGCCTGAATGCTTGTTTCCCCCAAACTCAGGTGTTGCAATTCTAAGCCTCACGGTGACGGTATTATCGGGCCTGGCCGTGGTGGGGTGATTGGGTCACGGCTCGGAGGAGCCCTGGAGAAAGGGCTGGGGGAGCTCGCTCCCCACTCCGCGATGCGAGACGCGGCCCTGAGAAGGCCCGAACATCACCCAGAAGTTCACCCAGAAATCGGCCCTCACGGGCCACGGAATGTGCCGGCACCTTGCTCTGCGGCTTCCCTGTCTGCAGAGCTGTGAGAAAGGAATTTCCGTAGTTTATGGGCCAGTTCACGGCATTTTGCCGACAGTCTGAACAGCCTAAGGCACCATTTTCACAGAAACGGGAAAAGGACAACAACGTCTTCAGCACGTGGCGCTGGGGAACTCAGCATCCACGGTCAGGAGACCCTGTCTCTCGCCGCGCACCGAGGACAGCTCCGGGGGGCTGAAGGCCCAAGCGTAAGACCTGAAGCTGTAAAACTTCTAGAAGAGAAGGTAGGAGAAAGCTCCAACGGGCGTCTTGGCAATGAGGTTTTGGATGTCACATCAAAAGCTCAGGCCGCAAAAGCAAAACTAAATGGACAAGCGGGACCACGTCAGGCTAAAAAGCCTCTGCACAGCGCAGGAAGCAGCAGCGGGGCGAGCAGGCAGCCTGCGGCGGGAGAAGCACGTGCAGACGGCACCCCCGAGGGCTCGGCTGCTCTGCCGCGGGGCTAGCGGGTGACCAGGGCCAGGCGCCGCCCGTTCCCGGGTTCAGCGAGAGGGGACAGGCGCCTTGGAGAAGGCGCGTCTCCACAGTGAGTGCTCGGGACACACGAGCAGGTGCTTGGGTTGTTTTAGAGTCATTTGGTTCCCTGCACTGTGCCCCCGTGACCACGTCCCATCCGGAATGGCCCTGTCGAGCCGTGTGGCTTCCGTGAGCTCAGGACGTCCGTCCCTAGGTGTGGCCAGGGCCGGGCGCACAGGACCAAAGTAGACCTTGGACACCTTTCTGTATTTTTCAAATGTGCCTCAACAAAGAGGAGAAAGCATGAGGCTCCTTTCAGTTAAAAAATAAGCAAACAAACAAAACCTTCCACCTCGGGTGGCACCTGGGAGGGTTGGCGGCTTTTCTGCTCGTGCCGGGGGCTCTCCTGGGGGGGCTTCCGCATTCAGGGCCGCGGTGCTTCTAGAGTGTTGATGGCTGATGCCGTCCGCCTCCTCGATCAAGTCAGGGGCAGACTTAGAGCAGAGTTTGCTGCCAATTAATTCATACTATGAAATATTTGGTATGCAAATCTAATTTCTTAACTGTCAGCTTTTATTTGCCAGTGTAGCAAGACTTTATTTGTTTCTATTATAAAACCAAATCCCTAAAACTCTAACTTCTTAATATTTTGAAATTTCAATTATCCGCCGTGATTGTATCTCTATTTACGGTGGAATTTGCATGCAGTAAGAGCTGGTGGTAAACAAAAGTGACGTTTGAAGTGAGGAGAGTTATTTGAACCTCCGGCGAGAGCTTGATATCGTTATTTGCCTGAGAAAAATCATTTTCCATAAGTGAGTTAGAAGAGGGTGCTTAGAATGCAAAGGCAACCCGAGGAGCCTGGCCGCGGCTGTTGGGCCACGATCGTGACCTTGTGCGGGGCCTGGTGTTCTGCGGGGGCCTGGGCATCCGAGACGGACCCCCGGGGTGGCTGCCCCAGCCACCTGTGAAGGGCAGAACTTGGGGCTCAGCCTGGGGCTAATCAATGTCTCACCGGGTCTGTGAAGTGGTGCAGTTTGTATTATTAGGGTCTAGGAAACACTCACGTGTGGTAGAACACGAAGCAGTAAAGTGAGGGTCTCCCCTGCTGTGAGTGGGGGGCTGGCTCTGCCTCCCAGGCAAGCCCAGACGGAGTATTGCGAACCTCCCACCAGACACGCAGCCAGCGAGGGGTGCTCGCCTGCTGTCCGTGTGTGTCCTGGGCTTGACGCTGCTTTCGGTGCTGAGGGTCCACGGAACAGCACCGCAGACCCCTAGTGGGTGTGGACACCCTCGTCCCGCTAGCACGCCCCTCGTCAGCTGGTGGTGCTGGGTCTGCGTGTCGGGGGGCAGGCGGCCCGTGCCGGGCAAAGAGCTGTCTTTCCACTGCAGAGCGGGGGCTTCCGTGGTGAAGTGGCTCTGGACACACATTAAATAGACGTCTGCGAATCTCAACTGCTGCACCTTGAGCTAAACAGGTGCTGGTGGCCCCCACTCAGCGCAGCACGTGCCGGTCTGGTGGGCTCCTCTGGCAGCCCCTGGGGCAGGACAAGGGAGGGACGTGGCTTCCAGCTTGGGGCGCCTGGTCTGGTCTGGGAGACTGACTTTCTCAGACCGAGCTTGTCCGAGCCCAGAGCAGCGTCCTCGGCACGTCCCCAGTGACTCCCGAGGGAGGAGGGTCCTGGAGAAGCAACTGGCTCCTGAGACTCTGCACAGACCCTGCTTCCCTGGGCTCCTGCTGCGACCGCTCTCCTGTCCCCTCGGAGCAGGGGCATCGGCCTTGGGTGCTGCTGCCCTCGGGCTGTCTGGAGGGACGGGGAGGCCAGGGCCAGGCAGAGCGGGGCCAGCCGGGCTGCGTCTCAGCAGAGGCCGCGTCCTGGTCCTCCGTGCCAGGCCCTGCTCAGGGCTGGTGCTGAGCTCTCCGTGCGTCATCGCGCATTCAACTCGTGGACACTCAACGCAGAGCCGGGCGCTGGCCCAGGCCTCGGGGACACAGAAATGACAAGGCGGCTCATCCTCCAGCCATCAAAGTCTGCCGAGAGGCTGGGGAATAGGTTGGGTGGCAGATGGCATTTTAGTACAGATGGTGACCCCAGCTGCTCAAACAGATAAACTATGAAGCCTCGGGGGTCTCCCCTCATGCAAGTTTATTTCTCGCTCGTGTCGCTGGCCATGTGAGCTGGGGGGGAGGGCTGTGCGGTGCCCCAGGGGCCGTCTGTCGCTGGGGTCACCTGGCGGGATTCCCCCACCAGCGGGGTGGGAGGCGGTGGAAGGTTTCCAAGGGGACTCAGGGGTAAAACCGGGGACTGGGGGCTCCCTGTGGTCCCCATTTGCAGCCAGAGCACAGCGGGGCTTCCACCTGTCTCCAGGCTGGGCTCAGGGCCGGAGAGCACAGGTGTGACGGCCACGCCATCGTCTGGAGTTTAGATTGACAGTCGGCAAAAGGGAAGGGTCCGAGGGCAAGCAGCCCACCCCGGGAGGGAGGGAGGCAGGTCCTTTGGCCCCTTCTGCTGGACCCTGCGTCCTGCCGGTCTGGGCAGAGCCGGGGGACGAGGAGAGGGCTGGGCACGTTCCCCAAAGAGGAATCTTTTTATTCCATTGATGGAATGATTCTGTGCCAATGTGTTTCTTCTGTGTTTGTTCGCTTTGTTATTTGAAATTTTCTTTAGTAACGTACCCGGCTGGGTATATTTCTCTGTTTCACTGTTTTTCCTCTCCGCATAGATGCCGTGTTTTCAGCAGCATCTGCTGTGAATTTTAATCACGATGCTCGACTCACAGGGAGGCTCGCTGAGCAGCCCGAGTCGTAGCGGCCCAGAGCCATGTTGGCGGCAGGCGGAGGGTGCGCGGCGTCGGGGGGCTTGGAACCAGGCGAAGGAAACGCAGTCCAACAGTCTCCGCTCCCCTCGCCCCACTCGTTTTAGGAGACCTCGGTAGCAAGGGTTGCTGTGCATAAAATTACTTTGCTGTTTTGTTTTCTTGCCAGTAATTGTCCTTTAGTTCTTTAAGGCAGTATCACACAGCCTTAGTAGCTTTTAAAGTATCAGTTATGGGATTTGTAGCTCGGCTAAATGGAAAACACAATTCTGTGTTCAGTTGTTCCAAATTGCAAAAATCATCTTATAGGATGTCATAAAAATTGGGCTGGTACTTCTTATTAGCCTAGGAAGACTTTCCAGAATCCACTGGAATTTTGACATGTGTGGATTCCCCAATGTTTGCTCTGCTGCTGGTGGTGGTGGCCCTGTGGTGGCCCTGTGGTGGCCCTGTGCAGGTTCTGGATCAGCCTCAAGGGTCCCGTTAGGCTGAGCGAGTCAGGCTGGCTGTGTGTGTGCCCCAGGGCCTGGGGGCGGGCAGAGCCTTCTGCTGTCACTGAGCACACTCCTGACACACCAGATTGTGTCTCTGTTCCTCTGTCCTCTGAGGCCAGCACACGACTACATTTTATTTCAGAAGCAAAACTACTGATCGTAAACTGTCATTATATGCTAATTATTGGCTGCGACTGTAGGTAAAAGGGGAGCTGAGGGTTGGCCCGTGGCAAACACACCCCTGGAGCCCCGGACCCAAGCCCACGGTGAGCGTCTGGGCTTCCAGGTGCCAGCAGGGGCCACGGAGCCTGTGCTGCAAGCCTGCTCAGAGGTTGGCATTCGCCCCTGGGGACTGGGCGGTGCCTGTCTCGTTGCTGTAGCCCCAGCCTAGAGCAGGTGTTGGGGATATTTGTCAGGTTGCACTTGACTTTCTGCTGAGCCCTTCACAGCCCCATCATCGGAGCGCCCAACTCCAGCTCCCAGTGACAGTGAACACAACCCCCGGCTGAGGAGTGTCTGTCGGGCGTCTCTGCTGTCCAGTGACTCTTGTCCCACTTTCCACGCGGCATCTTTGGACGTCACCCTACACAGCCCACACCAAAGGGGGCAGCTGTGCTCCACCATCTTGGCAAGGCCAGGGTCGACGTAACTTTGAATGTTGTGTTAGATTTGAATCCGTCCTCGGACAGGTTTGCGTGTGTGCATATGTGTTGTGTGTTTATGTTGTGTGTATGTGTGTTTTGTATATGTTGTGTCTGACATGTGTATGTTGTCCATACATGTATGTTGTGTGTACATTGTATTGTCTGCACGTTGCCTGTGCATGCTTGCATGCATGTACATATGTGCACACGTGTGTTGTATGTGCTCATGCATGTGTTTAAGTGTGCACTGTGTTGTGTGTTGTATGTTGTGTGTGCCTCACTGGGAGGCAGCGAGGAGACCACACACTGGATGGAATCTCAGGCTCCGGCTTCCAGGGATTCATTAAGCTCAACCTTTTTAGGAAAAGGAAATTCAGTGGGAGAGAAATCAGAAAACTGGGGTTTGTTGTCCTTTAGAACAAAAGACCATGGGGGTGTTGAGACACAAACAGACCCAGCCTCTGTCCTGGGTCCCGCCCCCTCTCGCCTGTCCCCTGACACCCGCCTGCAGCCCACCTCTCTCTGGGCCACCACATGCCTGTGCCAGGCTCTTCCTGGCCTCAGCTGGGCGCTGACAGAGGGGCCCAGTGTGCTTTGGGGGCCCATTTTCTTCCGTTGGGTTCCAGGTGTATCCCTGAGCCCCTGCATCCTGGGCCTCACACCCCAGCACCTCGGGAGCCTGAGTGCCTGCCGTGGATCGGCTGCTCTGCTTGGCACCGATGCCCGACACGCCCCTTCTCGCCTGGCTGCACCCCCGTCGTGCCTGCCAGGCTCCAGCCTCTGCCCCTGGACCAGGAGGTCCAGGCGGTGCCGGCCTGGCTTGCTCCAGGGCTCTTTGCCCCTGACCGTGGCCTGGGCAGAAGGCCTGTGCGCCTGGCCTCACCGCCCACAGCCTTTGTCCTTGCCCCAGAGGAGAGCTCTGTGGCTCCTCCAGATAACACGTTTGAATTCATTAGTAATCACCGCTCACCTGTTGCGTTCTGTGCGAGATGCTGCTGTCACTGTGGGGTCCTGTGTTCCTGCCGGAGGGCACAGAGGGGCCGGCGCCTCCCCCGCCAGTGCCAGGGGCTGTAGGTCTCTGGACTCAGAGGGCGGCCAGCGTCCCAGTGTCAGCAGTAAGGCCAGCCCTGCCCTGTGCCCTGTGCCCTGCCCCCTGCCCTGCCTGGGACCAAGGAGCTTCCTGAAAACCAGAATGAAATGACCGGTTTATTGCGAGCATTAGTTGGGTGGGATGAGTAATGTCCCCTGTGCCGCCGTGTGGCGCTCTCGCTGTGACGGATGTGCAGGACGACCCGCCCTGCGTGGCTGTGCCCATCAATCTGGCCGGCTCGCGGGAACGGCGACTTCCCATGCAGGGAGCAGGCATCAAGCTGGAAACTGCTGGTGACTTTCCCACTAAAATGGTTACATATATTTCCCCAGAGCATTTCGGGAATCTGCTCGGAGACGATTTTGATTTGAGCTTCTGTTTGGGGGGCTGTGTGTGTGCACGTGCAAAGAAAACATGCAAAGAGCCGTTTCCTCCCGACTGAGTATGAGGCAGAACCGTATCATCAGACGTACCGAGCTCTTACAAGCTGGGAGGCTTTGCATTTTGAGCGAAGCTTCTCGTTCCACAGACGTCTTTCCAAACCACCTTCAGAGGAATTTACGGTGCTCGCAGCCCAGCCTCCTCCGTCACTCACGTCCGCGCTGTTGACGCGGGTGTCCCCCTCCTGGCACCCGGCCCGTTCCCATCTCCCAGCCATCCCCGAGCGCCAGCGTCTGCCACCAACAGGGGTGGGGCCCCAGCTTCCCAAAGACCACATCAGAAGCCACGGTTGGTTTGGAAAGGAAAGTTCTGGCAAGGCTGGTCAGAGAGCAGCTCACGGTTGCTGTATTTTGTGTTAGTTGTGAATTTCTCACCACTTACGCGGTGGGTGGAGTGGGCTCAGCGCTGGGGTGTTTGAGAAGATTTGTCACCAATGCAAGAGATGCTCCACTGTCCCAGCCACCCAAGGCCGGGGGCGATGGCTCGGCCCCCGGAGGCAGGATTGGAGAGGAAGCACCGGGAGGGGGCCCAGATCCCAGGCCGTCTGCAGGGTGCTTTGCCCGGGCTTGTTGAAGACATTTAGAAACAGAGATAACGTAGTTGAACAAAACCCCAGTTTTGATGTTGACGTCATGATAAATGATTACTATTCTGCTAACTGGTTCTGTTTTGTATTTGTGTTTTATTTGACAAACCCTGAAATGGCTGCCATCCCACCCCCTCCCCGTCCCAAGCCCCAGGGCCGTGGCTGCAGCGCACGTCTGTGGTCAGGGCCCCGGGTCTCTGGTCCACCCAGGCTTCTTCCAGAAACGCAGATCACTTGTGAACAGCTGGAATTGTTTGCCGAGTCCCGCGGGAAATGGATCATGGTATTTTATGGTTATTAACCTCCTGTTATTAAGTTCTCAATACTGTTGAGCTGCCCATGCTGTGATTTCTTACTTGTGAATATTGAGTGTTGTTCTTATTGAGGACATATTTTTCTTTTTATGAACATTATGAAATCTTGTGTCCTGAGCAGCTGGCTGGTGAGTGGCATTCGGGGGTCCCTGCGTGAATGGACGGAGGCCTGATTTATTACATCCGCAGAGGTGTGGGTGTCCGAAGTTGGGCCCACCAGCAGGGCGGCGGGGGGCTCTTTGGGGGCTGGGGTCGAGCACGAATACAGGGGCAGAGACGAGTCCGAGCAGCGGCCCCAGCAAGGAGGAAGGGCAAGAGCCCGATGTGCGGGGCAGGGAGGTGGCGCCCACTGCTCCCCGGGGTCCTGCTGGCGTGAGCGTCTCTCCACTCAGCACAGACGGCGCCAGAGCCCTGCTGCCCGGCTCTCCCTGGAGCCTCCCCGCGGGCAGACGAGTGCTCCCGGCATCCTCCTGTGCAACAGCGGCAGGCGCTCCCCCGCCTGTCCTCCCTGCCCAGGCATCGCGGGTGGGCGCATCACCTGCGAATGCTCCCGGGACAGGGAGCCACTTCCAGTCCCCGCCCACGTGACCACCGGGAAGCACTCTTCCTCCTTTGATGGAGCAAAGGCCATTCTTGTTAGCATTTACTTTTTTAAAAATATGTAATAGAAGAACTTCTGGCATTTTCAGTTGCTGAGCTGCAAATCTTGTCATTCCCACACGAAACTGAGGCCTCTCTGCTGCCCTGGGCACGGCAGTGCACAGCGTCAGACGGACGTACGCCAGGGCTGCCCCCTGCGAGGAGGGAGGCCGCGGGGACGGGCAGCTCAGCACGCCATGGGTGCCGGCCAGGGGTGGCCAGCGTCTGTCCCACCCCAAGGACCACCAAGGAGCGGGTCTGCCTGGGCTGTGGGTTCTTCCTGTGGGCTGAGCCTGGAAACCACCGCTGTGGAGCCTGGTGGGGATGGGTGGGCTGTGGGGTCACAAAGACATCGGGCTGTGGGAGGAACCTGTTGCGATCTCACTGGGACATGCACGGATGTGTCAGAGAGAGACGGGGGCTCCTCTGTGCCCTGGTCTTTCTAATGAATGTTCTTCAAAATCGAATAACCCAATCAAGAGATGTCATCATGAATGCTGATTGATTGAATGACTGATTTGCTCACCGAATGTCCACTGAGTGTCCCTGGATGCCAGGTGTCATGCTCACACAAGGAGGATGGGATGAGCAGGACAGACATGGTCCCTGCCAGACCCAAGCTTCATCTGTAGAGAAGACAGACATTAACCAGCTAAGTGCGTGGGTCATAGTCAAGTTACAGTTGGAGTAAGTATGACAGAGGACAGTACCGTGAAGGCATGATGGGGACACGGGGACATCAGCACTGGAGAGCCCAGCCCAGGAGCCCCCTCCAGGCGGAGTGGGCTGGGCAAGGCCCCCAACCCCTGAGGGTGGGTTGTATCCAGGACGCTGGGGACAGCTCCGATCTGCTCACTGTGCACGGTGGCTGGGAGGCAGGTGCCGCGAGGGGCTGACTTGGGGGCTGGCTGTGGTTTTTCCCTGACGTTGCCACTGGAACCGTGTGATTTTCATGCTTGCGGACATTCTGCGGGGGGTTCTCCTGAGTGAGCGGCACAAGTTTTGTTGCGTTTCCAGTCCAGCTGATTAGGAGGGGTGGCTCTTCTAGGCAAGTCACATCGTCACATTGATGTTGAACATCTCTCCTTGGAGGGTACAAAATACTCAGGAAATAACACCAAGTCCAAGCTGTTCCCCCAAAACGTGTGCAAACTGACTGCCACCTGCTTCAAAATCACAGCGGATAAAGTTGCAGCAGAAAATGCATCAGTTGCTACACTAATGTTTTTTGGAAAGTAATTTGGGAAGGTCGTGATCCTAGAACCCTTTAGGAAAAACGAGACTGTTTGAATTTGTCAGATGATGTGACAGGAAAGTGTTTTTGGTCCCCAATTCCCGGTGCTGGTGGGTGACCAGGTGGCTGGTCCCTCCCCCTGTGGAGCAGCCCAGGCGTCCTGGCCCGAGAGGTGGCCCCGGGCTACAAGTCCCCCCTGCACAGTGACAGGGCATCCACAAGCTCCAGGAAGAAGCAAAGCACGTTTTAATCCACACTTGCAGTCGGCGAGCGAGTGGCCTGTTCACTTCAGACAACAGTGCGGCCACAGGGAGTTTTCAAAGCCGGAAAGACACGGAGGTAGTTGCCCGCAGTTCTCTCCTTTCACCCGAGCGAGCTGCGAAATTGGGAAAGTACAGCCGGGAGCCGGCGGAGAGTTTCCACGCCAGGCCCCGCCGGCTCTCCTCGCCTGCTGTGCCCAAATAATTTTTGCCACTTCAGTCTAAAAAAACCTTTCTTTTTCTTTTTTTCCTTTTTATGTAAAGTTCAATCTGAATTTTCTGCAGGGAAAAGCAGAGTGGTTTGAGGTCTGGATCGGGGAGCCCCTGAGGCGGGTCTCCAGCCCGGCCAGGCTCCGCCCCCACCCAGGGCCCTGCGGCACCTGCGCCCCTTGTCACTGCCGGCTCTGCACAGCCACCGGGAGCACAGTGCATGTGGGCCTTGGTGGCCACCTCGTGGGCTGACCCAGAGAGGGGTTTCCAGAACTCGGCTACCTTGGAGAGTGTTTGTCACCATCACTTGGAGGAGGGCTGTGTCCAGACATCGAGGTGGTAGGAGGCCCATGGCCAGCTGGCAGCCCTGGGACACGCAGCTGGTCCTGGCCGCAGCCCTCTGTCACACACCCTGCACGTGTCCTCAGGGACGTCTGTGAGGGGCTCAGCCCGGGCAGGGTCCCTGTGCGCAAAAGTCTCCCCTTCTCCCCCTGGGCCCCACTCTCTGCCTGAGTGCCTCTATTGGGGGGGGTCGTAGACATGATGTTTGTGAAATAGGACCTTCCCCTGAACTTCTTATGTAAAAAGGCTCTTGAAAAGTCAAAATCTCTCCATGGATGTCTAGCTCGGACTCAAATCACTGACAGAGAGACCAGACCCCAGTGGACGGTAACTCGGGTTTCACTGCACCCCGAGGTGGACATGGAGGGAGGGGTTGCCTGTGGGAATTCACTGAGAAACACGTTCCAGAAATACGGCTCTTTCTGCTTCATTCATAGCCTGGAGCCTCCTCGGGGCTCGGCTGCCTTGTGGGAGCTGGCGGGAGCTCTTTGCTGCAGCCCCCCCCCCCCAGCGGGACCCCGTCAGCCGCCCTGCAGAACTCGCTGTCACACCTATACATTGTGGGTTGTCCTCAGTTAAATACGTGACAGAAAGATGACGTGGGTTTTAAATTGGTTGTGTGCTCCCTGGGCCATGCCAGTGTGGAAATATGCTGTGAGTGTGGAAGCTGATGGTGTGGATCGGAGTTACCGTGTCACACACAGCTGGGGTCCAGGACCCGGGCAGAAGCACCCCAGGCACAAGCGCCTGCCCGGAGATCACATCACGAGCCAGCTCCCAAAATGACCTGCTGTCGCCTCGAGACCAGGTGTAGCCAGTAGCTGGTGAGACGACCCATGACTCTGAGACTCGTCCTCCACTGCCCACTCTCCTGTCAGAGCCTGTGGCTCCCAAAACTTCCCTAGTACCGATGAGTTTTCCTTCAAAACAACACTATTAGTATCTCGTTCTAAAAAGCCCTTCTCTTTGTTCTTTGGACATGCCGAAGACCAGTCTGGTCTGTGTGTACGGCCAGAATTGCGATTCTGTTTCCCCAAATAAAAACCGTGGTTAGAGATTTCTCTCTTCAGTTTTATTTGATTTTGACTGGGGCTGTGAGCCCAAGTGGTGCCTGGGGGTAGATTTAAGGACCCCCAGTAGGAGAGAGTCGAGATGCACACCTGGCTCTGCGATGCAGAGTGGTCCTCAGCCGGGACAGTGGCTTTGCCTTGCTGGCCGTGGCGCGGTGGTCTGGGCTCATCGGGAATCAGCATCTCATGACCTGATTTGGGCTCCTCTTAGAAAAGCCTCCAAACGACAGGCTAATGGCACTGAGGTGATCATCTGCCCTTGGCTTGGGCAAGTTTTAGCTTAAATGTCACTTCTGAACGCAGTGTCAGATGCTTCCAGGATGCAGTTATAGAGTCTGCTCGATGTTTATAGCAGCCGTCACCACTAAAGGCAAAACATTTGTTGGCAGGAGTATCATCCCTCCCTGCCTCACTTAATGGGCTGTAAACATGCACAGAGGAGTGTGGGCTTGTTTACTGCTGTGTCCCCAGCCCAGGGTTGTGCCGGACACAGGAGTCACCCAACGGCAAGGCTGGGCCACTGACAGGTTGACCAACGAAAGGAGGTCATCTCTGACCCCCCACCCCAGACGAGTAGGGACCCGCGTTCTTCCTCCACGCTTCCTGCTCCTCCAGCGCTCCTGCACATCGGGCTGGCCTTGCTCTCCCTGGGGGGAAAAGGGGACGTTTTTGGAGGCTTGGGCTCGGCGTCTCCAGGCAACGACTCAGAGCAGCTTTGGGATTTGGTGGACATTGCAGTGTGATCTGACTCCATGAAGTGTGCCACTCACACTCCTTTCCTCCTGGTGACCATCAGCAAAAAGAGTTTTCTTTTTAAAGTTTATGGCCTCAGTGGTTCGATGGCCGTTATAGTGCCCCTAACAGCTGTTACTCCTTGCAACAGTGGATCCGCAATGAAGCTGAGCTCAGGCTTAATGGAAATTGTCCCTTGAAAGGTTTGAATTTGGAACATTTATTCTCCATTAATTTCAAGTAGACTCTGAATTGAGCAAAACAGTGTCTGCCTTTCCTCTCGGCCGCAGGTTCTAGCTGGCAGACGGATGCCAGCGTCCTCCAACTCCACTGCGAGCATCGTGACTGGCGGATTTCGGGGATGCGCTTGTCACCCTGGTCACGTTGTTCCAGCCGGGGGCGGGACCCCACTGGGCTTGATCAGCGCCGAGTGCTGAGCGCGCCGGGAGCCTGTCAGGATGGGCAGGCGGCACACGTGAGTCCCTGCCCAGCACCGGGAGACGCAGGGACGGGTGTGGGAGAGGCCAGGAGACTCTGCCCTGAATGGGGAGCGGAGCCCGAAGAGCCGCCGTCCCACGACCCCTTTGCACAGACGGGCTCTCCTGCCCCGTGTCCTGGCGTTAGAGCCGCTGGGGACTCCGAGATTTCCCCACAGCGTGGTCGAGGTGGGACCCAACTCGGAGGGCTTGAAGCTGTGTTTGTGTCACACGTCACATGAAGTGGAAAATGCCCACCGGTGCCTCACAGTCACAGAGCACAGCCGCCAGTGGCAGCGCCTGAGACCCCAGGGGGAGTCGGTGGTGGGTGTGGCTTGAAACACAGCAGCGGCTCCCGAAGTCACACCTCCCCTGCGTCCATCCTGGCTCCAACCCTCAGCCCCCCAGGCTGCAGGTGGGCACAGAGACCCAGGCTCATCTGGAGCTGGTGAGAGTTTGCACGCCATGGTGTTGACGCCGTCTCTTGTGAGAGCTCTGGGAAGTCTAAACTGTTCACTGGTGTGTAACTGACATGAAGTTACTGCACGTAGAAGAAAAAAGATATAAATTATATGATGGCTTGTACTTTACAAAGGACTTCTACACGTCATTTGCTTCCTTTGTGTCCCGCGGGCCCCAGCGTGGCTGGAGGAAACCCTGCATTCTGCGGCTGGCGTCCCGCCTCCCCCTGGACACAGCCCCCCCGGCCCCCCAGCGCCTGGGAACAGGGGGCTGCCCCCAACCTGCCCTCTCCGCTCTTTCCCGTTCCTCCTCACCAGCGATCCAAACACAATGTTTCACTTACCAGCTCAAGGGGGTAGACGTTAAATGATTTTAATATTTTCTTATCACTGCCTTCAGCTGTGTGTTGCAGCCCTGTCACCTCTTGGTGGCACTGTGGCAGGACTCTATAGATTTCTGGTCACTTTGGTCTGGTAAAAAGTCCAGGTACATCCACTCCCCTGGCCCCTGAGGCTGCAGCCACGTGCTGTGGCAGGGGGTGTGGCCCCGTCTTTCCCTCGTCCTCCCCTCTCTTCCTGGGTCCCTGTGTCCGCTGGTGTGACCACTGGGAAGGGACAGGTGTCCCTCAGTCACAGGCTGCTGTCAGGACACTGCCGATTGTCCTGCTTCTCTGGCAGATGAACAGTGCGGCCCTCGGTGGGTGGCTTCTGAATTGTCTGTCCCCTGCTCTGTCCTGGGGAGGCCAGTTCAGCCTGACCTCTGCCAGCGCCCTCTCACTCTGCCCTTGGCAGCCCCTCGCTCCTGGGGTCCCTTTGCCCGAGGGTCCCCACCTGGGCAGGCACAGGCAAAATTGCCAAAGCCCCTCCCTGCTGCCTAGCGTCCTCGAGGCCCCAGGGCACTCACACCTACAGGCAGCAGGGCAGGGGCTGCCCTGGCCACCACACCCCTCCCTGCCACCTTCTCCAGCACCCTGTTCAAAAAGGGGCAGGATGTGTGACCCAGCCCTTGGCTACACCCACGTCTAACCTGTTCTGATTCCCGATCCCAGGCCAGGTGCTCCTGTGACCTGTTTCACGCAGGGCAGGAGGGGAAAAGCCCACGCTGCCCCCAGGCCGTGGTGCACAGCACTGAAGTCTTGACCTCCCCCTTAGTCTCTGGGGGGCTGCTTCTGTGTCCTGGGCAGGGACGCCTGGGGTGACGGAGGGGCCGCAGGACCAGTGGGATCCCCTCTTAAGCACTGAGGGGGCATCTGCCTCCAGCTGTTGGCAGCTCTTTAGGACCGAAGGGACCTGAGGTTCATTTTCCCTCTTTGTCCTCAGCCCTGGTTCCGACAGCCACATTCAGTCCGGCAGATGCAATCGCACACGCACTGTCCTCTCCCCACCTCCTTTCCCCTGGTCCCCGCCCCCCGCCAACCTGTGCCAGGGTCCTGTGTCTCCATCTGCCCCTTCCCGGTTTCCCGGCAGCTGCAGGGAGACGCCCTGAGCTCTCCAAGGGCGAGGCCCGGCTCTGTCAGTTCCACCACGGCTTCCTCTGTCTCTTCAGCCATCGCCGTGATCGTCACACATTGTGATCAGGGCACCTTACTGCAGTGGCTGCAGAGTCGTCAGTACTTTTCAGCTCCGACAGGCCAGGTGCCTGGCAGCTGACCCCTGCAGGGCGGGGCTTCCGCTCCACCCTTCGCCTGAGAGACGGCGCGAGGTGTCCGCTGGAACGTCTCCTGGCTTCACTAGTCACTGGCTATTTGGTTTTTCATCTTCTTTCGAGTCAATTTTGCCCTCTTGAACATTCTAGTTGGAATTTTTCATGGCTCTTTGATGGTCCTGAGTGGGACTCTGGGCGTGGGACCCGGGCAGACGGTCGTCTCAGGCTCTCCTGCCCCCACCGCCTGTGCGTGTGTCGGGCGGCTTTAGGTCCGTCCTATGGCAAGTTATAAGGGGCCGGGTTTGTGTCCAGCCACCTGCGGCAACAAACTCAAACACTGTATCTTCCAGCATCCCAGGGGGAGGAAAAGGAGGTTTGTAGGAAGAAAGAAAACCTTCACACACCAAGTTCTTAGAAACATTGGGTTTTTAATGATTTGGTTCTTCTAAAAAATAAAAGAGCCATCCCATTTCTATAGATTTAAAGTTGGAATATATTTAAATGATTACACACCAGATGCATTTGCAAACCTTTCAAGAGCAATAGCTCCACCAAGGAAGTACTTAAATAAAAAATAAATTATTGCAATTTTGAGGTTGAGTAATAAAGTGTGTCTAATTGCGCTGGCTACATACGCGTTTAATGGAGCACAGCTCTGCTCTTGCAGGAGCTCCGCCGGTCGGCTTGTGAGGAAGCAACTGCATTGAGGAAGCAGATACCGTTCCACACGGTTTTAACTCCCCAGACATCTATAGCGCCTGACGTTAATCAGCACTCAGTTAGCGCCACCTGTTTGCCCAATTACTTGCTAAGTGCCCGGGCCCAGTTATGCCCCGAGGGAGCCCGTAGTCAGCTATCCACCCAGCGGGCGTCACACGGCCTGAGTCCCCGGGTCGGGACCCAGGGCTCTGCAGTCAGACGGTCCTGGCTTTGAATCTCAGCTTCTTTTAACTGCTGGCAAATTTGGGGAATTTTCTGGAATTCTGAACTCTGTCCCCTGTGTTAGAAGGGAATGATGACTATAATAAGAATGCCTGCAGGTCAGGGTGAGTGGTCTGCTTTTAACAGCATTTAAAATACTAACAGTGATGATGTGATGATCCCAGCACTGAGGGCCACTAACTGCTGATTTGGAATCTCCAAGGCTGGAGACAGAACTGGGGACGGTAAGGTGACGCTTGGGAGGTCTCTAAGGGTAGATCAGACGCAAACGAAGAGAGAAACGGGCATGTTGTGCCCCATTTGTCCAGACCTTTTTATCTAGTCCCCTCGCCTAATACTTTTGCAGGTTTCTTTAATCTTATAACTGTTAAAACCATTTTAATAACGTTAGGCACATGCCATATTTTTATAAAATGGATTGTCATAATCTAACAATGTCACGTCCACGTGGCCTGGTCTCCTAGCAGCATTCCAAGCGGCTCTCAAGTCGGCACTTCCAGATGTTTCCAGTCCTGACCTTGCGTCTTTAGAAAGCACGAAGGAGACACGGAGCCCTCTTCTCTCTCCCCGATTTCTTTTACTTGCCAGGTTCCTTCCACACTTCTTTCAAAACTTTCTGGAAGATCTCCTCCCTGAAGCTTGCCCAGTGCCCCTCCTGTCCTTCCACTGTCCTAGGACCCTGATGTGGCTTCAGAGCCTCGTGCCCAGAGCACAGGGTGGAGGCGAGGATGGGGGGGTGGTGAGAGAGCGCGGTTTCTCTGAGCTGTCGCGGGGAGGCAAGTTCAGGCGACACCCACGCGTCTGTGTAGAAGGCTGTGTGCACACTGCACCATCCGCACACGCAGCGGCGCAGAACACTCTGCCTGGCTGACATAGGACCTTGGCTCCTTCAAGCTCGTAGATGGTGCCCTGTGGACACAGAAGGCTGGAGCACGCTGCACGGTCACCAGGGACAGCTGCGGGGACGGGGACAGCCTGCTGGGCTCCTGGGCACTGCTGTCCTCCCACAGTGGTGCGTGCAGAGCTGGAGAGCTTCGAGGGAGGCACGCTGGTGCCCTCAGCGCCCAGGTGCTCTGCAGAGCTGTCCCAGCCCACACTGGGGTCCTGGCCCTGCTCTACTCTGCCTCCTTCCCCTGGTTTGCAAGTTACGGCACGACGCAGGGTCTTCCTCACCCTGTGGACTCGGGCCGGGCCTGCGCTGTTCCTAGTCCTGCTGTGCACACTCCTCTTCCCTCTCCTGCCTGTTATGTTCCTTAGAGATTCCTTCTGTTCCCCCGATATTTCTTCTAGACCCCTCTGGAATCCCACAGCTGTTACCAGAGCAGAGTTAATTGAGCCTGCCGGCTGGGACATGGGCACCCTCTTCGAATCTTTGCCTGTTTCCATTCCCAAGACCTACTGCACCCACTGCCGTCTCTGAGCTGCAGAGAAATTCAGGTGACCGAGGTGCTCCACATGCTCCACGGAGAAGGGAGCTAATTCTTGACTTCTAACTTTTGGCTGTCAACCTTTCTGACATTGAATGATGGAACAGTTCCATGCTGTGTGAAGTCTGAGACTGGCGTGGGAGGAAGAGTCATATAGAATTCAAAATGCATTATCAAAAGCCAACTCTGGGATCCTTCTAGGTATCCAACATTGCTATTAGCTAAATGAAAGAGTCAAACAGCGGCGAATGACACCCAGAGAGACCCCTCATCAAATGCTTTCTTAATGCTGTTCAACGCGTCATTTAACATTCATGACATTTCTGTTATCAGTTTCAGAGGCGTGTGAGACTGATGCAGCCGGGAAAGGGGTGGCTGGGGCTTGGCTGATTTAAGTTAACCATGAGATGTCCAGACAGAAGCTGGAAACGCAGGACGAATCCTAGAGAGCTGAGTGTGGACACACACATCGGGGTCAGAGTTTCTCCCAGGGAAAGAAGGTAGCAGAGGAAAAACGGAAGGAATAACTTAGAGTAAGAGGAGAAACAATGTTGCGTGGTACCGTGGGTATGTCTTACAAGATACAGCATTTATGAACAAAACCATGTGTACTGTATTGTAAACAGCAAAGCAATGGTAATAGACCAGGCGCGTCCACGCACTGTCCGGATTATGGAAGAGAAGGGCATCAGTCATCCCAGGACGCCGCCGTCGGCTCTCTCGGAGCATCCCCACCCTGCCTGAGGTCGGCTCCGAGTTAAGTTTTGTGGCCACTAATCTTTACTTCTCTTCACTTTTTATCACACGTGTACCAATCTGTAAACAATATTTTACTTAATTTTGCAAAATTATGGACTTTTTATAACAGTCGTCACACTTTATACATTCTTCTACGGTTTGCTTTTTTGCTTGTTATTGCATTTGAGAGATTCACCCATGGTGATGAACAAAAGGAACCGTAATTCATCCATATTACTGCTTTATAACATTCCACTCAGTGGAGACGGAATTATTTACCCATCCTCTGCCAACCGATACGTTCAGGTTTTTGCTACAACAATAGCTTCTATTAACATTCTTGAACTTGTCTCCCGTACATAAAAGAAAACATTTTATATCTCTCTCTCTGTCTATCTGTCTATATTTCAGGGCATAGGGGATGCAAATTTTTCAATTTAATGAGACAATGGCAATTTGGTTTCAAAGTGACTACAGCATTTTATACTCCCACCAAAAATTCAGTTGCTTCTCCTACTTGTCAGAAGTTGCTACTGTAAGGTTTTTAAAATTTTTCCCCAATTGGTGGGTGTAAAATGGTGTCTCACTGTGGTTCTGGCGACCTGACCCAGTTCCCTGGTTGTTAGTGAAGTTGAGCATGTTTTCATATGTTTATGAGCTATTCAAGGTTCCTTTTTCTGTGAAAGTTCTATTTGAGATTTTTGTCTATTTTTCTGTTGAGTTGATTGTGGTTTTTTATTGATCTGAGAGGTTCTTTACATATTCTAGATACATTTTATTTTTAAAAGAATTGTTGCCCATAGAGATAGTCACATGCTTAGGGTGTATTTTGTCAGTAGATAAATTCATTTTAACATAATCAAATTTACCCATCTTTTTAAAATGTTTTTGCTTCTTTCTCTTGTTTAAAAATCATTTCCAACATCAAATTCATAAAGATATTCTTTTAGTTTTCTTATAAATGTTTTATAGTTTTGCCTTTCCTATTTAATCTGTATCATCAGGGACTGGCTTTTGGCAAGGGTAAGAGTGATGGAATTTGTGGAGTGTTAACTTAATTACTCATTTCATACTGTGTTATATAAATCAGCCTCAATTTATTTATCCATTATTCTGTTGCAAGACATGTGAGTTTGTATCTGGTTTAGGACTGTGTTGGATAGCACAGGGATGAACATTCTGGAACCATTTTTCTTCCCTCCTGCAATACATCCATGAAAAGTCTCCTTTGTGAAGGTCTCAAGATTTGTTTGTTTGAAGCGTCTTTGGTTCGCGCTGGTCCCTGCGCTTGGGTTGGGCCAACTCTAGACGAGGCCGCGTACCCTGCGCACTTGGAAGACGCCTGCCCACCCGCAGTTTTCGGGGCACCACTGCCACTGTTGGGAAGGGAGCTGCCAGCCTCACATGTGGCATTTCTTTTCTTTCCTTTCTGGCTGCTTTTAAGATTTCTTTTACTTTAATGTTTTAGAATTTCTCTATGATATGTTGTAATGTGGATTTCTGTTTGTTTATTCTTTGGGATTCATCGTGTCTGTGATTCTGAGGATTTCTGTCTTTCCCGTGGCTGGGAGCATCTCAGACATTGCATCTTTAAATACAACCTTGTATTCCTTTCCGAAACTTCCATTAGCGTATGTTGGGTTCCTCCCTCTGTGAGATGCAGATTTCTCTGTCTCACTCACCATTTTTCCATATTTTCCATCCTTTATCTCTTCATGCCACACTCCTGATGTTCCACTCAGATCCGTTTCCCATTCACCAATCCTCTCTGCATCCGGTTTAATCTGCTGTTCAATCCCATGCATTTTAATTTTAATATGTTTTCAATTTCTTTAGAAGTTTTTCTGTTCATTTTTAAATCTGCACAATCATGTGCCTCTTATTCTTTGTCAGTATTTTGTGTCTCTGTTTTGTTCATTCATAGGACATAGAATTTTAAATTTTGAATATCATATTCTAATATCTGAAGTTTTTTTGAGTCTGATTCTGCTATTTGTTAATTCTTTTTATTGTTGCTCAGGTTCCTTTATTTCTCTGTTTTGTTTATTTTTTGGTTTGCTTGTTTCCTTATGTTTGGGACTTTTTTGGAAAGGATTTGGATTTGCTTCTGCCGGGAACCCAAGGGGCTTGTTATCTGGGGCTGCTGTGCTCTAAATCTCAGCGCCGGTGGCTTGCGTCCCGCGGACAGTGAGACGGTGACTCGGACCGCGTGAGGCCGGGCTGACCTGAGGACGTCTCAGGGGACGTGCTTCCCCCTGCACCAGGGCCAGGGCCAGGAGAGCCAGGTTTCCTTGCCGTCTTTGTTTGGAAGTTAGAATTTATTTTTATTTTATGTATTTATCTCTGCAGAGTGATGGGTGTGCGAAGCCAGAGCCCCTCGATGGAACACGGAAACTCTGGGTCCCTGGGGCTCCGTGTTGACCCTGGACAGCCACTGGATTTGTCGTTCACCTGATTTTAAATATTGGTTTTATTTGTAGCTCTCAGTATTAATTTTTGAAAGCGAATTTGGGTACTCGAAATAATGTCTTCTGTATTTTTACATCATTTTTGAGATTTGTTTTGGTGGTAGAAATATTTCGTGGTGGCTTTGTTCTGTGTTAACTAAGCAGACTTCTTAGATGCCCTTCCCACATGAGTCCTGGGTGGAGCTGGCCAAGAAGTTGCACGAACTTTTAGGAGGTGGAGGCAGAGTGAAGGTCGCCGCGGTCAGGTTCAGTCAGAGACAAGGCAGAGGACGGTCCGGCAGCTGGGAGTTGTCCTCACTCTCCTCCGTCTCATGTCCAGCCCTCACAGGACCCCAGGCCCTCCACGGGGCAGAGGTGTCAGCCTTCCGTACACTTTGTCAAATGCTCCCATTGAGTCTGGGTCTTCCCTGCGAGCTGCACCGCTGAGGGAGGGCTGGCACGGCCCCTGGTCTGTCCTGTGCGCCGTGTCGGGACCGGCTCCTGTAATGATCTGTGAGTCCGTGACTCTCGCCGCGCTCCCCTCCTCAGGCCGGGCACGTCTGGGACGTCTAGTCTGCTGAACTGCCCGCACAGGGAGCTTAATCCAGAGATCTGTGCATTTCGGGCATCCATGGGCGTCTTTGCAAATCTGATGAAACTTGGAGATCTTCACCTTAGAAAATAAGCAAAAGTGTAAAATAATGAAGTTTTGCCAAAATTTTAGGGATCATAAGGGATCTGAGGAATTGTTGGAGGCAAATATCTTTCAGACTGTTGTCTAATAATAAAATCAGAAAACAAGCCAATGATTGTGCAGGAAGTAGTATGTATATTTGAATTTTCCCAATATCTTGTTGGCCTCTTTAAAAACGTAAACTCTGAAATTAATCATTTTTATAACACTTTCTAATATGCATTATATATTTTATTCCTCCTTAAACCATACTTGACATAATCTTCCCTTAGCTTAGCGCTTCAGGTTTACCGTGAGCATAAAATCATGTCATTTACGTGTTAGAAGGACATTTAAAGATCGTCTTTGATCCCAGACTAAGGAATGGAAAAGAAATCGTTCCAGTGTTTTTCTCGTGCTGGACTGTCCTAATTACCCCTTGAGGGCTTCTGAGCAGACGTGTGCCGAAAACAAACCCTCCCAGGGGAGCTGGCGTTACCTCCGACAGCTGGCGGGACCCCTCAGACCTACCAGCCGCGACGCCCATTCTTCAGCTCGGCACCCGCGGCTGACAGCCCTCCGGCATCCACAGGCAGTTTGCACACACGTTCCCGCCGGGCTCCTGCCCACGCCTCTGTCTGCCCCCAGGCGCAAGACCTCCAGGGCACGGCCCCGTCCCACGTGCTGCTCCGCGATGGCCCTTCTCCAGTGTGTGGCCCTCGCCAAGCTCTTCCAACGGAGAGACCATTTCTGACTCATTCCCACCTTAAGCGTGAGCGGTACGGGTGCTGGTTGCATTTCAGACAAGAGGAGGAACGAGCCCTCCCCAGTGATGTGAATGGGAGTGGACAGCAGCGCGGATGAAAACTGCAAAAGACGTGTTTTCTGCCTGGCCATGGCCCGTTGCTTAAAACCCATTAGAGTTCAAAGGAAATGAAGGACAAATTCCACATGTTAATGGCTTCAAGGAAGTGTCTGGAGAGGGACTGTGTTAGGGCAGGGCTATGCTGGGGGACATGGTAAGGGAAATTCAAAAAGGAAGTTGAAGTGGCAACTCCCTTCTGAGATCTCAGCAAGAAATTGCCAGGAAGGCACCATCCCTGCAACGCGTGCAAGCTTTGATGTTGCAAAAATTATACTTTTGACTCGTACCATGTATCTGCATAGGAATGAGACATTGTCAAACTCGGAGTCTGGATTGGCACATCCGTCATCGCTTAACCTGCACTTTGGAGGTCCCTTCAGGCGTCGTTTGCCTGCGACTGGCAGGTGACTCCTGTTTTCAAACGGTGAAGGTGGTTCAGTCACCTGCTGAATGGTTTTGGCACAGAACATCCGCACTGTCAGATTTCTAGCTTGTCACATTAGCTGGATGTGCTATGACAGGAGACAGAATTTTGCTGCATAAGGAGTGTAATTCAGAAACTGATATCAACATTTGCCAAATGTCACAACAGAGTAGACGGCTGTGGGAGGGAAGCCCTCGCCTGACAAACTTCACTTTTCTTTCATTCTACGTGATTTGGCGGAATTTTTTTTGTGGGGGGGGGAGTGGTTAGGAAGCGAGGAGAGTCTTTTGTCAAGTCTAGTATATGAGTTTTTGAAATGGACCTTGGCTAATCTCAGATTTTATACCACATTATGTGTTTGACTGAAAGGTGTCACATTCAGTAGTTTTAATACTTCAAAATTGTCATTCCCTCCTGCTTTCTCTGTCCTTCACATGATTGTGGGAGTTTTCTTCCTAAAGTATGGTTGGATCACGTCACAAATCCTCCAAAACTTTCAGAGACACCTTGAACACTTTTTTAAACCTCTCCTTTTATTTGTTTTTAAATGTCTTGACTGAGGTATATTTTGCATATCATGTGTCTCCCTTTTCAAGTGCACAATTCAGTGATTTTTAGTAAATGGACCAAGTTGTGCAAACATCACCATAAATCAATCAGTCTGAGAGCCTTTTCATCACTCCAGCATGATTCCTTGTGCACCTTTACCTGCCGAGGTGTGCTGGTCCGTTTTGCAGGGCTCTAATAGAATGCCTGAGGCAGGGCCATTTATAAAGAAAGAGGTTTATTGGCTCATGATTCTGCAGACTGTACAGGAAGCACCGTGCCAGCGTCTGCTTCTGCTGAGGGCTCCAGGGAGCTGCCAGTCAAGACGAAGGTGAGGGGCAGGTTGTGCCACCCAGCCAGAGCGGGAGCAAGAAGGGAGGAGGGCGTGCCAGGCTCTTTTATCCTTATTTATTTATTCATTATTTATTTTCTTTATTTCAGAACATTACAGGGGTACACATGTTTTGGTTACACGATTTGCTTTTGTACAGTTTGATTCAAAAGTTGCTAGTGTGCCCTTCACCCAGTCAGTGTGCATTGTACCCGGTAGATGTGAATTTACCCATCCCCTCCTCCCCCTCCCATCTGCTTGATTTCCGTTGAATTTTACTTCCATATGTGCACATAGGTGTTGATGGATTACTTCCAATTTAGTATTGAGTACGTGTGGCATTTTTTTTTCCATTCTTGGGATACTTCGCTAAGAAGAATGGCCTCCGGTTCCATCCAGGTTGTTACAAAAGACACTATCTCACCATTGTTTTATGGCTGAGTAGTACTCCATGGGATACATATACCACATTCTATTAATCCACTTATGGATTGATGGGCACTTGGGTTGCTTCCACATCTTTGCAATTGTGAATTGTGCTGCTATAAACATTAGAGTGCAGGTGTCTTTTCTATAAAATCTCTTTTCTCCTTTGGATAAATACCTAGTAGTGGGATTGCTCGACCAAATGGTAGGTCGGTCTACTTTTAATTCTTTGAGGTATCTCCACATGACTTTCCACAGAGGTTTAACCAACCGGCTCTCCCTGAACTCGTAGAGCAAGAACTCACTCGTGACCACCTGCGGGGCACCAAGCTGTTCATGACGGACCCGCACCCATGACCCCAACTCCTCCCACCAGGCCCCACATTCCACACCAGGGATCAAATTTCAACCTGAGATTTGGAGGGGCCAAGCATCCAAACCATATCACTAGGCACCCAGTAATCTATTAATACTTCCTTTCTTTGTTGCTTTGCCTTTCTGGATGTTTCTTATAAACTGAATTCTACAATATGTAGATTCTTATGTCTGGCTTCTTTTACTAAAGGTAGTGTTTCTGAGGCCCATCGATGTTATGGCTGTTCCCTTTCCCTGCAGAATAGTATTCCATTGTCTATTCATTTATCAGTCGGTGGACATTCAGGTTGTTGCCAATTTGGGCATATGACGTATAACACATCAAAGAAACATGTATGTTTTTGTTTGGATGTACATTTTTACTTGTGTGGATTCATAAGAGTGAAATTGTTGGGTCATATGGTAAATTTACATTTAACTTTTTAAGAAACTGACAAACTTGTTTTCCAAAGTGGCTGCACCATTTTACATTCCCGCCAGCCCTGCCTGAGGGCTCCAATTTCTCAATATCCTCTCCAACAGTTGTTGTTGTCTGTCTTTTTTATTGTAGTTACTCTAGCGGATGCAAAATGGTATCTCATGGTTCTAATTAGCAATTCCCTGATGACTAATGGCGTTGAACATCTTCTCATGTGCTTGTTAGTCATTTGAATATCTTCTCTGGAAAATATTCAAATGGCTAATATTATTTAAATCTTGTGCTAATGTTTTCATTGGGTTGCTTGTCTTTTTATTGTTGAGTTATGAGAGTGTTTTGTATATTCTATATACGAGACTTTTATTAGACATGTGTTTTGCAAATATCTTCCCCAGTCTATTGTTTGTATTTTTACTTTCTTATTACCTTTTGAATTGCAAACATTTTGAATCTTAGTGAGCTTCAATTTATCATTTTTTTCTTTTGTGGGCCCTGAGCAAGACTGGTTCCAGTTCTAAGCCCATAGCATACTGCTACTTCCCTCCCCTCAGTCTTTAAGCTACGGTTGTCAAATATTTTGGTTATGTGTATGTTATCAGCTCCACAAGACATGGTAATTTTTGTTTAAGTAGTCGATTAACTTTTAATAAACGATGGGGCCAATCTTCTGTATTCACCAAGGTAAGCACCATCTCCAGGGCTTGCCATTCCTTCCTGCAGACCTGCATTTCCGTCTGACATCATTTTCTTCATGGACAGAGGGCTTCCTTTCCCGTTGTTTATGGTGCAGGCATTGTTGTAATAAATTATAAATTATTATCATTATAAATTCTTTCAGCTTTAGCATTCCTGCAAATGACTTTATCTTACCTTTGTTTTGAAAGACTTAATCTGGGGACGGGACTCCAGGTTTCCAGCTTTTCTTCTTTCAGTCCCTTAAAGAGGTTGCCTGGTCATCTTCTCGCATTATTTCTGAGAAGTAATAGGCTGTCACCCTTATCTTTGTTTTTCTGTATGTAATGTGCTCTTTTTTCTCCGTTTTTAAGATTTTTCTCCTTATCACAGGTTTCCATCATTTTAAACAAGATGTGCCTCGGGAGTCATTAAACTTCCTAGATACATGGAGTTATTATTTCATCAAACTGAAGAATTCTCAGTCACTATTTCTTCCATTTTTTCTCTGTCCTCCTCTCCTCTTCCTCACTCACTACATTTACAGATATATTTAATCTCTCACAGGTGTCCCACAGGGAGCTGGTGGTATTTTATTTTTCTTTGTTACTGTATCTCCTTGTGCTTTGTTGTGGACAGCTTCTGCTGCTATGGCTTTACATTTACTATTCCTGTCTTTGGCAATGTCTAATTTGCCTGTCCACTGTAATTTTCATTTCAGACGTTGGAGTTTTTGACTATAGAATTTCTGTTTTGTTCTTTACTTTATCTCTTCCATGTCTCTAAGAGACTTTTGAACACGTGAGATACATTTGTAATAATTTTTAATGCCCTTGTCTGCTAATGCTAACATCCGTGTCAGCTCCGGTTGGTTTTGACTGATTGTCTGCTTATGGCTGTTTTCCCATTTTGCCGTTCATTTCTGATGGGGTTCCCGGCCTGTTACTCAGGTGCTAGATATTTTTGTATTCCCATAAATATTATTGAACTTTGTTCTGGTACATAGTTAATAGGGAGACAGCAATTCTTTCCGGTCTTGTTTCTCTGATTTGTGAGGTGGGTCCACAGCAGTACACAACCTGGAAGTAATTATTGCCCGCGGTTGAGGCCAGACCTTCCAGAGTACTCTTCCCAGTGTGCCGTGACCTGCTCTGTTTCCAACCTGGGCCGGTTCACCCTCCTTAGGCCACCTGGTGGCCTCCTACTCCCGGGAGGTCACCATATCGATGCTGAACTTAGTGCGGACACCTGATTGGACAGCACACCACAGCCCAGAACTCCTGGGCTCAAGCCATCCTCCTGCCTCAGCCTCCCTAGTAGCTGGGGCTACAGGCGTGGCCACTGTGCCTGGCCCAGTGCACTATGAATTATGAGGTTTCCAAATCAGGTTCGTGGGAACAAGCACCATTCGTGGCCCCACGTGAAGCGCTGATTTGTAAGTTTTCCCGGCCTTACGTAGCCCCCAGCACTCCCGGTACGCTGATCAGGGCTCTGCTGGATTCTCCTCTCAGCAGAAGGTTCGGGTTCTCCCTCCGGGCAGCAATCTCCGTCCACACTCTGCTTTGCAAACTCTATCCAGAGCCTCAGTTCGTCCCCTTAGCTCAGGGGAATGAGCAGGCCCCACTTGGCCCCCGTTCCGTGTGTGTGGCCTGGAGGCCGTCTCAGGACAGTAAGGGAGGTCCCAGGGCTCACCCCCCGACAAACGTCTCCACACACTGCTGGCTGCACTGCCTGATGCCCGGCGTCCTGAAAACTGCTGCTTTGTGTGTTTCGTCTGACGTCCTCTTGCGATTGTTCCAGATGGAAATAACCCCCGTCCCTGGCACCTCCTCCTGCCTGGTAGCAGAAGTCCGCTCTCCTAACTGCTCAGCCTGACAGCCCAGGCCTTCTGCGATCGGCCTCCACTTGCCTTTCCTACCTGACTTCTGAGTATGCGCCTATTTCTGAATTCCTCTACCAAGGCCACTCGCTTTCTGCTTTTGCGCCTGTGGGTTGAGTTCCCTCTCCCACTGCCCTCCGGTCATCAGGCTCGACGCTTCCCGGCCCAGGTCAACGTCCACTTGGCGGAGACCTTCGCACACACTGAGCACCTGCTGCGGGCAGGCGCTGTGCTGGGCACTAGGGGTGACAATGCGGCCGTCTCTGCCCTGGGGTGACACATCACGGGAGTCACAGGAGGGGTGCCAGCAGCCGTGGCAGAGAGGAGCAGGAAGCCGCAGGGCCCAGGCCGGGTCTCGGAGGAAGTGACCCCCACGGTGAGGCCTGAGGGCTGAGTGGGTGTTACAGGGGTGGGTGGGGTGGGCGGGGAGGGGAGGGGTCCCGGCTCAGAGCAAAGCGGGCGCATGTGAGGAGCTGGGGGAGACTGCAGGTTTGGGTGTGAGCAGGGGGGAGAGAGAGGAGACCTTACAAGTCTCCTAAGAACTTCCCTCTTGAGGGCCACATGGAGCCGTCAGATGGCTTCAGCCCAGGCACTGACGTGGCCAAACTTGTATTTTGACAGTTTACTCCAACTCTGTTGTGGTCAGGGGGGCAGTCTGGAGGCAGGGCCTCGTCCCCGTGGGAGGGATGGAACCAGAAGCAGCTTCTTGGCAGTGGAGTAGAGCGAGCGACTGGGGAGGCAGGATCCAGGGATAAACCGAACGTGGGCTGGCACAGGGGCCGTCGGGGTGGTGGCCCGGCGTGTGGCAGGGCCACGATGGGCATCGTGCCTGTTTCGGAGCAGGGAGCCCTGGAAGAGCAGCTTGGGAGAGGAAATTTCCCTTTCGCATCTCTCTGCCCAGAGCTGCCTTGTGTTCCAGAGCTAACCACTCCATCTCCCGGGCTCCCGTCATTTTTCGCTTAGCCCTTAAGTCGTCTCACCCCGTGTCGGAGTTTAATGCAGCTTAATCGCACACGCGTTTCTGCTGGCCCGAGACTGCCGCCAGACGCAGAGCCCGTGTGCCATCCTCCTTTGTCTCAGCTGCCATTATGGTCCCCAGAACAAAGCCTCGCACACAATAAGTGATTGATACATTCTGGTGGCTCAAATTAACAAAGGGCTTACTTTAATGTGACATAATATATGCATGATTGAATGCTTTTCTGTCGTGAAATGCAGCTCTGCGGTGTCCTTGGCTATATTCTTGGGGACTTTGTAGGCATGTGACTTTAATTTAGAGATCTAAATAGACGTGTCAACAGAGCTGGGTCAGACGAGAAATTCTCAGCTTGGTTTTTTCCCCGTGTCATGACATTTACGATCCTGTGGAGCCATAAATACCTTCCTCGGTAAAGAAGAAAAGCGACAAACAGGAGCCTGCAGGACGACAGCACCGCCCAGGGTGCGTGGTCCTGCCAGGTCCTCGTCGCTGTGATGCTAACAGGGCCAGGGAGGAGGGGCGGCTGCGACACACCATCCGCGTGGAAATGCGTTTCCAACAGGCGTGGAGCTGGGAGCTACTTCCCTGCAGAGGCCGGAGCGCAAACTGTCTGGTATCTCAATCTGGGAAGGGCTGGAAGATGATTTCTATCAGCCACAAACGTGCCTGCAGTTCACTGTTCCTGATAGAACCGGTGCCCAGCAGAGACACCTGCTAATCTGCGCGTCAGGACATCAGTGCAGAAATACCAGCTCCTGGAAGAAAGTCCTTCAGCAAAGATATGAGGGACCCGGAAAAATCGATGCCTCTAATACCGACCTATTTCTGCAGGTGATCCTTTTAGAATGAAGAGACACCAAGCTCTCCACAATACTTCAGATCTGAGAAACAATATTTCTTTTGAAAGAATTGGATCTAAAACACAGTGAGGCTTAAAAAAATACAAATGAAACCATTCACCTCCTGTGGAGTAAGCTCTCCGGGCATCTCCAGGCTCAAGCCGTGCACCAGGGACAGCTCCTCCAAGGGTCCCCTGTAGGCCCCTCCTCCCACCATCCCCGGCAGCAGGTGTGTCAAGGTGAGACAGGCGCACACTCCTCACACCGCCCCTGGCGCTCCAGCTCCAGACATGTGGGAGGCCTGAGGTTTCCAGGAACTTCTAGAACGTCTACTAACCCCATTTTTGCTTCCCTACAACTTAACCAACAACGGATATTAAATGCTTGGAAATCTTTGACCAGCAGGACAGGAATGTTATCTTGCTAAATTTCTCATTGATTTAATTACATGATCATGACATATTCTGGTTCTGAAACATTTATTTTCCATTTTTTATTCCTTCTTTGTTAAGGAACGTCTGTCCATGTTAACTTCCCCATTTCTCCCTCATTGATTTTGCAACACTTCATTCACTATCTGTGTAACCCCTGGCTGGACTCTGCGAATGTCTCTGTGACTGAGCCCGCTCAGTGCGTCTTCCGCGAACTCCATGAGCTTGGTGTTACTATGATTTCCAGTTTGAAAATTGGGAGGAGTTTGTAGTTTTGATGTTTTAAAATCTTTATTTCATGTATGTATTTTTGGCTTTGCAGAGTTAGGGGACTTGCTGGTCTCCCCCAGCGAGGGTGGGAGAGCAGCTGCCCAGACACGGTGACCCTGTGACACCACCGGATCATCCGCCTTTCTGGGCACGGTGCTTCCCTCCTGGCGTTCCGTTTCTGACAGTTAGAATTCCAGGTTCTCCTGGTGCCAACAACCTTCCTCAACCGCCAGGCCACGCTGTCTCCCCTGAGCTCTTGTTTGCCGTGATTGAGACTTAGAACACTTCTGGGGGTGGGAGTGTGGATAAGGCACAGTACCCCAGGGGGAAGAGCCTGCTGGCACACGGCATCCTGTATCCTCAGCAAACCCGGACCTACCTGGGACTGTCCTTGTCCTGCCCTTCACCTCGTGGAGCCTGTTCTGCAGGGTCACTGTCCCCAGCCCCCGCAGTGTCCCAGTGCAGCCAAGTAACGTTGTAGCATAAACATGGTCCTCACTTTTTATAAATGATTCATAAACATCTTAAAAATTATTGTGCAATATTTCCCTGAGTGTATAACAATTTTCCTAACTGTTCACTTGTCTTTAAGTGTTTAGGCTATTTCCAATTTCTGCTATTACAGAGCCATGATGATGGATAATTTTTTCTTTTTTTTTTATTATTTTTTACTTTAGATAGATGTCCAAAAATGAGATCACTGTATTAAAACTCATGATCGCTTTCAGATCGGGTGATGAATGTCTCCAAGTGGCTGCCCAAGCGGTTCCTGCAGCTTTTGTACCCAGCAGCCTCCACTGCAGGCACCTGTTGTGTGTGCCCGGTTTAGAGCTGGCTCCCCCAGGCCCCAGAGCTGGCTCTGCACTTCTCTCTCCAGCTCCACCTGTGCCGAAGTTACCTGCAGCCTGGACGTGGCCGTGGCAGGAGCGTTTATACCCTGGAAATCAGCACAGGCTACAAACCGGCTTCGCCGCCCTCGCCCACCCTCTGCGAGGGAACTGCTTGCTCAGCGTCTGCCCGGGCACCTTTGTGCGTGGTCGGTCAAAAACAAAGAGACACACAAAAGAAAGCCCATTTGAAAGGCTGGCTCAGTGGACATCATCCTTCCCTGTGAGGCCGAGGTGCAGAGTGGAGCGAGGAGGCTGCTCTGGGTGCTGTTTCCTCGTGCCCCGTGTCCTGGGTGCCATGCAGGTGGCGCTCACTGGGCCTGGCTGGCGTGGACTGCTGCCGTGGTGTGTGTCTGCTGCCCGGTGGTCGCCAGCCTCTCGAAGGGTGGGGCTGCGTGTCAGCCTCTGTCCCCTGCAGGCCTGCCCCAGGCAGGGTCAGAGCGAGGGGACAGCAGGCGAGGGCAGCACCACACCATGAACAGGAGGGTCAGGCCCCCTCCGCTGCTGCTGGATGGTGCGGAGGGGCTGTGCTGTCCTGCCCAGGGACAGATCGGCTGCCGTCTGTAGGCGTCGAGGACAATAGTGTGCATCTGATCAGGTGGGGAGAGCCTTGGTGGGATGGGGCACAGGAGGACGGTGCTGTCTCAGCCAAGCCCCCAGTGCGTGTTAACTGCTACGTTATTGCTGTTGCGTTGTTGGTGTCCTCAGCAGTGTGACTGTTGGCCCAGGGTTGAGGCCCAGAGTGGACTGACAGGTCACATACGTGCTTCCGCAGGCTTTGGTCTGTGTCCTAACTTGCTTCCCAAAGGAATGTGCCGGGTCATTCCTGCCAATAACCCCAACACCTTCACCCTCCCTGGTGTGGAATCCATGCTCCTAAAATCAAAGCAAAACCAAACCGATAAATTAATGTTATAAAAGATTAATACATCTGAATTTCCTCAGTGCTCTTTGGGCTCTCCCGCCATGTCCCTCCCCCACCCTGCCCGGCGTGCAGGCCTGGCGCCCGGGAAGGGCCGCCTCACAGCGCCGTGTGCTCTGTGTTGGACCCTCTTGTTCCTACACTTGTATCAGGCTACGGTAATTCAGCACCAGCTTCTAAATTTCTATGAGAAAATACTTGATGGAATTTTGATTGGAATCGTGTTGCATGTAAAGACCGATTGGGGACTATTGGCCTTTCCTATGTTGAGCTTTGTGGTCGTGAATATGTCACATTTCTCCATTTATTTAGGCCTCAATTTCTTTAAGCAATGTTTTGTAGTTTTCATGTACAGCTCTTATGCATATTTTGTTTAACTCATCCCTCAATCTTTCATAATTGCTGTTGCCATTGTAAGTGAAATTGAACTTTTTTTTACTTCATTTCCGATTGTTTGTTACTGGTGTATAGAAATGCAATTGATTTTTCTATACTGACCCTCTTCAGGAACACGGCTAAACTCACTTATAGTTCGAGTAGCTGCGAGGTGCAGTCCCTGGTGTTTTCCATAACCGAGCATCTGTGGGAAGCAGCCTTAATTCTCCTTTTCCAACCTGTCGTCCTTTTATTTCACCTTCTTGACTCCATGGCCCAGGCTATGACGTGTGGAGAACTCACAGATCTCACCTGTGCAGCTCCAGTTCCCGAGAGGAGATTCCTCCCTGTCGTGGGGGCTTTTCCCTGTGTGCCCTGTGGCGTCCCCCACCTGTGCAGCTGAGCTGTCAGCCTTGCTCTGGGTGGAGTTTATACGTAATTCCTTTGCCTCACTCCTTCCGCAGGACCCTCAGTCCCAGAGTTTCCCCTTGAGGTTCCACCTTCTTCCCAGCCCCACGTGGATCTCCTGCACCTGCAGAGGGCGGGGCTGCCAGGTACTCCTGCTGCCGCAGGGGTGTCGGGGAGCTCCTGCTGGCCCCAAATGCCACGAAATCACCATTCTTACTCCTCTCTCAGTTGCATTTTAAAAAATAGTATGAACTCTCCCCCGGCTTTTATCCATTGTATCAGCTTTCTAAGTATCTTTAAGTAACTGTTCTTAATACTTTCTCTAGGTTTTATTATTTTATGTATGGGAGAGTTTGCACCATCACCTTAACTGGCTGCAATTTTTGCCTCCTTCTGTGATTAAAAAAAAACGACAAACCAAAAACTGCCCTTCACAGTAAATGTACCTTCTTTTTCTTTTTCTGTTTCATGGTTTAGAGCGTTGGCCACACTTCTGAAAGAATTCAAGTCATTTTGGAGAGAGTTAATGTATTGGTTTTTCTTTATTTTTGCTAGAGGCATTTCATCTTTCATCATAAATTATGAGTCTAGATGTGGTAGAACTGTTTGAATGTGCTGAGTTTTCGAAAGTTTTTTTCTTTTGTAAATCAGACATGGGTGTTCAATTATATCAAGAACATTATAAACATTGAATTTTATTTTTATATGGATGCTAGCTGGCATATAATATTGTTTTTATTAGTATATTAAAAATCTGAAGCCCATCTGCTTTGCAACTTGACTTTTACATGGTTGCCGCAGTTTACATTTCTTTGATTACTCTTGAGAATGAATATTTTCATATGTTTATGAGCTACTCAAAATTCCTCTTTTGTAAATTGACTTTGCATGTATTTCTATTTCACAGTAACCTTTTTAAAGGGATTTGTCATGATTTTTTATGTATTTGTCGCATGTGCCATCCGTATTTCCCCAGAGCTTGTTCACTTTCTGATTTTGTCCCTACAAAGACGGGCTTCTGTTCTCTTCACAGTCCAACCGAGCAGTGTTTTCTTGTAGACTCTCCCCACCTCTGCGTGCTAAAGTCATCTGCAATTTTTTAACACAGTAATGGTTAACTTCACATTTAAGTTTTCAGTGACCAAAGATGTATTTTGATGTAGGTTGTAATAGAGGGCTCTAGACCCAATTTCCCTGTGGTTTCCCATTTTCTTAACACCATCTACCAAGTCATTTCTCTCCCACTTATTCAAAATTCCGCCGTTACATTTTAAGTACTTGTATGTACTGGGATTTGTTTCTTAACTTTTTTTCATTCCAGTGCTCTGCGCCTCTTCTCTCAGACGTCGTGTGTGTGTCAGTCAGGGAGAGACACTTTCGTGTTATTCCAATGAAGTATCCGCACGCTGCGTTCTTTTTGACATGTACAGGGCAAGCACCTTCATTACTCCTCTTTTTGTTTTGTTCTCTAATATTCTTTTACACTTTCTTCTTCAAAATAATTTTTGAAACATGGGGTCAAGTCAAACTACCTGTTTGTGATTTCTATTGAAATTGCATTAAATCTGCAGCGTTGACTGTGGAAATACAATATCCTTCAAGTGTTGAAATGCTTCACGCGGAAACACAGCGCAACTTCATCTGTTCAAGTCAGGTTTATGGCTTTCGTAATATACACAGTTTGCTCTCGGTGAGTCTTGCATAATTCAGGGCCTTTTTCTTCCTGGGAGTGTGTTAGTTCTGTTGCTAGCGTGCACGGGGCTTGTGTGTTCTTACAGGGTATTTGGCTGCTACTGGACTATAGCAAAATTACTAGGTTTAGAGTCTACTAAAATTACAAAGATTAAAACAATCGCTTCTAATACATTTTTATTTGATTCTCTAAGGTAAAAAGTCATATCACCTATAAAATTATAATAGAAACCTTGACATTATATTTTAAAAATCTGCATTAACTTCAGAAACAGCAGGGATAATGAGTACCTTTGCTTTGCTAGTGCGATGATGTGATTTACAATAAGAGTAGACATTTGGTCTTTGTCCCCATTCCCGGCACAGAGCTCCTAAAATGCCTGTAATTTCCTGAGCAATAGGGCCGCTGGGAGAATCTTGTGTTCTAATATTTGCTCTCTAATCCTGGTTCCTGAACCGAGCTCTTAATTCCTTGGAACGTCCTTGGTTATGGGAATGTCTTTCCTTCTAATGAGGCCACGCTTGATGGCTCCCAGCGAGGGCTGGTCACCAGAAAGACCAAGCTCTGATTCGAAGCTTGGAGCTTGCAGACCCACCTCATCCTCCAGGCAGGGGCGAGGGGACCAATCACACACGTGATGAGGCCTCGTAAAATCCCAGAAAGTGTCTGGGTTGCAGGACAGGTGCAGGTGCTAGGAGGGTGGTGCACCCAGGAAGGACATGGGGGCCGTGTCCCACCCCCATCCCCTGCCCTGCACACCTCCTCCGTCTGGCTGCTCATCTGCCTCCTGTGTAGTTTCCTGTTTAATAAGCCAGTAAATCGAAGTGTTTCCCTGAGTCCTGTGAGACGTTCTAGCAAACAGCCAGACCCCAGGGCGCCGTGGTGGGACCACCAATTTCCAGCTGATCACTCGGAAGCACTGGAGGCCCGGGCTTTCGACTGCACCTGCAGGGAGGGGTCTGGTGGGACCGAGCCCCAACCTGCGACCTGCGACCTGTGACCTGCACTCACTCTGGGGAGGGTAAGCATCAAATGGAATCGAAGGCCACCCGGTTGGCATCCACCGGTGGGTGGGCTGGTGTGTGGGGAAAACCCACACAGCTGACGTCTGGCGACGCGTGTTTTGTGTGGAGTGTTGAGAGTACAGTAGGAGAAAATTGTTTGTTTTTTCCTTTTTCCTGCTGTTAATATATGCAAATAGGAAAGGCTAATAGTTTGAGATAAATCTTTTTTGTCTTATTTTAAAATACTCGGAGCAATATTCTTCTATCCTTATTTTACAAATAATCTTTAAAAATCAGAAATGAATGTTGAACTTGGCCAAATGGTTTCTAGGCTGTTATTAAATAATCATACAGTTTATTTTTCTTGGACTTTCTATGAAAAATTATATTAATATGTGAATTAATTTTTCTAGAATAAAATATTTTGGTCATCTTTCTGTCATTTTAGGTAGATCGATAAATTATATTTGCTACTACTTGTTTGGAATTTTAAAGTATTTATTCACAGCTAAGGTTAGTATATAGTTTTATTTTTGTGCTTCTAAAATTCTTTTGGTGTCAGGGTTATGTACAATGAACTGGGAAGTTTTCCAAACTTCTATGTGCTGAAATAATTTAAATAGCATAAGAATGATTTTTTGAGTTTTGAAATAACCTGCCCATAAAAATGCCCGCGCCTGGTGTGTTTTATGAGGTTAGCTCTTGGGCAACTTTAAACATTTCATCTTTTAAATTAATTTTTAACTATATGCCATATAGGAATATACTTTTTTATGTAAAATTTTAAATACACAGATAAAGCAAAAGCCTCTCTGGGTTACCTGGTGCCCCCTCTCCTGCTCCCATGGCAGAAGGAAACACCCACTGGGAAGGGACTCGGACAGACTTCTCCTGCGTATTTCAGATCGTGTAAGAACTTATGGAAATATAAAATTTTCCTCTCTGCAGTATTTCTTTATAAAATTGAATAATTCTGAATCTACATAATGAAACTTGCCTTTTTCTTTTTTTTGAGACAGAGTCTCACTCTGTTGCCCGGCTAGAGTGAGTGCCGTGGCGTCAGCCCAGCTCACAGCAACCTCAAACTCCTGGGCTTAAGCGATCCTCCTGCCTCAGCCTCCCGAGTAGCTGGGACTGTAGGCATGCACCACCATGCCTGGCTAATTTTTCTCTATATATTTTTAGTTGTCCAAATAATTTCTTTCTATTTTCAGTAGAGACGGGATCTCGCTCTTGCTCAGGCTGGCTCACTGGGTGTTGACCTGTCACCACAGGAGACATGGGGCCCACCTGGTGGCCCATTGACTTCATCAAGGGAGGTGCAAAAAACTGATGGAGAAGACACATTTAACACCCTCTGAAGAAGAGGAAAAGTCTGAAACCAACCTAATTCTTACACTTTCCTAGTTAATGCTGTTAGAACATTTATAGCAGTTTTAGAGATTTGCCATGTTCAGATGTGCATCTTTTTATGTTTTCCATGGTAATTGTTGGTGTCTTTTTGAGATTAATGAAAGCTTTTATTTATCATGTGCTTAATATGTGGCAGGCAGTGCCCCAAGGGCCCCCTTGCCTCCCTCGACCCTCAGAACCACCCAGCACACAGCCCCGGGTTTCAGCTGCAGACACGGAGACCTTGCAGGCGGGACCCCCCGCCCGGCCGTGTGGCTGCGACGCGGAGCTCATGTTGAACTGCGGGGATTGCAGTTCCAGGGCCCGCACGTTCACCACTTAGTTTTAAGAGCACGTAAACATTTTGTTTTATTTTATATTTTACTTTTATTTCTCTCTTTATCCCTTTCTCTGTAGTCCAAGGAAAAATCCTCCAGCTGGTCATATAACTCACTGGTGACATTTTTTCCAGGGTTCAATTCTGCTCTCTCCCTCTCTTCTCAATTTAGCAATCACGTTCTTCAACTGAAAGCAGCATTCCTGACTGTGGAACGCACTGCCATCTGAAATCTTATTTAATAAATTCAAAATAGGAATTTAAAATTTTTGCTTTGGACAGTGCAGTAAGTCTGATTCGTAGGAAGACGTGTCTGACTACACAGGTTATTGCCTTTCTCGTAGTAGCTGAATCGCTGCTTGTACAGGAAGATTTTCCTTTGTCAGTTCATCTCTACAGAAAGCGCAGTCTGTGGTTCCCCGATACTGGATTTGAGATGGGTTCTTGCAGAGAATTTCTTTTAAATCTTTTGGGATCTGGGAATGGTTGGTTTGTACTCTCATTTCATTTTGCCAAATCAGACAAAATGGTGAGGGGAGGGCAGGGCTACCGATGGGCCCTAACCCCCATCACCGCCCCCCCCAGCACCTTGCGTCTCTGTGGTCAGTCTACAAGACCCCGGGTGTCCTTGTGACAACGTCTCACTGTTGACTCAGCTTGACCTTTTGTCATGTAAACCCTGCTAAACCGCACACATTCATCCCGCTGTGGAGCATTTGGTCTTTAGAGCTCAGGTGCAGGTCACATTTGTCCCCATGTGACTTACCTGTGCAAAGGAAGCCCCTCCCTGCAGGTGAGCAGCAGGCCCTGCGCTGTGCAGGGCAATTGGTGCAGGTCGTCTTATTCTGCCTCTCTGCGTCTCACGAACCCCAACCAGCAAGGGGAGGCGCTGCGACCGCCCTACCGAGATCAGAACCGAAGGTTTAGAAAGGTCTGAAGCTCTCCCCACCGCCCAGCGCGCAGACAGCGAAGCCGGCTTCGCGCTCAGTGGTCCTTCTCGGTCACCCACGTCCTGCCCTCGGCTTCCGCCCACGCTGCCCCCGCCTCTCTCTGGGCTGCGGACCGGCCGTGTGGACAGTGCAGAAGTGATTCCTTACCGGGTTATTTCCGTTTCAGCCGTCTTCCTTCCTCACTGCATGTTTCTTCTGGGCACCGTTTCCCCGCTGCCACCAGCTGTCACACACAGGGCAGATTAGAAAGTGCTTAACCTTGAGGATTTACCACCTAACCTTCAGAATTTCTCTCTACAAGCATCATAAAATCAGAGTTTGGTTACTGAGAAAAAGATGCGGTGTCCTTGGTGAGCTCCCTGAACAAAGCAGGGACGTCATCTTCCCCAGGGCTTGGCCCAGGGCTCTGCCGTGTCCCCGGACTCCCTGCTGGGGCTGCCTGCTTCTCTCTGCGCAAACTCACACGTGAGGTGTGGCCACAGCCACCTGGCTGACAGTGGCAGGTTTCTCCGGGGTGTGTTTATGATCCCGGGTGGCAGGAGACCACTGCAATGTGGACATCTGTGTGCACGCCTGTAGTGGGAGCTGCATGCGAACCTGCCCTGTGGGGCTGAAGCCACAAGGTCGCTGTCGTCCCCAGGGCCTAGTCGTAGGTAACGGGACCTTCTGGCTGTGGGCCGTCCAGGGCAATCTGGGGTGCTGGTCAGAAGGAAGAGAAAGAGATCGTCCCCTTAATCACATTGTCCCTCTCTGGGTATACATGACATTGCCGACCCCTGGCCCCTTCCTCAAATTAAAAATGCAATCGAGACTAGCTTAGTAGCTGACTAGATACAGCTTAAGAGATAATTTGTAAAATGAAACATATTAGGGAAAACCTGTCCAGAGTGAAGCACGGCAAGCCACGAACTTCAAATGCACAGAGAAGCAGGTGGCAGGGAGGGGCGGCAGGTGGATCTCGGTGCGTTGAGCTGCAGACCCAGAAGACGGCTGAGGCGTAAAGGGGCAGAAGCAAAATTTGAAAGGACAGTGCCTGAGAATTTTCCAGAACTGACAAACGACATCCATCTCCAAACCTCACACAGCCTAACAGAAAGGAGAGGTGCAGCTACACGTATGAGCGAGAAACCTGAAACTGGAGACAGAGACAGTCTCGAGAGCACGTCAGCGGACCACAGCCGAGTCCTCAGCCAGCCGACAAGCGACCCGAGCAGGAGGCCGCGGCAGACACAGCCGCTGCCCCAGCAGAGCCGTCCCTCGAGCATGAAGGTCACACAGATTTTCCGCAAACACAACCCAAACACGTGTCGCCAGCCTGTGTGTGTTGGAAGAAGTACTAGGGGGCAGGAGAAAGTGGCCGCGTCAGAGACGCAGGAAGGGTGGACAGCAGACGAGTGGCGAGTGCTCCCGAGTCCCGCAGCTGCTGTCACCCGGGTCACAGTGCGACAGCACCTGACAAGTGCAACTCGGGGGGTGGGGCGGGGGCTCACACCTGCTCTCCCTCAGACAGCTTCCCAGAGTTCCGCTGCTCGGCTCTGCATCTCACGGATGTCAGACCAGGCAAGGTGTCCCCTAAGGCAGGGGACAACGCGGAAGCTGTTACTTCTCCAGACGTCAAGATGGCAGTAATTGAGACAAGGTCGTATTGGCACAGGATGGGCATATAGACACGTTACAGAACAGAGTCCAGAAAGAAAGATTTGCATCATGTCATCACCTGATTTACAACAAAATTGCACTGCAATGTTGGCATTCACTACGAAGTGAGGCAGGAATGGTGTTAAAAATTTGCTGTTATGCCATATGGGAAAAAATTAAAATAGAGGATAAAGTGGCTGATAAACATATAAACTTGTTCGACTTCATCAGAAATCAGGGGAATACAAATTAAAGCCGCAATGGGAGACCAATACCCAATGGCTAAGATGTAAAAGATAGAACACACTCAGCGCTGGCAAGGATATGAAACACTAGGAACTCTAGTGTATGCTTGGATATGAACGTAAATCGGAACAGCGCTCTGGAAACTGGCACATCTACGTGAGCATGTCACAGTCCCCAGGGCCCCGCAGTTGCACCCTTAGGTGTGTATCCAGGGACAATTTATGTGCACGTGCTCTTGAAAATACCTTTAAGAATGTCCAGCACTTTATCACTTACAATAGCTAAAAGTTGGAAACAACTCAAATGCAGAATTGATAAGTAGATTAAGAAACCATAGCTATATACATCAATGTGCATGAATCCCAAAATGTAATATTGTGTGAAAAAAACCGACACAAAGGTTACACAGGGGGTGGTTGCATTTATATAAAGTAAAAATAAATGCAACACCATAATGTTTAACAATAAATGCCTAAGCAGTGCTAATACAAAAAAATCAAGGAAGTGATGACTATAAAACTCGAAATTGAGATCACATTAAGGAGAAAGGAGGAGTCATGACCCAGAATGGGCACTTAGGGAGCTTGGGGGATGTTGACAGTGTTCTGTCGCATGACTTAGTGCTTATACATGTTCCCTTTATAATAATTTATTACATTGACAGTGTTTGTTTCTGCACATTTAAATAAATTTTTAAAACAATGATTACAGCAGCTTTGTCATATAATTTGAAGTCAAGTAACGTGATGCCCCAGCTTTGCTCTTTCTGCTCAGTATTGCTTTGGCTATTCTGGGCCTTTTGTTGTTGCATGTAAATTTTAGGATTATTTTTTATATTTCTGTAAAAAATGACACTGGTGTTTTGATAGGGATTGGACTGAATCTGTAGATTGCTTTGGGTGGCATGGACATCTTAACAACGGTGACTCTTCCGATCCATGAACACGGAATGTCTTTCCATTCCTTTGTGTCCTCTTCAATTTCTCTCATTAATGCTTTTATAGTTTTCATTATAGAGATCTTTCACTTGTTTGGTTAAGTTTATTCCTAGGTATTTTATTTTATTTATAGCTATTACAAACGGGATTGTTTTCTTGGTTTCTTTTCCAGATTGTCAGCATATAGAAATGCTACTTATTTCTGTAGGTTAATTTTGTGTCCTGCAACTTAGTGAATTGTCCACCAGTGGATGAATGGATAAAGAAAATGTGGCACTTACACGTAACGGAATATTATTCAGCCATGAAAAAGAATGCAGTCCTGTCATTGGCCACAACACGGGTGGAACTGTAGGACGTTATGTTACGTAGATTAAGCCAGGCACAGAGAGACAAAGATTGCACGTTTTCACTTCTCTGTGGGAGCTAAAAAAAATCAACCTCCTGGAGACCGAGAGCAGAATGGTAGTGCCAGATGCTGGGGGTGCTGAGGGGAGGGGTGGATGATGAGGGGATGCTTAAGGGGCACAAAATGCGTTAGACAGGAGGAATAAGGTTTAGTCTTCAGTAGCACAGTAGGGCCGCTATGGTTCACAATAATTTATTGTACATTTCAAAGTAACTAAAAGACTGGAGTTGGAATGTTCCTAACACAAGGAAATGGTAAATGCTGGAGGTGATGGGTACCCCATTACCCTGATTTGATCATCACATACTGTTTGCTTGTATCTAAATATCACATGTACCCCATAAATATGTACAACTATCATGTATCCATAAAAATTGAAAATAATTTTTTTTAAAAGCCAGGTAAAATAAAAACCCCAATGAAATGGTTAAAATAAAACATAAGCAAGTGAACGGCCGCTCGGATAATTGCACAAGGATCCCGCAGAGACTTACCGTTCAGCACCCCACGGTCACCCAGGGGAGGCTGGGGCCACAGAGAACGAGACAAACCAAACCCATTGCTGTGGACACTGTGAAACTCTGAATTTGAGAAGGGCGTCCACCCACTCCAAGTTCATGGGTGCTGGTCACATCATTGCTCAGTCCTAGGCTGAAGAAGACCCACGTGACTCAGCTCAGCGCTACCTGACATTTCCCATCTGACAACATGTCCTCGGTTTACCTCTCCTTCTTCTTTGCTTGTTTGTACAAAAGAGGAAGAATAGTCTAGATGCAACGTTGTTATTTAAGCATTGAGACATGCCAGAAAACAAAACACGCAGACATCCCAACAGCGCCGGCTGCGATTAGTGAAATGTGGACCCTCTCAGATGCAGATTCTGCCAGTGAGGTCTGGTGCATTTTCCCAACAAACGTTCACTTCCCTGAAAAGACCCTTTAGAGAACCTTACAGGAGCACATTCTCATTCCTAGAACAAGTGCAATTTTCGTGGGTAATTTTATTTCCAAGAGGAAACATTTTTCTAGGACGGGCCTGAGTGCAGGGAGCTGTGGTATGTTGGGCCTAATGACAGACAATGTGAGCAAAATGTATAAATGTTTAATTTTGGCTCGGATAAGCCAGATGCAAATTTCCTATTTCCTCGGGCTGTGCAAATACTGATCACTTATGTGATTACGTTGAATAAGGGTCAACTTTTGGTTTAAGAAAACATGACTAAAATATTAAATATTTATGCAGCAGAGTTATTGCAGTGGGAGGCTGAGAGCCACACAGCTTGTCGCTGAGCCACGGCTCTGATCCCCTCCTGCCAGCTGCTCCTTCAGTCTCTCTCTTCCGGAGGGGTTGAGGGCAGGGCAAGTTCGTTTATTATCTAGGGGAAAATAAAGCCAAATGTGGCTTTTCCCTGAATCAACTGAGGCTGAAACAGAGGGATTTGAAAAGCCAAGCGTTTGAGCAACAGTGCAAATTGCTTCAATTAGTTTGTTTGTATGAACTTGTGCATGGCCCATCCCTCCTCTGGCTATGGGGAGAGGATAATGACAGTCCCTGCTGCTGGTTTCCTCGTTAAAACACCATCAATCTGGCAGAGAAAAAAAGCTGTCAGCTATCACTGTACGATCACCAGCTAGAAGGTACAGCTCTAATCCCCGTTCTCTGGACTGGGAATCTGAGGTCTAGGAATCCTGCTGGGTTGGCAAAGAGTTGTTGTCCTTGTCTCGTGATGCATTTTGGAAGAAGAGCCATTGTCGTTCATTTAACATGTGCACAAAGGGTCAGATTCTATATGCACCTATGTTAGTATATAGAGTATGCACACACAAAACACATATACTTCATGTATGTTAATATATACATATAAATGTATGTATGTAACACACATATTGTGTATACACACATGCATATGTGTGCATATATATTTATGGATGCATGTGTACGCATGTGTGCACACTCCTGCACACTCATGCACACCTCTGACATGGGACAGTGTGGGCAGATGGGGAGGGAACCCTAGACCGTGATGCCGAAGTGATTGCTGTGGAGTGTCCGGGTTCTCGCGGGACCTTGCTCAGAATGTGCACTTCAGGTCCACGGCGTTCTCTGGAGTCTGACGAGAAACCCCAGCGTTCCCTGACACATGAGCAGTCCCTGGTGTCACTGCGGAGGCTACAGCTTCAGTCAGGATTTTGGAGAGCTGTCCTGAAGGCTTCCTTCTTCCAAAGGAAGACGATGCTCCTGCTGCTAGCCATGGCGTGGTCTCAAACGTAGGCACAAGTTGGTTAATGACACGCCATGGAAGTCCACGGTGTTGCATGTGTGCACCCCCAGAAGATCCGAAACTGCAGCTGCTGCATTGGCCCCCAGAGGAGCTTGGTAGCCCGCGGGGTTGATTGGATCTCACCCCAGCCTGGTGCGGCAGACCTAGCGCTCTGCGTCCCCAGATGTCACCTTCGCACTCTGGGCCTTTCTGCCCCTTTGTCCCGGGCAGAGCTCAGAGGGAGGAGCCAGCCCAGGGCCCGCTCTGTCATGCAGCTTCTCTGTCCTCTGCTGCGCGTCACAGCACAGCCCATTCCTTTCCATCCTGGGCACTCTGGAGGGATGGTCAGTCCCAAGGAGCTGCTGCGGTTCCCGCAAGGTCTCCGCTGACCTCAGGCTCGTCCCACTTGGCTGCGTCCGCTTTGCCGCCTGGGCTCTGAGCAGCCACCAGGCATCAGCCACGTGACGAGACGCCATTGGGTCCTGCCCGCACTTCACTCACAGTCCCTGGCCATTCTGGAAGGATCAGGTTCTCCCTAGACAGCCACGAAATGACCCGTTTCTCCCAGGTCAGGCTGGCATTTCAAAAGCTGTCACGTTTCCCGCTCTCCCAGCCCCCTGCTCTGCCCGACAGCAGGCAGAGCGTGTGTTCCTGGACACAGGTGGACGTACCCGAAATGCTCTGTTCCCTGCTTGCCAGTGCGAGCATTTGAATGCCGACTTGCCCGGTTCTTTATAAGTTTAATGCTCTCTGGGTGTTCACGGAGGACCCATAATCAAAGCAGATGTCATTTCTGTGTGCCGTGCTTTCCTTCACATATGCTAACTCTGGAAATATCAAAGAGCTGGATTTACAAGTCCTTTGGCAATTGATAAAGATGGTGTTATATTTAAATAAGATTTGGAATGAGGGAAAGTGCAATAGAAGTGTTGTGAATAATACATAGGTTTGTTTATAAAGCCTCATAAATGCTCTCAAAGCCTGTGAAAAGAGGAAAGATTTTCAAGAGGCAAAACTAGAACTTCAACAGTGAGACGCCCTTACAAATAATTAATAATGGCATTTAAAATTTTAAAAATTAATTTGTCATGGAAATATGCTCCTCGCTCAGTCATAAATATTTTTGGAAGTCATGGTGACTTTCCAAGCACGAATCAATCGTACCTGGTTTGCATAGTCTAGTGCACAGGAGATGCCCATCATGTGACCCCTAGTCAAAGCCCTCTTCTGACGGGTCACTTCATACATGCCAGGCCCCGTTCAATCCCGGCGCTGTGAGAATTAGGCCCTGGCCCATCGGGGAGGGAACTGGCACCAGGATGCTCCAAGATGAGTCAGGGCCACGGCGAGTTTCAAGCCAGCTGCAACTGTGTAACAACAACGCCTCCGAATTAAGACGGTGGCTTTCTCCCTTTAGTAAGTTTAGTTACCACCACTTCATTTTAGTGATGTAGATACTTTTAACTTTTTTCAAATTTAAAAAAAGATTTACAAGAATAGTCCAAAAACTCTCATCTACTCATTACCCAGGTTCATCAATTTTTAATATTTTGCCATATTTACTTTATCAGTTTTCCCTTATTTTAAGGGTCTGTAAATGACCAATATGATGATATAAACAGATTATTACTATAATCTGCTTTTAATCTATTTTTATCTATTGGTTTAAAATCCTTTAATATTACTATTAACTGTGATGTACAAATTGCCTCATGCTTGGTCAGTGTTGTCTGATTGACCTGGTTTCTCTGTCTTTGCTATGCCCCAATACCTTTTGCCCATATCTTTATTTTCCTGCACAAAAATAAGTCACAGGCTCAATTTATATTCCTGACTCAGCCTTGGAATCAGTCACTCATATAAGTCACTCATTCTTTTAGTGGGAAACAGTGTTTAGAAACCAAGATCTATGCACGGCGTGGGCTCATTGCTCATGGAGTGTCACTGAATCCCGGTCTCTGAGCAAACAAAACAGGGAAACATGCGCACCTGTCTGTCTGTCTGTCTGTCTTCCTACTTATAATCCCTAAAAGTCATGAGTTCATGCTTAACCCCGATTCCCATCCAGTGGGATGGGATGCTCCCCAGCCTTCCTGCATTTCACATTTGTGTCTCCTGTCACCAGCAGGGAGAAACCTCACCCACCACCATCGTGGCATTTACCATGCTGCTCACTCCCGCCAACACAGAACAGGCTTCGGGAGTCACTGATCTGCTCGCCGTGTGGAGCAGCCTGCTGGGGAACGCTGCTTCCACTCGTAGCTTCCTGCTTTGAGTGGCTGGAAAGCAGAACGAGGGGTGAGGCCACCATTCCCAACCTCAGACAATAGCACGGAAACAAAGTAACACCAGACAGATAGACAGACAGACGCACATACACACACAGAAACAAAGTAACACCAGATAGACACACACAGAAACAAAGTAACACCAGACAGACAGACAGACAGACGCACACACACACACAGAAACAAAGTAACACCAGATAGACACACACAGAAACAAAGTAACACCAGACAGACAGACACACTGAAACAAAGTAACACCAGACAGGCAGATGCACACAGAGGAGGCCAGTGGCCCCGCAATCACACAGCTGGGGGCCGTGCACACTCGTCAGCCCCCGCCCTGGGCTCTGCAGACCTGGAGAAAGTGGCAGGTGTCCAGGCCCTTCAGGGCCACTCCTGCACCTGGGGTGGGCTGCCCCGAATATGATGGCGGTCTCCCCTGCGGGCTCTGGAATCGCGTCAAGGACCACGGCCCTCCCATGTCACTGGGATTCTCTGAATCTGCTGAACACACTTCCCCCTCCCTCGTCCTCTTCTCTGTCCACACCTCTGTCACTCAACGCACTCGCTCCGGCCGCCATTCCAGAGCCCTTTGGCCCAGGCACCAGCTCCCGTCCAGGAAGTTGCTGGCGCGGAGGACATTCTCTGAGTCCATGTCCCTTTTTCTACGTCCGATTTGTCCCAGATAGAAACCAAACTGGGCAGCTTCTCGGCTGCGTGGATCAAATGCTCGTCTGTGCCTCCCGGCTGACTGACACGTGCCTCCCAGCCTCACTCTTGCCGGTGACACTCGCCTCTTCTCGTTCCCTCCCGGGGCCACCGAGCCCAGCATGGTGCCTTTGTCGCCCTTGCGATAATTGCAATAATTGCTGGACTGACTGCTGACACTGGCTTAATTCATTCGATCTTTTCAACACAAAAATTGTCTTTAGAAATAAGCCACTTAGCCATAGAAGCAGCCCAACAAATTACCGTATCACAACTATAACTAAACTCCCCGGCAGAGCTGTCCTGCGGAGCAGAGGGGCACTCGGTCTCCTAACCGCCAGCAAGGAGGCCTGTGCGCCCCGCTGGGGAAGGGCTGCTGCTTCTGTGTTAACCAGTCAGAGAAAGTACAAACTCACCTTCGAAACATTCTAAAGGGGCCTGATACCCTTCATGAACGGGAAACTTCTGGCGGACTTGACTGGTAGGATTTTAAATTCTATCTGTGGTCCTGGCTCTGCCGGCTGGCGCCTCTGATGGGGCCCTTGCATTTCTGCTTTTAGTTCTCGTATTTGGACCCTGCGTTTTCTGCTGTCTGGTAACATTCATACAGAACCGAACTCAGGCCCCAGCTGTTTCTCTCCAGCGAAACCCCATCCTGCCTCTAATCCAGCAGCCAAGACCACCTATTTTCAACCCCTTCCCCTTAATGGTTCAGACAAACTCTCTCCATAAAAATTTCTCAATGACCCTTCTCAGCAGGAAGCAGTCACAGAAGAAAGAGACCTCTGCCTGATTTCCCAGCTTCTGAGTTCATTAAAATAGAAATTTGAATTTTTACCAAAGAAATAGGGGAGAATGAAAGGGCAATTGCTCTTGCTAGCAAAATAACAGAAAAAAGCTCTTTCTTTCTCTCTCTCCCCCTTATCCCCCACCCCCAGCTGACAGACCCCCTGTGGGGCTCAAGGCTGTTTTCACAACATCTAAAAGGAGCCCAGCAGAGAGAAAAGAAACGTAAATTTTTTCTTTTAGGATCTCTAGATCTATTGGCTGAAGCTGACTTTTTACAATCTGCTTTTATGGCCTCTAGGAGTCCAGAGAAGTTCCTCGGTGCATGGCAGGGGTGCGAGTTATGGGCTTCACCTCCTGCCCCCAAATATATCTCAAGGGCAGAGTCAGTGACGAGGTCACAATCACCTGATGAGCCTGTGTCTGGAGGAGAGGCAGCCGCTGCTGTTACCTGCTGCTGCGCACAGAGCCCTGCTAGCTTGGCTACAGCCATCAGTCACCTGCACCTGCTTTCACAGTCCCTAAATAGCAGGTCTCAGTAACCGGCTTTCTAGCCCAACACACTCTTCCTCTTTCTCTTGTGTGTGGGCCCTTTTCCATCTGGGAAAGTAGAATAAACTTTTTTCTTCTTTCTAACCTAATCTCGGCGTGAGAAACTTTTCTCTACCATCACAAAGAGCCCCTTGTGAGCCCCCACCCTAACAGTGTTGGCGGAAGGAGCTGCCCCTCATGACGCGTGTGGTATGATCCCGCCAGGTTGAGCAGGAGCCATGGGAGGAGCTGACCCTCGTGACGCGTGTGGTGTGATCACGCCAGGTTGAGCAGACGAGCACAGGGTCCCCCTGAGACCCCGGCTGCCCTTTGTAGGTGTCTGACTTGGGCTGCGGGGTATGCGGTAAACACAGGTAGACCATCCCCCAGCTGTGTGTGTTACGGAAGGTCGTGCAGCACCGTCCAGATGGAGGGGGTCCGGGCAGGCCTGGGAGGTGGCCCTAAAGGAAATTAGAAATATTTTACCCTAAAACATATTTCTTTGGAGTATTTTGAGGTGGCTCCCACGTGTCTCACAGAAGTAGCGCTTCACAGCTGTGCTCTGCCTAGGGGTGGATTTCACATCTGCAGAGAATGTGGCCATGTCTACGCTTCCCCCATCTAGGAAAGATGATCTGAGATTCTGAGTGTCTAAGGTCTAGGAAAGAAACAGTTACCTGCTGTTCTCTCAGGGCTGCGGCCCCCAGGGCTCACGTACATAACAAGACCACCTTTGCTGGCTAAGGAAGCCTCTTCCTCTTCGTCTCCCCTCCCAAAACACGTCTCTCTGCTTTCTAGCCCCCATTCCTTAAAGTCTCAGTACCTCCTTGAAGAGTTGAATCTTCATTTTCTGAGGGTTCCCATGTATACGTTAAGATAAATCAGTGTACCCTTTCCTGTATTAATCTGCTTCCTTGTGAGTTGCTATTTCAGGGAACCTTCCCAGGGCAAGGGGGGTGTTTTCCCTTTACCCCAGCATCCCGAGGCTACTTCAGCAGGTGACCTGATGCCACTGAGCTGCTGCATCACAGGGACGTGCCTGTGTCCCCCCACATCACCCCCAGCTGCCCGGGGACTTTCTAACTTGCCTTTTGCTGTAGGGGCTGAAACACAGATGAAGTTCATTCAACCAAGTTCAATTCAGTTAAACTGTATCCGTTGAGCTTCTCAGATGTGTGGGGCAGTGTCCTCTGCAATTCAATTGTCTGCAGGTTCTTTAACACCATTGATCTAAATGCAGACTCATTACAAAGGGAACAAAGGTAATTGGAATTTCGAGTTTACAAACACCTGCCCTAAGGTGGTAATTGCTAGATGGGAGGGCCCTGGGAGTCTGAAGTAAGCGGCTGCCACCCTGGGCTGCTTCCTGCGGAGGCCAGGAGATGTTTGCAGCAAACTCCCTGGAAGCCGCCATCACTTTCCTTGGCCTGTGAGATCAAGTGGCGGATACTGTGTAACCCTTCGTGCATTTTCTACGTCCACACGGCTTCCTGGACACAGAGCAAAGCTCCTCGCCAGCGGTCGGGGTCCAGGGTAGGCAGGTGCCGCGGATTGCAGTGGGCCGCCCCAGGGAGCCACGCGGATCCCTGCTGGAGGGCGCCGCTGTGTGCAGACGGCTTGTGCCCGTCCCCTAGGCGAGGGGCTTTAGTTTTTCATGGGTAGACATCTGTGCCCATCTTCAGCATAAAAGGGGGAGCCCTTCAGAGAGAGCAGGGACTTGGGGCTCAGCGAGTTCTGAACTTGGATAAGGTTTCCAAATTCCAAAACACCTGTTTTGCTTTCTGACCTTGAAGAAGTCATTGAAGACTCCTGGGATGCTGATGTCCTCGTTTGCAGACGGAGGGTAATGACACGGACTCTGGGAGCGATGTGAGTAGTCGATAATCCACACAAACTCTGCCAGCTCGAGCCTGGCACCTGCAGGGAACGCTCTGGGAGGGGTGGGATTTAACGACTCGTGTTATTGCTTCTCCAAAGGAGGGATGCAGTGTACCTTCTGGGCCCAGGATTCTGGGGGAGTGGGAGGGCCTGCAGGTATTGGCTTGCCACTGCTCCTGCAGGTGTGAGCTAAAATAAAATCTACATCCCCAGCTGACTGAATGGACCCCCTCTTGGCCAAGGGGACCCCAGAAATACCCTAAAGCTGAGTTGCTGGCCGCGGGAAGTCAGACGTGCCACAGCTGCCCCTCCCTTCTTGGAGATGTCCTTGTAGCTCACGCACAGGCTTAAGTCTACACGAGACAAAGTAAGGAGTGGGGTCTTTCTCACGCCTCACTTTACGGTGAACGGATGCTGTGTGGCCCCCAAGGACATGTGTCTCGAGGCCACAGATGAAGCCGAGTTGGAGTGGCGTGCGCTGGAGGCAGGATTGATGGATTCACCACAGATCAGAAGTAAGACCATCCACTGCTCCCCCAATTCCACTCACACACCTCGCCCTCTTCCCACAGAGAGACGTCGTGTCAGAGAAACAATGACAGCTAACGCAAAAAAGAATTAATTATCAGAGCAGGACTTTTTCTCTGAAAACCAGTCTTACTATAAGAGAATTGTACTGATTACTTGTGGAACGTAAAAAAAAAAATAGTGAAACAAACCAAAAATAACCCACTTGATTGTGTTAAAGACAAATGAAAGCAGAGGCCAAGTTTGGATCTAGCCCAGCTCCCTCCCACAGCCGTGCACGCGTGACACACGTGAGACCTGAGAGCTTTCCTTCCCCGTCGCATGACGGCATCACACGTCCGCCGTGCAGCTCCATGCAGCGTGACGCCAGGCCTCTGAGGCTCTTCTTACGATGTCTGGGTTGAGGACTCCCCAGTGTGCGATCCGTCCTTTTGTGTGTGCAACAAACTTTTAATAACGTTCATACTGACCTGACTTTATTTCTGACAACGGGTGTGCGTGACTGTCTTTCCTTCTGGGTGACAGGAAGGGATCGGCGTGAGCTATAAGGCAGGGACACGGGCGGGCGGACTGTGGGTGGGGGTGGGGGAGCTGGCGTATGTTGCCAGGTAGACTCGGGACACGAGTTCAGTTGGGATGTCAGACGGAAAGTGAGAATTTTTAACATAAGTATATCCCAAATATTGCGTGGAGTGCACTTAAAAAATGGTGACTTACCTGAAATTTGACTTTAACTGGGTGCCCTGAATTCCCGCTCACTAACCCTGGCCACCTGTAGGGTCTGGGTTTGGGTTGGAGGTGGGGAGGAGAGGACGGGCCCACGAGCCCAGGAAGGGCCTCCTGGAGGTCCCAAGACAGGAGGTCCAGCACACGCAGCGTGCGGGGCCTGAGAGGCGGCGGGGACCCTGCCGGTCACCGTCGGGACGGCCGGGCGAGCCGGGGAGAAGAGGGCACCTGCGCTGTGTCCGGAGCGGCCACTGAGCTGCAAATCTGCCTCCCGTAATGAGTTTGGAAAATGCCCTCCACGTTCCCTCGAGGCCCACGTGTGACAAAAATTAACTCCAGTAAACACATCTGCATCTGGCCGGGGGATTTGGGCCTCATTACGGCACAGCTCTCCAGACAAACCCTTCTTTACCTCGAAACTTTATTCCAACAATAAAATAATAATGGCTAATATTTATCTATGCTCAGTGTGTAGTGGGCACTGTGCTAAGTGTCTTTCATATTTCACAGGACTTGTTCTCACCGAGGTCGACGCTCACCTGCTCAGCATCTGCTCTCCGAGCGGATTTCAGGCCCGGGACCTCACGGCACGCAGAGAGCGGAACTTCTCCGTAACCCTCCACCGTGTGAATTTCAGGTAAATGATGCTTAATTTTCAGTATAAGTATGTCCCAAATATTTTATTTGTTGCTACTATCAGCCCTCTGGAAAACTGAAGCACAGAGAGCTTGAGTCACTTGCCCAGAGCCACACAGCCAGGCAGTAGGCGCGGCGGGGCTGCAGTCCCTGCCAGTGACCGCCTGTGCTGCTGGCCACACTGCACGTCCAGACGCAGGTAAAGTGCCCCCGGGGGAATGCCAGTTAGAGACAGCCTGCCCAGCGGCTGCAAGTATGGTGAGGGTTACAAAGAAAGGGTCAGGGTCTCTGGAAGCCCAGGGATTGGGAAGGTTTTCTGGGGAAGAAGTATTTATGCCAAGACCTGAGGGTTAGCAGGAGGGAAGGGGAGGGAAGGACATTCCCGACACAGGGACTGGCTCGGGCAAGGTCCAAGGGTGAGGAGCCCTCTCCAGGAACAAGCTGGCCGCATAATTTCTGGGGCTTACTGGGAAATGAAAAGGCAGTGCCCCTTGTTAGAAAATTACTGGAATTTTAAGATGTCGACAGCAAAGCATTAAAGCAAACACAGGGCCCTGGGCCGTCCGCCCGCCGCGAGGCTGTCCTGTCCGGGAGAGCACACAAGGACGGCCATGGCCGCAGGAAGGCGGGGGTGGGGAGGCTGAGCCGGGCAGAGGGCCTCAGACTGCAGCCCCAGGTAATTGAAAGTCATGGTGTTTCCAGCTGGGTGGTGACACGATCAGATTGATATTTTAAAAGATTTTCTGGTTGCCGTGTGGAGCATATATTGGATTGGACGCCTGGTGATTAATTTGGCAGCTGTCGTAGCAGCTTAGGCAAAACGTGTCAGTGGCTTGTCTGGAGAGTGGGGTGGCCTTGGAAATGAAGTTCAGAGACGTGGGCTGTTCGAGAGCCACCTGGGGGCCGAGCAGCCGGCAGGAGATGTCCACGGCAGTGGCTGTGGCACCTGGGAAGCGGTGGCCAGGTCAGCCCAGATTGGGAGCTGCGGCGTTGGGTGCAGAGGTCAGCGTGGACACACGGGGCCACGGGGCATCTGGGTCTGTGGTCTGGCGGGAGAGGAGCGGGCAGGAATCGTGTGGAGGTAGGAGGAGCCCTCGGGGGAGCCTCCAGGGCGGGAAGAGGACCAGGATGGAACCCTCCGGACCTTCTGGCAGATGGAGACAAGTGGACGGTGGAGACCGAGGGGTGGCAGTGAGAGGAGCACCTCAGGGACCTTCTTACTCCTCAGCGTTGTGCACAGCCAGACGCTGAGGGCAAGGCCCTGGGTCGTGGCCCTGGGTCACGTGGCATCAGGCCCGAGAGGCTACGGGGGCAGCGGTGCTCCTCTTCTGGCCTCTCCCCTCCCCCTCCCGCTGGGCACAGGTAGGACCACGTGTCCGGGCCCGGGGGTTGTGGGCAGCCGTCTCCCGTGTCATTGTGTGCCAGTGCCGGACTGGGACGCTGATTGCCGGGGTGGATTCTGTGGCCTGTCTGAGACGGGGCTGCTGGTCCTGGGCCGAGGACCGGGCTGGGCAACCCCCCCCCACCTTTGGTGACCGTGCAGCATTGGTGAAAAGCAAACCTCACCGAGTCAGGCCGTTGAGATTTGGGGTAGTTTGTAGCAGAATGACCTCGGCTATTTAAATACTCCGAGTTATTTCAGTACCCACGGATACACAGGAAGAGACAGAGATGGCCTTGGCACCTTAAACTAAAGAGAGGACATAACACTCCAGTAACGTAAGATTTTGTCATCGAACCCGAGTGGCACGGGCGCCTCACACTGCTCTGTAGTACGGGAGTCGCCAGGATTCCAGGCACCAGGCTGGGCCGTGAGGCCATAAAACCTCTCACTACCCAGGGTCCCTGCAGGGGCTGGGCGGCTGCAAACGTGTGACCCGTGCACTGGACGCGGGGGCGTGGGTGATGGGTGTTGACAACAGATGCACCTTTTGAGAGCAAACACGGGTTCCTACCCAGCGGAGTTTTGCTGTTTTGTAAACTAAGTTGACGGCTTTAGCATTTCATCCCTGTTTTATGATGTCCCAAAAGGACCTGGGTCTAGTTTTATGGCCACATCTACTACTATATATTTTGCTTACAGAAGGCCACATGTTACCGATTTACAGTGTGTGTTTTATCTAGTTTCCTTGCCATAAATTACAGACACATTTATGTGGGTATAAACCATATGCATCTGACAATAATTCTTAGTTTTAATACAGTTTTAAAAGTTGGATCTTATAAAAAATGAATGCCTGTTTCTCTTGATAACTCGTCAATGTCTTAAACTTTGCAAAGCCTTGCAGGGACCCTGGGCAGGGGAGCCCCAAGTGGCGAGTGGCAGGGAGGCAGTCCCACCCCGGCGTGGGGGAGGCCGGATCAGTGCAGCTGAGACATTCTTCCTCACACATATTTCTAATGACAGTGGCAATTAGTTCATTGAACTCAGATGTTTGATGACATTCTACAAATGTGAAAAGGTTGATCTTTAGTTGTTGATTCAATTAAGTGTGTGAAAGATTTTGCCTTTACATCGAAAAAGAAATATGTTACAGAGTGTTTCAATACCAAGACCTCATCTGCTGGAGATTCCCAGCAAAGCGCCACTTTGAGGAGCCCAAATCCAGTCTCCACCCGCCGTGGGCTGGGCCACGCATCGTGAGTGTTCACAGCACGGCTGTGGCCATGCCCATAAACCCGTGTCCCCAGGCCCTTTCTTCGTGTGTCTCAGATGGTTCAATAATACACCCTGTGACCTCATCCTGCTCATTGTAATTAAGTCATTCACCAAACTCACAAAACCTGCAGTGATAGGCCTGTCCAGGCCCACCCACCGAAGCCACCACAGGCAAGAGCCACGGTGCCGCTTGCAGAGTGCGGCTCTTCCCGGTGACTGACGCAGGAAGTGCGACCTAACACTCACGCTTGGAACCTCCCTGGCACAGGTGGCCGAGCTGTCACAGTGCAAAGTGGCAAGTGCCACTGCTCCACGGGGATGTGGGAAGCTGGAAGACAGAAACCAAACCCAAAATACTCTGCTGAGGTTTTCATTTTTTAGAATTGCGGCTTAGCCTTCAGATTAGCCGTCTACAGACTAAAATGTGTGAAAGACCCTAGAAAAATGCCCTCCTTGAACCAAGAGAAACTTCCAACCGGGAGAAGAATCCTCTCCCTGCTTTTGTCACTTGGCAGAAGCACAACACGCGGGGACTCTGAGGACATGGACAAGTGCTGGGTAAGGCTCAGTGGATTAGTGAGGACTGCGGGACCGTCATGGATAGGTATGGGAATTGCAGCTCGTTAAAGAAGAAATTGGAAACGTCTCCTGCTCTGAGAAATGCCAACACATCCTTTTCTCACTCCCTTGTTTTGCGTCTTGTCCTGCGTGGCGGGGGCTCTGCGGGCCGGGCTGGGATGTCCACCAGGCGGGGCCTTGAGGGCCGGGGTGGGACCAGGCACCGCCCGGGGCTCCTGCCTGGACCACGTGTCCTGACACACGGCATCATCATTCAGGAAACGCGTCCCCGGGAGCTGCACTCGGCAGCACTGTGTCCATTTAATCATTTTCCAATCTGTTTCCCTTGTGAAATTCATTACTTTTCATGGAGACAAATATCTGTCAAAATATCATATTAGGATAGCGTTTGGAGATTTTTATATCCGTAGCAATAATGACTTCACATCCTTTTTCCCCTTGAAGGAGAGATGATGATAAATCTCTGAGAATGGCTTCTTGATCTTGGGCTGTTTTCTTGTCATCGGACGGTAAACACGCTTAATTGGTTCCGGACGCCCCGCCGCTGGGCTCTTGCCGCGCTCGTACAACCAGCATCCACTGAGAGAGAAATTAGAGCAGGTTCAACTGCGCTTTTCAGGAGAATAAAGTCCTCAGATGAGAGGCAGCATGTTCTGTTCCCTTTCGTACAAATGCCAGGTCTTCGGCCTAGGGCTGTACTCACGTGTTCCGTGGGAGAACCGCTCATCCATGCCAGAGACCGAGCACAGGCGACCGCTTCTGCTGATGTTTGTCTCACGTTGTGTTAGCAAGAGAAATAAATAGAGAAGAGACCACAAACTGAAGATGACCTTGGTGCCTCTGAACTGTCTCCACTGTCCACAGACGCCCTGGCTGGTGACAGGTGCAGGTGGGGTCTGTGGGGCTGTGGTCTGGAGCTGGGCCTCCCACTCCCCTCCTGCCCGTCTTAGTCCACCTCCCGCCCGACTCCTACCCCTCCCCCGCCAGCACGCTTGCTCCTGACCCCTTCCCCCCTCCCCGGCCAGGCCACTTGCTTCCTGCAGCCGGGCAGCAGGTGGGGGCAGGGCTGCCTGTAGGACTCACATTCCCTGTGGTTCTCTCTGTGCCACCTGCCCCCGGAGGGAGCCTGACTGTTGGCTGATGCAACCTGGCATTGAGGAGGAGGAGCGGAACAAAGCTCAGCTCTCATCTGGAGCTGGTACAAAGCACAACCTTGTGTGCTCAGGCTCAGAGCACGGTGGGCTGCTGGCGTGGCCGGGCATCGTCCACCTGCTCTGCAGAGTGGCTCCCTGGTCTCCCGGAGTCCGGCCCCTCCCCTGTCTCACCCCGCTGAATCCAGCCTTTCCTGCCGTCCACACCCCCCACAGCCCTGGACCCCCAGTCACTTTCAGGAGGCGGCAGTGGCTTGTGTTTTGAGTTGCTGCTCCTGTGAAGGCAGCCGTGGACCTGATTTAACCAACCGATCCTTATGCTAAGCTGCAAATTTACAGGCAAACTGTTCTCTGTCCTTTTCATAGAGACATTTCAATTGAAAAAGCACAATTTCAGACTCGAGGTGAGACAAATCTCAGCTGCACTTAAATGGAAGTGAAGAGACACAAAGCTGGGGGCTCACTGGAGGGAACCAGACGCCTAAACTCGCTCCAGGCCCAGAGCAAAGGGCGTGATCTACGACGTCCCCAAAGACAGGCACCTTTCGCAGGCTGGCCTGGAGCCACGTGGGATTGCTAACGGGGGAGTAAAACTGGGTCCCCGGGGTCCTCTGGAGTGGGGAGGTTTTCCGAGGCACATGAGCGATGACCCGCCAGCACCGGTCCCGCGGGCAGCAAAGCTTTCCAGAGCCATCGCTGCAGCTGCCTGTCACCCCCCTGCCTGCGGTGTCTGGCGGGAACCTGGCCTGGGTGGCTTTCAGGTTCAATGCGCTCTTGGCTGAGGACATCCATAGATGGTGAAATGTCTGAGATGTTACTGATTCATCTCTTTTTAAGCATTGTTCGAACTCTAACTTTGGACCAGACATAATGCCAGGCCCAGGGTTGAAATGTGACCAAAGCAGACCCTATGGCAAAGGGCTGCGCTCTCCACGCCCTGAGATTGTGTGACTGAGCCGTGATGTCCCGGGGAGGTGTGAGGACGGTGGAGTCTGTGCAGGGACTATGGCCAGGTGAAGAACTGTGGTCTCTACTCTCAAACAATGGGAAGTCACTTAGAAGTCCCTAAAAGGGGGAAGGATGTTAATCATGGAGGCAGCACGATCAGTTTCGACCTTTTATAAAGATCTCTCTGTTGGGTTCGAGGGGACAAGACTGACCCTGAGCGAGCTGATAGGAGAGGCTTTTGCAGGGCAGGGCGCGGCGGCAGCTCAGACAAGAACGGCCGAGTGGGGTCTGGGACAGAGGGACTTAGGAGCTAGCATCTCCAGGGCTTGGTGCAGGATCACATCTGGGGTTGGATAAAGCAGAAAGAAAAGCTTGTGGTGGATTCTGGAGTTGCAGTTGTCACACTGACTGGGTGGCGGAGATATTCCCTAGGAAGGCAATGCTGGGGAGGGCCAGGGTCGGAGGAGATTGTGAGCTGGTCCTTTCAACCTGTCGAGAATGAACGTCTGTGACACATCCAGGAGGGCGCACCCAGGAGGCGGTTAGACGCGAAGGCGTCTGGAGCACAGGAGAAGTCTGGGCTGAGACGGAAATGTGCGATTCCACCATAGGTGGCAGTGAGGCCACGGACACAGATGGAGCAGTCAGGAGAGAGCAAGTGAAAGGTGCTGTTTGCTTAGGCCCAGCTTGTCCCTCTCCTTGTGTTCTACTGGTCACAGCAATGCCAGATCCCGCCCAGATTCAAGGCCCACTTCTTACAGAGTGGGGTGCTCCAGGCCCCCTTCTTACAGAGCGAGTATCAGAGAACATGCAGCGTCTGGTTGTCTTCAATCTGCCACAGCAGGCCCTGCTGGGGACCCTGCGATTCCCGGGTTTGTGTAGAGGCCACAGAGACTGGCTCCGGGGAGGCTGAACCGGAAGGAAGGAGGGAGAATTGTCAGTTATCTAGAGAGGGCCGACCTCCCCAGGAAAGGGCGCAAGGGAGCCAGAATGAATTACACCGTGCTGATGTCACAGTATTATGGAATAGTAACCCAGACGGCACTCCCCAAACTTAATGCATTGTTTTTAAGATTTTATTTTTACATTTTTTAAAGCAAAGATTGAGAAAGAGTCTATTAGAGGACATCTCTACATGGTTACACTGCTGTTGTGGGCTTGCAGGACGGTGGCCCTCTTGGCGACCATCCCTGCTCCTCCTCAGCCCTGAGGGCCACCTGACCTGTCCCCTGGCTGCCAGGGCACCTGCTGGGTCTGGCTGCGGCCGCGGCACTGAGCCGGGGGGTCCCCGTCAGCCCCAATCAGCGTCTCACCCCGCCCCCTCCCGCAGCCCCACCCAAGACCAGAAGTGGCCTCTTGTCTTTTAATTTTTGTTGAACTGCAGTTTTATTTTATAGAATCAGTGTTTCCAAGTTTCCAAGCTGCTTTCTGAAAGCAGTCTAGGCAGAAATGAATCCGCTAATATTCAAATTCTAAAATTGATCGACAAAGGGAAGGAGCTCACACCACGGCCGCTTCCTGATTCCGGCCACGGCGGAGCCGAGCCGAGCTGGGTCGTGTGCCCGGCAGTGCCCCTGCCAGACTGCGAGGCCCCTGCGGTTCCCAGACCCCCGGGGCCTACACAGACCAGACACCCTTCTGTATTTTCCTCCTCTCTCCGAACGGCTCCCACGCACCTGCTCAGACTGAATCCACCACCGACGGACTGCCGGATGCACAGACGGAATCCTGTGGCTGCCACAGAGGGGGCCACGCAGGTGAGACGAGTGTTTAGTCGCCTGCAATTTAGGTTAACGGCTAAATGGAGATTATCGCCCAGAGGTTTTCAGACACGTTTTCCTACACTGGCAAGTAGCTATTCCCAATCATGGAAACTGTCACAGTCCCGTCTCTAATAGGATCAGAGAACGTTCTCCAGGGAGAAACAGCTCCGATTAGGAACCAGAGAGCCTGGCGGTGCGAACCTCGCGGTGTCAGGAGGAGAACGACTGTCAGACTCGTTGAGACTTGAGGGGCAAACGCGCGCTGGGGACGCAGGCCGGGGGCGAGGGACGGCTGGGAAGCCGAGGGGGAAGCCAGAGACCGCCCGGCGTGGGGGCCAGGCAGGGGAAGACCTGGCCATGGCAGTGGAGATGGGGCCGGTCCGCCAGACCCTCTGTGTGCCCGTCTGGACGCCAGCTCTCAGTCCTCGCTCACTCACGGCCCCTAACGCCCCGCCCCACGCCCTGCCGTGGCTGACTTCAAACCGAGATGGCACAGAAAGCGCAAACGCCCCTCTGCTCAAGGAGAAAGTCCTGCCTTAGAAACGATTGTTTGGCCCTGACCTTCACCAGGTGGGGGACAGTCAGCTGTTCCCGGGCTGGGGCCTGACTTTGGGCTCCGCACATCTGTGCTCAGTGTCCCTCTTTCCCAGGCTCTGCCCCCACGAGAGGCCGCAGGGCTGCTGCGCAGGGAGGCCTGGGACTCCCGGGTTCGAGAGGAGGGACCCCATTCTCCTCCCACGACTCACCCCCTCCCAACCCCAGGCCTTGGCTCTGATCTGTCAGCGCAGCCGAGATTGGACAGATGAGAAATCTCAACACAGAAGAGGTTTTAACCTCTTGTCTTTCTCTCTCTGGACCTAATTGGTTCATTACCGATGGTAACTTTCTGAAACCTAAAGCACCTTTCAGATACTTGGCTCCACCTACTTCTGTCCAGAGGTGTTTCTTATTCCTCACCTGGACCGTGTCCTCGAACTGGTTTCCTGTGACCACAGAATCCTCCCTTCCCTGCCCCAACGACCTCTGGTCCTCTAGAGTTAGTTATTCCATACACGCACACGCACACACACACATACACCTAAAATTGCGTGGTGTCATGTCATATGCACATTTAATTGGAATATGTTCAACTGTACACCTTTAGCAACATGTCCTTGCTCTTATGCTCACGGGAGACAGAACAGCGTGGAACAACCAAGCAGTGACCACGTGGCCCGGGTGCGCGGTTGGCAAGTGCAGGCACCTGCCATTCTCTGAGTCAGTCTTCGTTCCCATGTGCCTGTCACTCCGCAAGCATCTTGTCACCATGTTATACTGTTGTTCAAGATGGCAGCCTCCGAGCGGCTGGTGACTCCTGCTGCCTGGTGTTCACACCAGTGTACTCCCTCCCTGTGACCGTGGACCGGATGGAGTGACTCACTGAGGACAAACAGGACGTGGCCGCAGTGATGGCCCCCACCTCTGAGGACCTCCTGCAGAGAGACTGGGCCGTCCGTGTGGCGCGATCCCACCCGTCCACGCCGAGGGGAGAAGGCCAGGAAGGCCCCTCCCAGCAGGCAGAGAGAAACGAGGTCCCAGGTCAGAGGCCTGTGAGGAACTGCGCCCTGCTGACGACGGTCTTGGGAATGAGCGTAAAAGCGGATCCCCCCCTCCCGCCAAGCCTTCAGAGAAGACCCCGGCCCCAGCCCACACTCGCCTGCAGCCCTGTGAGTGACCCTGGGACAGAGTCACCCGACTCCTGACCTCCCCCATGAAATACCGTGAGATAGTAAATGCTTGTTGTTTGAAACCACCGAGTCTAGGGATAATTTGTTACATGGTGACTGGAAGCTAATACACAAGAAAATTGGGATTTTAGAGATGGTCAAGTCATTGCAATGATACATAATTTTTTTCTAATCCCACGTGCATCTTGGGATCGATCCTTCCTGTAGCTCACTCTGGCTGGGACGTGGTCCACGCCCATGGCCCTTCCCCAGTGTCTCTGGCTGAGCCTTACGGGCTCGTCCCCCCCCCACCCTCCCTGCCCCCCAGGCAGGCAGGCCTCTTGCCACACTTGTGTGTCCAAAGTGATCTGGAGACCTGGCGCTCCTGCCCACCCTGCCCTGGTGCCTGTGCAGGGGCCACGTCCCCTCTCTGTGGTGCGTCTGCTTCACCCCCCAGGGGCTCCCACCTGTCATTCTGGGCTCTGCTCAGGTGGCTCATCCGCGTAGCTCTTGTGTCCTGGACGGTGCTGGGGCTCACAGCTGCCCCATCACTCAGGGCTTTGGGGACGTGCCTGTGCCCTGCCACGCCCACTCAGTCACACCCTCACAGGAAACAGCATTTTTCCTGGTTCACTAAATTTAGTGTCAACAGCAGTTGGTAAACATGCCGAAGCAGGATGTTTTCAGACACCCCAAGAGATATTTGGACCAGGTCTTGGAAACCTTTGTAGGTGTTACCTGGTTTTGGAGTCAAGTGGTGTGTTAGTGATCGTCCACTGCTGGATTGCTTTCTTGCTGCATTAAAAAACTACCCCCAAACCTCATGGATTAAAGCCACACAATTTATTTTTACAATTCGTACATCTGCAGGTTGGCCGGTAACCAGCAGTTCTGAGATGAACGTGGTTGGTCTTGGCTGGGTTTGCACTTCGTCTGTGAGTCGGCTGCCCTTGGTCAGCTGTGGCCTCTGCTCTCGGCTAGGCTTGGCGGGAGAAGCTGGGCTCCATATGTCTGTCATTACCCCGCTGGGGTCTAGAGGGCCAGCACCAACATGTGCTCCTCATGCTGATGGCAGAAGCACAAAAGTAGAAACATTCCAGGCTAGTGGAGGCCTCGGAAGCACACGGTCACTCTGCCTCCCTCTTGGGGCCAAAGCAAGTCACGCATCTGGGCCCAGATGCATGGTGCGAAAATAGAGGCTTCCTCTTCAGTGAGAGTCATTCAAGGTTATGTGGCAAAGAGCGCGGATGCACAAGAGGACAGCTGAGAACATTAGCACAGTCTCTCCGCCTTTCCTCGACTCCCCGCGGGACGGCAGGAAGCCGCGTGGGCCGGGCTCCCTTGCCTTCTTGCCTCTGGGCTGGCTTAGGCAGCAGACACACCAGGGGACGACTGCAGGGTGGCAAAGGGAAAACCCAAGCGTCTCTCCCTCACTCTGCTCCTTGAGGCCCTCCTGGAAATGCCTGTACCTCCTTCGTGGCTGCTACGGCTCCCGCTGGGCATCCCCTCTAGCCAGGGTCCCGGCTACTGTCGGGTGGCCCCTGTCATGGGTGCCCCCTGCAGGCCCCTATGGTGGTGTCTGCTGACACCGGTGTACTGCAGTGCTGTTCTCTGCTTTGTCTCATCAGCCCCTTTCAGTTATCCCATCACTTGTGCAACAATCCCTCTATTAAGTTCTCCCTGCTGGGGCACCTGGCCTGTTTCCAGGTAGAGCGCATCCAGCCCAGGGCTCCATGGATCCCCACCACACCTCTGGGGGACAGAACTGTCTTGAGTCAGAGACGCAGAATGGCGGAGAAGAGGAGGATATTTACTGCACACAGCACTTAATAAAAACAAATCACTTTTTTTTCCTGGGAACATATTTTTTTTGAGGAAGCAAAAAAGATATGGATGAAGTAATTAACAAACATTAATGACGTAGCAAATGTCTTACAGTCAGGGCACAACCCTGGCCTGACTTGGCACGACCCCGAAGCCCAGGGCTGTGCCTCACACCTGCTGCCCGGTCCCTGCCCGCCAGGCCCACGGGGAATGTGAAATGCCGTCCTGCCCACCCTGCAGGGGGAGGGGGTGAGAGGAGCTGTTCTGCTCCGGGGTAGGAAAGAGCTTCAAGAGTGTGAAATGGAGTGTGTCCCGCTTCTGAAATCTAGCTGCATCCCGCGGTACTCCTCACTTTGTTATAATAGAATTTTCACTTTCCTTGGGGAAAAAAAGCCAAAACAAACTTCTGCATTGGAAGAGAGCTTCTTTGCTGTGGGATCCCCACGGAGAATGGAGACCGAGTGGTGCAGACTGTTTGCTGGCTGGGCTTGCGGAAATTCCGAGCACTAATAAAATTTAATTTAAAATAGTAAACTCACTGCCTTTCTGTGACACATATATAGGTGTTACATAATTGGAGAACAAACGGCCTTTCTAGGGAGGTTGAGAGCCAGTGATTTAGGGCACACACCGTTGAAGATGCACAGTACTTTCCACTCCTCATTAAAACCCGGCAACCTACACAAATCATTCTGCAGGCGGCTGCCGCCCCTTCCCTCAAACGCTGATTATCGGAGCAGCCAGGAAAGGCTCCAGCCTCATCTATCTGACAGATGAGAGATGCTCTTGGACAGGTTTCTATGTGACAGGCAGAAGCAATTTCTCGCGCTACAGGGGAGCACAGCCGTTTAAGTCTTTATAAGGCAACGCTCGGGAAGCAGAAGGCTTTATGCCTCAAAAGACACGGAAGTGGGGAATGTTTACCCATCGCTGTAGCCCACACGGCAACTTTCATTATGAGTCAAGTGATGTCTTAAGTACTTTCAAGACGTTTTCCTTTTTCTTTCTGTTTTTCTTTCTCTACTGTTTTGTCCATCCCACTCTTTGTCAGAGAAAAACGTACATACACTATCACTATTTCTTGTCTGTGATAATCAGAATAATTTAGGAGAAAATTCTCTTTGGCTCTTCCCAAGAAAAGGATAATATTCCAAACATGTTCCCGAGGGTCAAGACCTTTACCTGCGACTACCTCTGTCACTTTCTCCTGAGGCCACTAGTCCCAAACTTTGCACATTCAGGGTGAACCCGCTGCCTCTGCCAAGCCCACTGCTCCCGTTCTGGTCCCTGCCCGTCTACCCAGTCCCCCATGCTGGTGTCTCGGGATAGTCCTCAGTTTCCTCTTTTGCCTCCACATCCCCCATCCAGTCAGCCTCTAACCTCCTACGATTTCAGCTCCTGAAATGCACTGATTTCTTTATTTCTTCTCCAGCTCCACGACTTCAGCTACATACAGTCAGAGCCTCACAGTTGCTCATCTGGGCTATTGGAATGGTTTGCTAACTTCTTCCTTTCCTTCTTTAATTTGTACTCAAACCTGCCACAAATTTCAGGTTAGAAATCTGATGACTGCCATGATATAAAGGAAAGGACAAGGCCCCCACCTTAGGTTGAATTTCACAGTCATTCACATGTCAGTCCATTTTACCGTGAAACTCACATGCTTGCCTTAGTCTGTTTTGTGTTGCTAAAACGGAGGACCACGGACTGCATCATTTATAATGAACAGAAAGTTATTTGGCTCACCACTCTGGAGCTGAGACGCCCCAGGGCATGGCCCGGGCATCTGGCCAGGGTCTCTGTGCCCGTCATGCCATGGCAGAAAGCAGGAGGGCAAGGGAGGGTGAGCGCGAGAAGAGTGGGCCAAGCTTGCCCTCATGAGGGCTCCACTCCTGCGACAACAGGCCTCTCCTGTGACGAAGGCGTCACTCCAGTCACCAGGGTGGAGCCCTCATGGCCTAGTCACCTCTTATTGGTCCCACCTCTTAATGCCGTCATAATGGCAATTAAATTTCAGCATGAGTTTTGGAAGTGGCATTCAATCCATAACAACGCTACATTTTATTTCTAACTTTTTGATTTCCGTAAGTATTCATTTGTTTGACCTCAAGTACACAAATGAATCACACCTCTCAGTTCACGGCATAAGCTGTCATCAACAAGCCACACAATGGACTTCTTCTGTTTTATTTCATTTTACGATGTTTTAGTTTTTCCTATTCTGTCTTCCCTTCTGGCTCCCAGTCCTCTCTCCCCAATAGGCAAACAGTCTGGTGGTTTAATATCTATCCTTAGATTTATACACTTTCTTTAAATAAGGTCAGGTTATTGTGTATGTGTGTATATTTGGCTTACTTCCACTACATTGAGTTATAGGCCTGAGTTTTTACTTTTTGCATCACTAGTGTGTTCTAAAGGAAGACCATATCTCCATTTCTATGTGCAGTTTCTGTTCCCGAATGTCCTTCAAGGAGATGCTTTCTATACCCACCTGCTACTGTTCTTCTCAGGAGGATATTTGGTATAAATTACCTTGTCTACCATTGCTGAAAATGTGTATCTGTTTTAATATTTGTTAGACTAAGTCACCCCTATATGATTTTCTTTCCCAATATTATCTCAGCTATTTTTGAACAATTATTTTTCACATAGACTGTAAATCTGCTAGTTGAATTCTCTATAAAATAATTGCACCATTCCCAGGAATAATCTACTGGAATACAGATTAGCATTGTCTTTTCTGGAGTTATTTTTCCTCTCTGATTTTGTATTTTATTTATTTGTGGTATGCATTTGTGTCAGGGGAGTAGCTATGTAATTATTTTCAAAGAAACAACTATTTTAAGCTTTTTATTATGTAAGTTTTAAAACGTATATAAAAATAGACTGAATAGTATGATGGACCCCATGTACGACGTCAAGGTTTATCAAGTCAGGCTGACTCATCCAAACACCAACCAACATCTGATTATTTTGAAGCACAGAGTAGAAACCATACAATTTTATCTATTAATATTTCAAAGAAACAAATATTGATTTTGTTTACCTACAGTGCTTTAATTCTATATGTAATTGACTTCTGCTCTTTGTTTCCTCTTTTCTCTTTAGGTTTTGTTATAGTCTTTTTATAGCTTCCCAAGTTGAACAATTAGCTCTTTCATTTTGATAATGTTGGTTTTCTGCTAAATGATAGAAATAACAATGATCAGCTCATGGTCAATCAACTCTCACTACAGAAACTAGGTCATATATTTTGTCAGTGCATATATCTGTGACTACAATATCCTTTAGTTCTACCTCTCCTTTTGTGACTACATACTTTCCCTTGTCACTCACTATGGTTTTACCTTAAATTATGTTTTGTCCAATCCTAAAAATTCTATACTGGTTTTCATTGGATTCATATTTTAAAAAATAATTTTCTGTTATTGCTATAATATTTTTTATTTTGTACTAAGTTTGTTTCTTATAGCTATTTTTTTGACTTAATCTATTGGCTGACTTAAAATAAAGGAATTTAATCCTTTTATATTTAATGTGGCTATTTTTAATGCTCCATTTCCTCTGCTCTAGTTCATATGTTCTATTTACCATGTTTCCTCCATCTTTTATTACTTCCCTTTGGCTAGATTGGATTTTCCTGTGCTGGTTCAGAAATTAGACATTTTATTTTTATATATTAAGTGAATACCTTTAAATTATTAAAAACATTTTTTTAACTTCTTATACATTTTTTAAGCTTAGCAATTTCCGCTATATATTCCTCCTAGGAAAATTAGCTTAGCAGCACACCCCTGTCTTCCTCCTCTCCTGACACGGTTCGAATGTTTGTGTTCCCTCCACAATCTGTGCTGACACTGAGTGCCCCATGCCACAGCTTTAAGAGATGGGGCTTTGGGGAGGTGATTAGGCCATGAGGACTCTTCCCCTGGGGGTGGGTGGGATGAGTGCCCCATCGAAGGGCCTGAAGGGCATTTGTCCTTCCCTTCTTTCCACCACGCAGGGACACAGCACTCCAGGCACCATTGGGGAAACAGAGACCAGGCGCTGAACCTGCTGGTGCCTTGACCTTGAACTTTCCATCCCACAGACCTGTGAGAAAACAAATTTCTGTTCTTTAGAAATTGCCCACTCTCAGATATTTTGTTATAGCAGCATAAACAGACGAAGACACCTCCCTACGCATGTATCTCTGGACGTACTTTCCATAACATTCATGAGAGAATTCTCCTCTAATAAACTTAGATGATGTCACACCGTAAAAGAAAGTTTCTCACACATAGGCTCCTGGCTGTATCAAGAGCTGCTCCAGGCCAGGCACATGCTGCCCTAATTCTCCACAGAATCACTATTTTACATTGTATCTGCAAAGAATAGGTATTTGCAGTTGTGTGCTGGAGGAGGCTTGTAACAGCTCATGAGAATCAATTCCGTGTCTCTTGCCCCAACTCTGCATCCAGTGATGTCCTACTGGTACGTTAAAGTTGGTCATACTAGGACTATTTACACAGCAAAAATTGATAAATACCACAAATACATCATTTTCCTCCAGGGGCCATTCTTCCAACACTCCACTGGCCTGCTTCTGACATATTTGCTAAGTTAATGAAGACACAAAGATTTTTTCTGAAGACGTTGAGGCCAGCTTTTTTTGTACAGGAATGTTACCAGGATTGCTTTTCTGCAGGTAGGAGGGGAGCAGTGTCTGGCTGTGCAGGTGGACAGTGGCGGGTGCAGAGAGCCGCGGCAAGCACCTGATCACAGACCTGCAGAGCTGTGCAGGGCGGGACCCTGCCATCCTACCCAACGCTCAACCTGGGTCAGAAGGGCAACTGCACGGTGCACCTGTGAACACTGTGCTCCAAAGCAGCTCCACGGGCACCTGAGCGAGATCCTCCAAGTGAAGCAAGTGTTGCTGTGTCCTCTGGGTCTCAAACAGAGCCGGCGGAGCAGTATTCTTGTTTTTCATGCCTTTGGATTAACTGGTGATGATTTACATTCATTTTTTTCCAGACGTGTTGGATTCAGTGAGTGAGTCTAAATTAAGATATTACCTACTGCCCACATCAGGATCTTTAGGAAATTCTACCTCTCATGCTTTACGTAAGTGTTGCTTAAAGATCTAAGTTCACATTAAGAGAAAAACGAAGCAAATTCTTGGGGCCTAGCAATGTTAATAGATTTCTTCTCTTTTTATGCAATTCAATTCTGTCATTAAGCTCATCGTAAGATAAGGTGAATTCTTCTAGAACTTCCACCCAATGTGTGCGAAATTGCTATGGAAGGAGAAAGAGTTAATTAGTTTCCACAAATACTTGTACTTCACCTGGGCGTATTTTGGTTGCAAAAAGATTTCAGGTCAATGCACTGAAAGTAAAAGTACACTAGGTTGATGCTTCACATTTCAGAGAGTGATTTATTTTTCAGGGCTTATTAGAAATGCCTAGTAAAGACCTTTTACTTATTTATTTAGTTTTTGCTTGCGAAACCTAAGGATTTTTTTTTTGTATTATGAAAGAGGTAGAAATAAAAATGTAGTCCAGTAAGAGGTTACACACAGCCATCTCGGTAAAAGCAAGTAACCGAGAGAAGAGGTGACACTGACAGCCTCCTACACATTATTAATATTCTACAATCTAAAATGTATAAAATCCCAACAATGTGAGCCAAATGCAGAAAAAAAAAATGTTTCTTAGACCAATCTAAAAGGAAACACCTGAGATGGGGTAGAGTTAATGGGTCTAAAGCCCCAGGCTTAATTCCCACAGTCCCAGGGTCAGCTCCGAAGTGATCAATCTCACGTGGTACCTGGTCTTGTCTGGAAGACGTGGGATAGATTAATTGATAAACTGATCAGCTGTCTAGCTGTTTTTCCTGATTATTTTGTCTAGAAACTGATGTTTTCTGGCTGCTGCCATCATGCTCTTGCTTTACGAGTCATGAACTTTGACACTGGATTCCAGGAAAATGTTCAGACTTGAGTCCCTCACTGCAAAGCAACCAACTAGCTCTAGCGCTGCTGTATGTCTTGCTTGGCTTTTCCAAACCTCGACCTTGCTGGGCACGGTACAATGGACGACACAGCCTAGACCCTTCTATAGGGACCTGCCTGAGCGGTGCTCCCACGGCAAAGTAAACTGCCAGCTGTCTTTCTGTTCCTTGTCACCACAGGTGTGTGCGTCCTGAGAACTCAGCCTTGAGAGACAGCCTCTCCTCTCCTGGTGTCCACCGGAGCCTCCCACCCGACCTCCACCTAGAGGAGGCCTTAGGAATCGGCTGAGTTGCAAAAGGAGCCGTGACCTGCTGTGCTAGTAGCCTGGGTCCTGCCAAGTTTGTGGTACGAGACCCCGGAAGCCACCTGTAAGTACTGTTGACTCAAGCCTCCAAGATAGCTAAGGCAGCACAGGGAATTGGTGAAAACTGCATCTCTGATTCCGAAGTAAGTCACAATTGAAAGCTAGAGGAGAGAGCAGGTTACAAATCCATGTGTATATATATTTAGTGATTTAATAAGCACTTGCACTTTGCTGCTCACGTGCAGGCCTTGCCCTGAGCACGTCACGAGCGTTAGCCACTGCAGTCCTCCAACAGAACAGCCCGGTCGCGCAGGCCCTGTTGGAGCCCGTCTCACAGCGGAGGACGGTGGGGCTGCCCCTCTGCTCGCTGCGTCACCACGCACTGCCCGCCTGCAGCAGGTGCAAGGTCATGCCGACAGCGGCTGCTTCCGGGGAAGGGCCCGGGGATTTGTCACCAGGGAAGAAAGGACATTTCCATTGCCACATGTGTCCTCTTCTCTCTGCAGAGAGACCCTGAGACAGGGGTCCCCTGAGAGCGGGACACTGCCGGGTGTGCCAGGGAGGAGGTGGGGAGCGCGGAGGGCCCGGGGACAGCGACACGTGGCGCAGCGCCCAGCGAGTCCCACGGAGGGGCCTGCGCCAGCCCCAGGGTGGGTGTCGCCAGCCAAGCAGGCCCCGCCGGGCAGGCGGACCCGGCCGCGCCGGAGCACTCATCCTCCCGCTTCCGGCTCGGCCCGGATGACCCGGAAGTTCACTCCCGGAAGTACATTCCGGCATTGTCGGCTCCTGGCTCCAGAGTGCGAGCTGAGCCGTGGGGCGCCTGTGTCGCTGTGGCCGGGCCAGGGCCCGTGTGTAGAAGTGGCAGAGGCGTCGCGGCAGGCGACGGCTCCGAGCACCCACTGCTAACTGTCTGTGCCATCTGAACGGATCCCATTGTGCGTTTTTTCCGAACAAAGGATTTATTGGCTCTTAGCGCTTCCTGTGCGTTACCGAGAGCAGGCCCGGGAGCCCTGGCTGGGGACACGGCCGTGAGCGGGGCCCGGGCTCCTGAGGACACACGGTCGCCCGCCGGCCCCACCAGGGGTCTCTCCCCGCCACGCCGGGACCCGCCCCGGGTAAGAGGCCTCTGGTGCCGCCTGGAGCCCCCGCTCCGCCGAGGGAGGACGGGCCTGGTGGGAGGCGGAGGCGCAGCCCGTCCGCGCCCTCGTGGGGACGCCGGGGTTCCGGGGAGGAGACGTGACAGAGGGGTACGCGAGACAGAGCCCTGGCCAGGCCTTGGGGACCTCGGCTGCCCCGGGCGAGCACGTGCCCGCCCCACAGGGGCGGCCTCTGTCTGAGGAAGGAGGTCTGCGCATCCAGAGAAGAGCAGGAGACAGGCCGGGCGGCGGAAGTGTCCCGCGGGATGTACGTGTCGGGTCCCCCTCAGGGAAGTTTAGCCCCAGAAGTCCCTGCCGCCGTCTTTCTCCAGCAGCCCCGGAGCCTGGGGAATTCCCTCCGGAATCCCGCACTCTGGGGCTCAGGGGAGGCGTGCCGGGGAGGAGCTGGGGGGTCGCCCGCACCTGGCGATTTGCTAGTGTAGAAGTAGAGCCAAGGACACTCCGGTGGGAGAGACTCCTCTTTGGACTGGGGAGCTCACGTGAAGAACGGCAGTTGGTGACAACAGTCTGGAAAGTGGTTCACAGCTGAGGATCAGGGACTGCAGTCTCCAAAGGCGCCGTGTCACTAAGTGTGGAGGCACAAGGGCTCCCCTCCTGCGTGTACGTTCTCGCCCCAAGTCTGTCCGACGTCCAGCACCGTGGGAAGAGGAGCCCTGATGCCCTCGGCACCTGCCCTGCGTCCCCCGAAGGCTCCCCGGTTCCTCTCAACTTCCTGTTTTCTTACCTGTTTTCTCAAGGCCACGAGAATAGGAAAATGAAAAGCGTTTTTTAAAAAAGAGAACAAGCAGAGGGCTCTCACAGACAGGATGTAAGAGGCGCAGAAAGGGGGTGCTTCTTCTGAAAGCAGATATGCAAGAGCCATCGTAGAGCTAAGGCTTTTTAAATGGACCAGATCAAACGTGCTTGTTTCCTGAGGAACCCGGGAGTTCCAGGAGATGAAGGCTGCTGTGTCCTGTACAGGCACCTCCCGCTGCCCCGTGCCTCTCCCCGCACACCAGGGGCTCAGTTTACGAACAGAAACTGTTTCTTAAAATCTGCCAAACTAATCAAGTATCATTTTCCTATGTAAATAAAACGGCGAAGATGAATTATTCAGGAGCCGGGCCGGAGCATTTGCAGGCATTCATCATGTACACAGATGTGTAATACAGTGTGTCTCTCTCAAGATGTTTTCTAATATTTATGAAAACAATTCATAAAATTAAATCTCATTAGTTCTAGATTAGCACTTGACATTCATCAGACTAATGACTCTTATTGCTGGAGGGGAACCCTAAGTTTCAGTAACACTTAATAGCTTCTTCTGATCAGTGTTCAGCAGAATTATCCCTACTTGTCTTTACAGAGATGCCTGTTCCTACAGAAGTATATTGTTATCTAGCTTGTAACTCAAAATTCCATTTCCGGTGGAAACATCTTTTGTTCAGTTTTATATTTTGAAACAATCATGTCAGGGAAAGCTTCCTGGAAGGCATCGATACACTAATCATGGCCATTTGTCGACTGTTAAATTATTCTGCTTTCCGGGATCGTCACTGGCCATGAATACACAAGGCGGGTGTTGTTGTCGGTGCAGCTCTGATTGCCTGGCTCAGGGGAGGAGAAGCCTGTGCTTTGATGAGTGTGTCAGTGTGTCATCAGCGAGCACTTGGCTGGTGTCATAGCACCTACTCCAGATGATTCCTGAGGGCCTTTGTCACCGGCATAACTCAATTCCTCGTGCTCACTCCAGATTAAGTAGATGAGCCATATTGTTAAGAGGCTCAGGGCCTCTCCTGTGATGCATCCCGGATACTGCAGGAGGAGCAGAGCCAGACGTGGGTGAGACTTTTCAGTCACCATATCTGGGACTGTGTTTTCCCAGCAGACAGCTGCCTCCCGGTCAGACCAGGCTCCCGCGAGCCTCGCTCTTGGGGGCGTCTCCAGCCAAGAACCTTTTCCTGTCTGGAGCATTTTGGTTCCTGAAATGTTATCAGCAGAGATTAATTTCTGTAATTTACATATTTTTCTGTCTGTCATATTTTGAAGCACAGACTTCCAGAGATTTGCATGTTTGAACATGGACGTCCATAACGTGAAAGCCATGCGTGTCACCTGGCAGGGGCCGCTGCTGTCCAGGGAGCAAATGCCTGCGTCACGCATGCTCTTCACTGCCGAGCGGGCTGAGGCCGCAGGAGCTGACCAGGTAACGGCATTAGAGGGCTCGGGGGAGAGGTCAGGGCCACAGAGACCCTGGGGGCAGAGCAGGGCTGAGTCCAGAGGGCGTCACTCACAGGGGAGGTGAGGGGAGGGTGTGGAGGCCTCGGGGCCGTGGGCCGTGGATGGGGGCAGCCGTGAAGGGCAGCTGGGAGGACTGTACCTAAGAGAGGGGCCGTCGAGGTCTAGAGAGAGTGACAGCAGCAGGTGCATGGACGCCACAGCAAGCACGCTGTCCGCAGCCACAGCCTGGCCGGGGACGGGGAGGCAACATCTCGGGAGGTGACAGGCATATGGAACATGAGGAGGGTGGGCCAGGCAGACTGTCACCAGGAAGGCTATCTGGGAGCCAATTGTGGGACAGAGTCGCTGTGCGGGGTGCCCACTGGAAGGGCCCTTCAGGGTCAACACCTGTTTTGGGGGGTGGGTAGAAACGGTTCAAGGGGATCTGTGATGCCTCAGTTGACCCCCCCTGGAGTTGTCCCCTTGGGACAAGAATGGCTCTGCCTTTGAACCTCTCCTCAATCAGTCACTGATGTGGCACATCTACGGGACATGGCCATGGTCAGCGTGGGGCCCTGAGAGCTGCGGGTCTGCTGCTGGGGGCACCGCAGCAGCTGGGCGGGACCCCTCCTCCTGGGGACCTGGGCGGGCGTCTCCGGGTCCAGGGCTCTGAGCCTTGCCCGTGGGGTCAGAGGGCTCTCGGCTTGTCCACTCACAAACCCTGCGGCTTTCTGCACCTTGCTCCCTCTTGGTTGGCAGGTCCTCACCTGCTTCCTGTGTGTCTTTATCAACTCCCAGCAAGCTGCACACCCCTAGGAGCAGGGCCGTGGCTCACCTGCGTGCCGGGTGTTTTCTGCAGTGCCGGCCATGTTGTTGGACGTGGGAGGCACACCCTGCCGTGGCCTCGGGTGCTGGGGACGGTGGGCCAGGGGGAGCCCAGGGACACGCACGTGTGTTCCCAGGGTGCCCTCCCGGGATCACGGTCTAAACTGTGAGCATTAAGATTGTTCTGAGTTAGGCGTTGTTCATCAACAGATTCTGAAAAAGGCTGACGATGCAGCCTTTCTGGAATGCTGTCTTTCCCCAGGGAGAAGAATCTCTGGGAGGCCAAAAAGAACATTTATGCAAAATCAGGGCTGAAAGGAAATTGAAGCTGGACCGGCCACCTCTGTTCCAAACTGTCTTTCTCAGCAGAATCGTTTCCGGGCACAGGCCCATCACCATGGAGGCCCCTGGCCAAGTCCCAGGTCCTGCTGCTGAGACGCAGGGAAGGCCACCTCCTTGCCACTGAGCTCCTCACCGTGCCGTGTGATTTGTTAACCGTCTCTCCAGTGCGATCAAGGCTCTGATGAAATATTTATTGATTTTTAAGAGCTGCCCATCTGTTATGAAGCAGCGGCCTTTTGTTGTGTGTTTGCTAGTTGTGCTCTCGTGTTCTTGGAGGCTGGCGGCTCCTACGCACTCGGGTCGTTTGCTTGGCATGTCCGCCCCCTGCGGGCACCTTCACTCTGCCCTTCTCATGTTGGTCAGGTTGTGAAGAAATATTAACCAAATTCCCCTATTGTGGGAAAAAAGAACTTTCGAGGCAAATGAGCCTGGAGGTTTTCAGAGACCAGCGTCTGTCTGGGCTGCAGCGTTCCCCTGACATCGAGCTTCGTCAGACTCTCGAGCCACGTTCGTGCCCCGGGTCTGTGCAGACCGGTCCTCACCTTCCTGCACGCACACGTGCTCACAGCTGTGCGCCTCTCTGATTATGGCCCCTGCCACCGTGTCACCGCCACCCCTTTCTGTGATGTCCTCTGCATTGCGGGGGCACCTGGAACCGCATTTCCTGAGCCTGCTCTGAATGGCTCTGGCCGGTGCCGGCCCGGGAGAGCCCCTCGTGTGAGCCCTGAGGGAGGGTCAGTCGCCTTTGCAAGCAGAGGTGCACATCTGGCAGAGGGCGGTGGCGAATAAGAGGTCCCCGAGAGTTTCCCGGAGAGCTCTGTGAACCGCCCATTGTGCTCTGGCAGGAGGCTGAGGCTGGGACCCCCGGCCAGGGGAGCGGCACACAGCGTTTGCTCCTGCTGCCCTCCCGATGGCCGAGCAAGCCGCTCTGGGCTTGCAGTACCTCGAACAACGCCGTTTCCCAGATCCAACTGTGCTCACGTAACAAGAGAGAATCCTGGTCCAAAAGCACAGAACCCTCCCAAGAAGGCGTAGTGACCCCAGGGAGAGGCGAGGGGGACTGATGGGACCTGGGGGAGGAGGAGGCGAGAAGCCCCCGGGCAGGGCCGAGTGGTGCAGAGCAGCAGTGCCCTGGGCCTGGAGGCAGAAGCAAGGCCCGAGGTCCCCTGACCCCTACTTGCCTCCCGGGGAGCAGGAGGGAGCTAAAGCCATGCCTGGGGGACCCACTGGATGTCAGGTGCTGTCCTGGGGTGTCGGGGAGCCCTGCTGCCTTCAACTTCCTGCCCAGCAGGTGTTTGTGATCCACTGCAGAGACTATAAAATATCAGTTGCAGTTTTGTTTATAGCAGTGTAAAAAAAAAAAAATCACACTTTTTTCCAAGATAGAGAAAATACAAAGAAGAACCACGGCGAGTGTTTTGGAATGTCACGGTCTGTGATGCACCCAGTCGTGGCCTCTGTCCCCACCCTGGCCACCCCTCACCCGCCTACGTGAACCTGCTTATTAATTTTGACACTTTTCACGACTTTCTTATCCGTCTTCTGTGGCTTGCTCTTCGGGTCATGGTTGGTTGTGGCTTCCCTCTTAGTAACTGAAAATTTGAAAATGATGTCAAAACAAAAGACTCTATTAGTTTTCTCCTTGTCAGTGTTTAGGTCACTGATGTGGGGACAGTTTATTGAGTCATTAATTACTATATTCTAGGAGCTGGGAGCAGTTGACAGCCATCAGCACGTGTCCCGTGATTACGAGTACCCCACCCTGCTGCTGAGACGTGCAGAAGTTGAGGAACTCAGTGGCCCTGACAGAGCCCTGCAGGCAGCACCATGGTGCTCCAGGGCCCAGGCCTGGGTGTGGACCTTCAGCCCCCGGTGAGTCTCGCCCAGCGACCCCTCCCTCTGTCTGCCTCGGTCCCTCTGCTCGCTCCCTCTCTCTCTTTCCTCTCCCTTCTCTTTCCTTCTTTTCTCCTGTGGGGTCCGGCCCGCAGACCAGAGATCACTGGGGGGTGCCTCACAGCGCTGGCAGGACACGTGCTTTCCATGCTCCGCTGTGCCAGGAATGTGCCCACCCTGATGCCCAGATCAAAGCCGATCTGCCAGACTGACGGGACATGCAGACATTTTGAGAAGGAGGCTCCTTTTTGTGAAAGGTCATGCCATTCCCCCCGAGTCTTGCGCAGTCCAGAAAATTGGCAAGTAGCCCCCACCCCCACTCACGGATGCTCTGTGGCCCACGCTGGTCTGACCCTCACAGCAGCCCTGCTTTGGAGTTGGACGTGGGTGCCAGAGTGAGCATCTGTCACCATGGCTGGAGGGCCAGACACCTGCTGGCACCTTCCAGAGCTCCCAGGGCACCCTTCCCTCCCAGAGCAAGGGTGTTCCCAAGACAGAGACCTTGCAAACCCCTACTGTGGCTCGGCTGTGTCCCACAAAAGCTCATGTCCCCAGTGTAGAAGTACTGAGAAGTGGGACACTAGGAGGTGATTGGGTCATGAGGGCTCTGTCCTCATGAATGAATTAATCCAGTAATGGATCAATGGATTATCGAGGGAGTGGGTTAGTTACTGTGGGAGCGAGTCTGTTACAAAAGCCAGTTTGGCAGTTTCTCATGAGCCCCCTCGTCCTTAATGCCCTGTGTCACCTCAGGATTCTGCAGAGAGTCCCCAGCAGCAAGAAGGCCGTCATCAGATGTGGTCCCTAGATCTTGGACTTCTGAACCTCCAGAACTGTAAGAAATACATTTTTGTCTTTAAAAAGTACCGAATCTCAAGTGTTCATTTATAGCAACAGAGAATGGACTAACACAGAAGTGGTCCCGGGTTGTGGGGCTGTTGTCGTAACAGACACATGAAAACCAGGGAGCAGCTGTAGGACGGGGTGACGGGCAGAGGCTAGGAGATTTTGGAGGAGGCTGGAAAATGTCTGCTTTGCTGTAAATGGAGCAGAGGGGTCTCTGGGGAGCGCTCAGAGGAAAAGAAGACCAGGGAAAATCTGGAACTTCTTAGATTACTAAGTGACTGTGACCTGAATGCTGGTAGAAACAAACTTGAACAGTAAAGGCCATTCTGACAGGGTCTCAGACAGAAATGAGGAGCAAGGTGTCGGAAACTGGATTAAAGGCCGTCTTTCCTATAAAGTAGCAAAGACTTTGGCTGAGTTGTGTCCATGTCCTAGGACTTCATGGAATACAGAACTTGTGAGCAGTTAGCTGGGACATCCAGCAGAAGAAATATCTAAGCAGCAAAACGTTCAGTCTGCTGCATGGTAAAATAAGGGAGAAATAAGATGCTTTAAAGACAGAATTTATAATTAAAAAGAAAGCAGGGCTGGGTGCAGTGACTCATGCTTGTAATCCTAGCACTCTGGGATGCTGAGGTGGGAGGATGGCTTCAGGCCAGGAGTTCAAGACAAGCCTGAGAAAGATCGAGAATCTGTCTCCGCAAAAAAGTAGATAAATTAGCTGGGCATGGCAGTGCTCACCTGTAGTCGGAGCTACTTGGGAGGCTGAGGCAGGAGGATTACTTAAGCCCAGGAGTTTGAGGCTGCAGTGAGCTCTGATGACACCACTGGACTCCAGCTTGGGCAACAGAGCGAGACCCTGTCTCAATACACACACACACACACACACACACACACACACGCACACACACACGCACACACACACACACACACACACACACATGTACAAAGGAAGCCAGGTGCAAAGATTTGGAAAACTCAGCCTGGCCGTGGTAAGAGTGGAAAAGCAAGTCCAGGAGGGAAACCAAAGGTGTGTCCCAGCAACTGTTTGCACAGAGACTGATACAAATAGAAGATGTCAGCTGAAGAACGATGCGGCTCATCCCTTTGGAGAGGAAAGCCTATCTCATGGAGGCCGCAGCCCACAGGCTGCCGTCTTGCAGGCTGGGAGCGCAGCCTCTGGCCAGAAGCCAAGAGCAAGCACTTCAAGGGAGGGACAGTGGGAACAGGAATTTATGCTGAGCAGGGTGGCCCAGCATGCATATTTAACAAGCTGTAGGAGGAGTCATGAACATTTATAAAAGGAGAAACATGCACATATATAATTGAACTTCATGGTACTTCGTGGGGTCCATGCACAAAAAGTGGTGGCCTTAGCATGATCTGAGCATGGAGCATTCGGCCCGCTGACATCAAAAGGGGAAGCAAAGCACCAAAGCCCTCACCGTGCATCCCCTGTAGACTGGCCAGAACCACTCTGTGGCTGGTGGAAGGAACGCTGGTCAGTTGTTCCCAAGGTTGGCTCTGTGAGCCTGTAGGGAGGACGGCCTGGTGGCAGTTAATGAAGGAGGGAGCGTAACGAGGCGTGTCCCACCTCCCATCCTGTCATGGCTAGGAACTCACTGTAAAGTTTTCTCTGGGGTCCCTTTGCCCATGAGGTGGTCCATTCAGTCTGTTGGGGAATTTGTTTTTATTTCTCTAAGGGGTCATTAAGACAACAGGAGAAGGACTCCAAGGACATGTCAGAGATCTTTGAGGCTGATTCTCCCATCACAGGTCAGAGCTCTGGGAGGGCAGGATGGGCCTGGGGTGCCCTCCGTGGGCTCGCTGCCCAGCCCGTTTGTGCCTCTGCTCCCACATTCTGGTGCAGGTTCCTCAGCTGCCCAGTTGTGGCTTAAGCAACCCCAGGGTGGCTGCACCCATGGTTGCAGAAGGTACGAGCCATGATCCTTGGCAATGTCAGTGTGGTGCCAGTTCTGTAGGCACGCAGCGTGCAGCAGCTGTGGAGGCCTGGCTTCCTCCACCTGGACCCCAAAGGATGTGTTGATTGCTGGGGCCCAGGTGGAAACCTGCTGCTGGGGCAGAGCCACTACAGGGCACCCCCACTAGGCAAAGCCAAGCAGAGCTGTGGGCTCAGAGCTGCCTCAGAGTGTCTGCACTGGGGAGATTTCTATTAATAGTAGAGTCATGGGGGTGGGATGACTACCAAGACCCCAGAGCTGTAGAGCTACTAGGGTGCAACACCAGCTTGGGAGAGCCGCTGCATGGCTGAGGCCGGCAAAGCCACGGGGGCAGGGCTGCCCCAGGCCTATGGGGGCCCGACCTCTAGCCCAGCATGTCCAGGAGGCAGCACAGAGTTAAAGATGGTTCTGGAGCCTTGACACTTAATGTTTTCCTGGTTGTGTTTTGGGATTACTTGGGACCAGTCACCCCTGTGTTTGTTCCTGCTGCTCCCTTTTGGAATGAGAATGCCTTTCCTACGGCTGTCTCTCAATTGTATTTTGGAAGTTGATAACTTGTTTGATTTCACAGGCTCATACCTGGAAGGAATTTGCCTCAAGGAGAATCGTGCCTTCAGTGCCACTCATACCTGCTTTAAATGATATTTGAAGCTTTGGGCCTGTGATTTGATGCTGGAACAAGGTAAGACTTTAGGGCTATTGAGATGGGCTGAATGGATCTTACATACGAGGACGTGTGTTTGGGGACCAGAGGTAGAATGTTGTGGTTTGAATGTCACACCGAGTTCATGCCTCCACTATGGCAGTGCTGAGAGGTGGAACCTTTGGGAGGTGGCTCTGCCTTCATGAGTGAATTAACCCACTTAGGGATGAATGGGTTAATGGGTTATGGAGGGAACTGGACAGTTGCCATGGAAGTGGGTCTGCTCTAAAAGCTAATTTGGCCATCTCTCGTGGGTCCCCTCACCACTCGAGCCCTGTGCCACCTCTGCACTCCGCAGAGTCCCCACCAGCAAGAAGGCCCACACTGGTGGCGGCCCCTAGACCTTGGGCTTCCCAGCTTTCAGAACTGCAAGAGATAAATTTCTTTTCTTTATGAATCACTTGGTCTCAAGTATCCCTTTATAGCAACAGAAAATGGACCAAGACATCCCCATCTTAAAAAGTACTCCAAGTAGTCCTCTGGGGAAACTTTCTCTCTCTGGCTATGGGCCTCCCAGGCATTGTGAGCCCCCCTGGCCCAGGCAGGGTCCAGCCCAGTTCTCTCCGGTGGTCTTACGCTTTAGCTGTGCCGGTGAGCGTGAGGCAGGAGCGCAATGCTGGGTGGGTGCACAACAGGGAGGGTAATACCAGCGGCAGTTGCGTTGTAGGCTCTATTCCTTCCCCTTTGCATGGATTTAGCTGTTTTTTCCCAGAGAAACTCTGGGGTCTTACTGTCATGCAGGGTGGGCTAACTACAGTAACACAGAAACCCCAGAATGTGAAATGGCTCAAGGACATTGGAAACTGGCTTCTGACTCAGCTAAGAGCCGTGAGCTGGCGGCTGGCCGTGCTGGCCATGCAGTCTCTCAGGGACCCAGCTGAAGCAGGCTCGGCCTCCTCAGCACACGGGGTTCCCAAGGTTGCCGTGCAATCCTTTCCTTTCCAGACAGCCAGGAAGGGGAAGAGACATGGCGGAGAAGCGACCAGGTTTCTGTGGTCAGGCCGGGATGGGAGCCCAGGGCTTGCGCTGGGGTTTCACTGGCTACAGCTCAATCAGGTAGGTGACTGCACTGACTGCAAGGGCAGCTGGGAAATGTTACCATGGCGAAGTTCTTTCCCAGGGAACATCCCATGCCAGGGACGGAGCGCTGGCAGGTGACTCTGCCAATGTGTGGTTGGCTCAGTTTACAAAGCAGGGAACTGAGGCAGCGTGAGCTTCAGTTGCCCGAGCCACACGGCTGTAAACTGCAAGCACAGTGCCATGCCCTGGGCCACCACACAGGCTTTGTGCACTCTGGTCCCCGTGTGGGAAATGTGGCATGGCCAGGAAGGCATGTGGCCTTTCACTGCTGGGCAGTAGAATGCACGAGGCAAGTTGATCTCTGCTCTGCAGCCTCTGGGCCCCGGGGTGGTCCTTAGAGGACGGGGACTGACCGACGCTGGGTGGGGGAGCTGCGCCCTGGCTCTCTGCCCCGAGGTTCCTGGGACTGGAGCGGGATGGAGTCTGAGTGTCCGGAGAACGGCTGTCCAGGACGTGCGGTTGGTGTCTGAGGCCCTGTCCCCTGGCTGTGCTTTACTGGGGGCTCTGTGGGAACCGAGTGGCCACCACCACTGTTTGGAAGAATATTCCAGCATCATGGGGGCTGGGTGGCATTCCGTCCAGGGACTGGCAGTGCTGACGCAGTGGAAGGGCCCACACAGGGGAGGGGCTTGGCTCAAACGAGGGCCATTCTCACAGACGAGCTCTGTGCTGCCCACGTGGGCAGGGCTGTCCCACCTTCAGGCCACCACCCAGCCCCACCATGGCATGGGACCTCACCCTTCCTTTGTCCTCATCCATGTGCTCTCGTGTCCCCTCCCAAACCGCAGCTGACCTTCGGCCTCCCTCGGAGGAGACCTTCACTGCAGATCGGCGGAGTCCCGGTGCTTCCGTGTCTGACCTCTGGGCCCCGTGACGGCAGCTGGCAAGAGTGGGACACATCTGCTGTCTCTGGACAAATGCCCGACTTACACGCCAAACCCCAGCAAGAGCTGATTTTCCAGCTCAACTTATTTTAAGATATTTAAATCAGCCAACAGTTTATTCTGAAGCAGTGAATACACAGGCTGTGCAACTTAGAGTAATCCCACGGACCTGAGGACTCAGCCTGCCACCTACATGCACACCGGGGCCTCTCTGGCCCCAGCGTGGTGTCGGTGGTACCTGCAGCTTCTGCATTCACGCCAGCGTGACTCTTCCAAGTGTGATGTCAGCGAGCTTTCATCTTCACAAATAAACACTCTCTCAAACGCACCTGGGGTGCAGGTGAGAGTGAGTGAATTGCGTTTGAACACGCACAGACAGGCAGGGGTGGAGCCTCCAGTCCAGCCGGGCCGTGACTTGCCAGGAGCCAGCCGGGCGACACAGACCCTGTGAGAGGCTGCAGTCCTGAGCGTGGTTCTCTGGGACGAACCCCGGAGGCTGGGGTGTCAGGGTGACGTCGCCAAGCTTCTGGGACCAGGATGAGGAGAAGGAATCATGCTAGAGCCGGCATTGACGGCTTATGACCCTGTGTAAATATGTTGGGTGTTAAAGTGATATTTCTTTAAAAAGTCAAATTTGAGTAACTACTTTATAAATTAACAGGCAAGATACTTACTTTTTGTTACCTTTTTGTTATTTTATTTCTGAATATGCCATGGGTAAGGCGGCAGTGACATGTTATCATTAGTATTTATTCCAATTACTCAGTTTATCGTATTCCCACCCACTGGCCTGTGCCGCATCAATTGCTTTATATCAATTAACGGAACTATTAATGAATTAATCAGTCAATTAGCTAATCCATCAACCAAGCAACCCATCAGTTAACTAACCCGATCCGTGTTTTCTTCCCTCCCCTTCCTTCCTGTCTTCCCTCTCTCCTTCCTTCTTTCCACCCCGTTCCACCTTCCCTCTGAGACCTGCTCTCCTTGACCAGGGCTGTGGCGGGTCCCCTGCGGCCCTTTCTGGTCAGGTCTCGGCCTTGGTCCGCACCCCTGCTGGGTGAGTCCTGCTGTCCCTTAGGGGGCAGCCCCGCCCCAGCCGACTGGCCCCTCGCCCCAGCGTGGTCCCCCTACCTCCCTCAAACAGCCTGCTCATCCCCCACCCCCGCTGCTCTGGGCTGTCACCTGCTCTTGCTGTGCCTAGAGTGGAGCCAGTTCCAGGCGGGGTCTCTCCCTCCACTGCAGGTGTTCCCGGAGGTGTCAGTCTTTCTGCTGTAACTTCCGTCTGGCTCTGGTTTCCTTCCTTCCATACACATCACGGGTCCCGTGTTTGCTAAGCGTGGGGCGGGCCAGCACGCCAGCCTCCGTCTCACTGGTGGGAGGGACAGTCACAGGGGTGACCCAGTGCAGTAAAATGCAGGGGATTCGTGGTGACTGAGTGTGTGGTGGGAGGACAAGGGGGAGGAGACAGGGGCCGCTGGCCTGGCTGCAGCGTCTGTTCTTCCCACTCGCTCACGCAGGCTCAGGCCCAGTGTTTATGCCACGATCACATGTGCCCCCAGGCCACGCCACTGCATAATAGAACAGCCGAAAGGAGAGGAGGGGGCCCTGCCGGGAAGAGCGGGGCGGGTGTCTGCCGGGGTGGGGGGAGGTCGCACCGCAGAGGGCTTGCGGCTCCTACCTGGCGGTGAGTCCATGTCCTGCTGGCAGCACGAGGCCCCTTCTCACGGTGGGGGCTGCTCTGCACAGGTGGGCTGACCCCTGGCCAACCACAGGACAGGAGTGGAGATTGTCACACAGGACCCCAGGCAGGGGACTGGGCTCAGGGAATGTCAGCCACCACTTGCCCACTGATTCATGGAGCCACTGAGCATGTTCTGCCACCTCAGGGGCCTCTTCTGGGGTCTCCTTGGCCGTGTGAGCAGGCCTGAGGGAGAGAGGATGAGTCTTCCCAGGGTGAGGACATTGGGGCATGGAAAAGTGACCCAGATTCTCAAGGGCAGACGGCTACCACCACGTTACTCCCCTCAGTCAGCAAGAGGCAGACATGTGGACTGGCCCTGTGTCACTGACAGCCATGCTCCCCGCTGTCCCCCTCTTGGAGCACTTTGGTGAGACCCAGCCGGGCTGCTGGGGCACCACAGGCAGCTGCCGGGCACCCGGGGAAGTAGGAGGGGGCAGCCATGTGGCCTGGGATGGGCACAGTGGGGTGAGCTGCTCCCCTTCCCGTTTCTGTCCACCCGGAGGCCCCACACCTACAGAGGGGCAGACCAGGGCTACTCCCTGCAGCCCCTGTCCTTGCACGAGCACACGTGATGGCCCTGGGTCCCACGTGTCCGGCAGCGAATGGATCCAGGACTGCAGGGAGGAGGAGGTCCGGCTTTGAAGTCAGACGGGGTAGGTCCAGGCCCGTCTCTGCCTTCTACCCTCTGAAACCTTGGGCAGGCCACCAAAACCCTCCAGGCCTCAGTTTCCCTATCTGTCCTGTGGTGGTGAGGACAGTAACCCCCTGTGGGACATTAGAACTAAGCCAGATTCTGCACATAAGGGCCTCACCCCCTGCCAGGGCACCCTGGTCCCCGAACGGTCGATTTTCTGACTACGATTATTCTAAGGAAGCCCCCCCCGCCCCCCACCAGCCCCATCTGGTGCACCAGCCCCACCCCACCCCCCCAGGGCTCTGCTCCTCACCGTGGGTGTCGTCTTTAGAGGTTCGTCTTCAGAGGTTCGTCACAGGCTCTATCCTGGAGGAACAGCGAGGAGGGGACACCTGCTAATGAGATAATCGACTGAGGCCGTTTGTAGCCGGCAATGCTGAAGGCACCGGGCCTGTGCCTTATCTCCGGGAAAGAAAATCAGGGCTCCTGAGAAACCAGTTTCCTCTCCAGGACACCTGACTCCACATCGACAGCGGGGTCAGACCAGTTAGAAGAGGAACCTGCACTCGGTTCCCTTTCAGAAACAGCCTGTCACGTCCCCACGCGGGGGCAGCCCGCGCCCCTTGTGGCGTTTCTCTTTTAACCGCCCAGTGCCGTCCTCCCGCCCGGGCCGGGACACAGGCAGGAACAGGAATCGGAAAGTGGCTGCACTTGGGAGGTGGGCGCAGCCCCCGCATCCCCCCGCCGGCCCCCCACCCCGACCCGGGTCCAGGCTGGAACCAGAACCAGAGCTGCCTCACCTGGGAGACGGCGCCAGCCCGCCAGCCATTCCACAGGCGCTTTTAAAAAGTATCTATTGGAAATAAACTTTCGTAAGAGCAAAGGTGACTCCATGACAGGCTAGGCTTCCTGGAATAGGCCAAGTTTCAGTTTCCCCGGCGTGGGCCCTCCCCTTCCCGGAAATGACGCCGATGACCACCGGAGCCGAGACTTGGAGCCGACCAATCAGGAGTTAACGCGACCATGGAACCGACCAATCAGGAGCCGACACGGTCAGCCAGTCTTGAAGGAACAAATGAACTGAGGGAGGGAGGGGGATGGTGTGCCCAGCGTATGTAACCTACTGAAAAGCATAAAAGCTTAATTTTTAGCCCAGGGCCGGGGCCTGGTTCGTGGAGAGGCCACTGCGTTGGTGCTCTGGGACTTGGACCCTGGCTTGAGGAAGCCAGTAAACTCCTTTGCCGTTTGCAGCCTCGGTGACTCTGCCTCTCTGTTCCTGGGGCCGAGGGGAACCGGCTCTAACACTTTCCTCTCAGGACTGCTTTAGCTGCGTCCCGCAGATTTTGATAACTTGTGTCTCCTTTGTCATTTAGTTCAAAGAATCTTTTGATTTCCATCTTGATTTCCTTGTTTATGAAATAATCATTCAGGAGAAGGTTGTTTAGTTTCCATGACTTTGAGTAGAAATGGGAGTTTCTGTTAGGGTTGATGCTGCTTTTATTCCACTGTGGTCTGAGAAGATGCCTGCAGGGCATTCCCAGAATCCAGCGTGAGATCCCCTGGCTATGACATACCCAGGAAAAGTGCTCTGGAATTCAGAGAAGCGAAGACAATTGTGATCTGTTTGATGGACACTTTAAAATGTCTTTAAAATGTCTTCCTTCTGCCTTTCTGCCTAAAGGAAGCATATCCTAGGGACTGAAACGGGAGCAAGGGAAGGACAGCTTCTCAGGTAGTTGACGTGAGCAGGGACTGTGACAAGGGAAGTGGGGGGAGGGAAGGGGAGGGGGGAGGGGATGGGACGGGGAGATACACTTCCTAAGGGAGTGGGAAAAGTTTTTTTTTTTTTTGAGACAGGGTCTTGCTCTGTCACCCAGGCTAGAGTGCAGTGGCATCATCACAGCTCGCTGCAGCCTCCAACTACTGGGCTCGAGTGATCCTCCTGCCTCAGCCTCCCAAGTAGCTGGGACTACAGGTGCACCACCACACCTGGCTAATTTTTTCTATTTTGGGTTGACGGGGTCTCACTCTTGCTCAGGCTGGTCTCCATCTCCTGGCCTCAAGCGATCCTCCCGCCTCTGCCTCCCAGAGTGCTGGGATTACAGACATGAGCCACTGTGCCCAGCTGAAGATTATATTTTATGTTTTGTGAATCCCATGCTAACAACAAAATGACCTGATAAAGATAAATCAAGGCAAGACTAAATATAAAAACTTTTAAAAGGCATTTCCTTTGGGATGTGCTGGCCAATCACCCTTTCAGTGCCAGTGGTTGGCGTTGGAGAATGAAGAAAGTCAGGCAATGTGCTTCTAGAAAGTGAACCCAGTGAGAAGCGCCCAGCACAGGTGTGAGCTCCCAGAGGGTGACGCTGCCTGAAGGCCGGTGGCTGTTTCAGGGCCTGAATGTGAGGCTGCAGATTGTGCTGAAATAGACAGGGACTCATTCCTCACTCTCTTTCCTTGAAATGCAATTCCACCCCAATAACATATCTAGTTTGTAACTACCCTAAAGCATGAATTTCAAATTGAATGAAAACAGCTCCATAAAACGACGTATCAAAACTCACTCCTGTCGATGTGCTGGGACAAGGAAGAAGCACTTGGCATTATGACCAAGGAGGAAACTTGCTGTGGTTTGAATGTCCCCACCGACATGACAGTCATGCTGAAATGGCCACGGTAATGGTGCTGGGAGGCGGGGCCTGCAGGCGGTGACGTGGGGTGGCGGCTCTGCCCGCAGGTCTAGATCAGTGATCAGTGATTAATGCCATCACCGTGCAGAGGCTCCTGATAGAAGTGTGAGCGTGGCCCACTTTTCTCTCTTCGTCCTGCTTTGGTGCATGTTCCCTTCTTCTACCTCCTGCCCTGGGGCGCCCTCCCCAGTGCCAGAGCCATGCTCTAGAGCTGCCCAAACTCCAGAACCATCTGTCAAATAAACTTCTGTGCTTCACGAATGACCCAGTCTGTACGGGAGGCCGCTTGGTAACAGCAGTTCCTTCTGGCTCTGAATTTTGTCTTCCAGCACGACATCCCCTCCTGGCTGTCCGTGTAAAAGAGACCTTTGTGTTTTTCCTCGTGAAGGTGGTCACCAGTGCGTATTCACCTCTGTGTGTTTGCTGACATTAGAGGTTGGAATAGCCGTGCAGCAGAAACTGATCGTGAAGTGCAAGCCCACAGAGCCCTCTGTTTCTTTTTTATTCTAGCAAATCTCACTCTCTCCTATCACCTTGTACTCTCCCAGTGCAGTAAGCCCCCACACAGGGCCTGGCCTCCCCGTGGCTTCCCGGGGGGGCTCTGAGACTCGGAGCCTCAGGAAGGGGCAGCTGGGCTGTGGGCTTCTCCCTAATGCCGGGAAAGAAATCCCTGTTTAAGGTACACACAGTTATTAAGCACACGCTACAAATGGGGGGATATTACTACCTGCTGCTTCCCGAGCATCAATACGAGGCACTATGAACTGCTGTCTCGCACCTGCTGAGCGGAGCTGCCGACCGCGGACTACAATAGCTCTTCACATGAAAGGCGGATTCTTCCAGCTAAATAACCATCTGAAGCGCAGAGGAGGCTTAAATAGATACTCGAAAACTTGATTCTCTGGGGCGACCGACTCCACCATGGTGGTTTCTTTCTTTCTTTTTCATTGATCATATTCTTTTTTTAAATGATACCTTTAAATGATATTCTCCTGAAACACAATGGTTCCGGCCACATAATCCAGCTACATTTATGTTCTAGCTGCTGAGAAAAACCAAACACCCACACAAAGACATCCCCACACCCCTCCAGGTAGAAAGATGTGAGTGGGGTATGTTTTTAAGGCAACCAATATTTATACTTAGAGCTTTAAACAACCATTGGTGCTTTCCTGTTGTGAGTGGTGCTGCCGGGCGGGGTCCAAGGCTTGGGCTAAAGCCCTCTGCTCCCCACCCACCTGGCAGACCTGTTTGTGGCCTGGGGACCCGGGTCACATCCTTTCAGAGGACTTGCCCCAGGCCGCCTTGCCCTACAGGGTGGGGCCCAGGCTCTGCAAAGAATTCATTAACAAGTGCAATTCAATCCCTGCTGTCCCTGCGTCCTGCCAGATGATGTTTTGAGGGGTCTAGTTTGTGGGTGGCTCTGGTCTCAGAGACACACAGCTGTGTGTGCTGTGTGCGAGCGTGCAAATGTGTGTGCATGTTTGTGTGAGCGTGTATATGCATGTGTGCGGAAGTCATTCCATTTCTCTAGCTGTTTGGGGTAAAGTCTTTTGCAAATCTAGCAAATAATTAACTCTTTAGCACATAGGAATTTTTAAATCAAACTTCCACTGTGAAGTTTTTCTTAAAAATGGAGATGAGGTTGGTTCCTATGTTTTCCTGTCCCCTCTGGCCCTGACCCTGGTGTTTTGCGTCCAGGCCTGGGCTGGGGGCAGAATATGAACACGGCCCCATCCTGCCACGCATGTTGCCGGGCCCCTGCCTGGCAGCGCGGAGGAAGACGGTTCCGTGTCCTAATCAGTGGCGGAAGAACGAACGGCCCGGAAGCCTGGCGGCAAAGGGGAAAGGGAGGTGCCAGCAGCGACACTGGGAGCCCCGCTCGGTGCTTCCCTGCAAAGGGGCCTGAGGGTCCCAGCCAGGAAGACGCCGCAGCAGTTTCACTTTGCAAACGACATTCCGAAGGGGCGACCTTCTCCCAGGGAGGCTGCCACGGCGATCGCCCCGTGCGGATGACGAGCTGGCGGAGCACACGTGAGCTCGGTGCACCCGCAGCCCCGTTTCAGGGCGAGGAAGCCATCGCTCGGCCCACTGCTAGTGTGCGGCGTGTGTGCACATGTGTATGTGGTGTGTGCGTATGTGCATATGTGCATGTGTGTGTGTGTGTGTTGCAGGGGAGCAGTCATGGGTCCTGTCTCTAGTCTGGAAAATGACCTTTGCCCCTAGCCCCTCGTCCTGCAGACCGTTTGTTCCCACGGGAACAGGAAGAGCTTTTCTAGCTAGTAATGCCGAAGCTCCCATTCCTCATAGCGGCCGTGGGTTCCGGGGTAGGAGCTTGAGAACTGGCTGTTCGTTAGCAACTGCGACTCTGGAGTTAATGCCTTTGAACTTCACATCCTGTTACATGAAAACAATGACAGTAGTCCGTACCTGGTTGCCAGGATCTGGGAGAGGACTCGATGAGAAGACTTTGAGTAGCGTCTTACTTGCAGAAGGACATGGGGCTGCCGTCCCATTGCGTGTGGAGGGGCCCCCAGGCTCCGGACGCTGCCCGGGGTCAGGGGCAAAGGGTCTCTCGGCCTCACGGTCCTCTGGTGAGTCGGGCTTGTGAGCCGCAGTTGACGCCCGCAAGCAGCCGGAGCTTCCTGAGCTTTCTGCCTGGGAGAGGGACGTCCCCGGGTCTCTGGGTGAGTCTGGAGCCATTCCCAGAAGGCACCGAGACTGACACCGGACGGCCTGCTGTCCACTGAGAAAGGACCCCGAGGCCCTGGCTTGGAGCCCAAGCTGGACGTGCCCCAGAGCCTTGGAGAGTGAGCAAATGCCACCCCTGTGGGAATGTCTCCCTTGTGTCCTGATGACTCAGCAAGTATTTATTGCACGTCTGCATGGACCCGGAGGCTTCCAGACCCCGGGGCAGCGCAGTGGTACGGCAATGTCTCTGCTCGTGCGGGGCCGACATTCCAGACCCCCTGGGTTAGGTGGGTCAGGATGGGCTGCCCTGGGCTGAGGACCCCGAGCTCCCAGCCCGCTGGCACCAGCCGCACCCTCGGCACAGAGCTGCTTAGGGCAGGGGGTGGAGGGGCGTTCCGAGAGGGTTGGCCATGTTACCACCCAGTTTGTAAGGAAGCCTCAAGTCACACCCCAGCTTTAAAGCCATTTAATTTATAATATAAACCTAATTTTATTCAGATCCACATCTGCAGACCAATGTCCTTATCCCCAAAGGAGAAATTGAATGCTTAAGAAATAAGATCGGGATTTTTACCTTAAAAACATCTCCATAAATATGTCCTGATTGACTTGATCTACAGGAACGCAGTTCCTACGTTCGTGTGGGTAATATGCTTCTCTTTAAAATAAAGTGAATTATAGCTGGTGCTCCAGCTTACCAAAACAAATAGACTGCAAAATTGAACCGTGGTCGATTGTTTTTAAATGAATACTCTATTGGAGAGAACCCATCCATCTCCGGCTTCCCTGAAACTCGCTGATAAACCATAAATCCATTAGGAGATTCTCTCCTCTGCAGTTTAGAACCCACGAGTAGCAATATTCACACCGGAGCCACGATGCTGGCGGATAATGGCTCCGGAGGACGTGATTTGCCATAGTCTATCATCGGAGGACAGCCGTCCTCGAGCTCCGTTCTAATTTCCGTAGGATCTTTGTAATATTTATTGTACAAACAAACAGAAATCTGTGCATATTTATGGGAAATAGCAAGGTGTTTAATACGAGCAGGTGCATAAATCCACACGCTCTGAAAGGAGGGAGACGGGCGAAGTCCAGACAGGCAGCAACCTCAGACATAATTTCCAATTAAAATGGAGTTGAGTCGAGCGGCGTCGCAATCATCCCTCATTTTTATATCAGCTCCTGAGGCAGGGAGGAGAGTGAGGCTGCACTTCACTGTCTCATCCTGCTGTTTCCTAAAGACTCACAGGCAAGTCCATTTGGGGACTTCGGCAGAAGCGCGTCTCCCGGAGAACCTTTCCCTGTGGCGACTGTTGAGGCAGCTCCCGCCGGGGGCCTCCGATGTGGGACCTGCCGCTGCACCCTGCGCAGCCACGGAGGCTGCAAACCGGAGACCGCAGCACGGGGCCTGCTGGAAATTTCCCTCTGAAACAATGCGTGAAATGAAAATGGCTTTCCGCCGCGATTGCTCCAGTGAGTCATTGCTCTCGATGATGACAAGAGCAAAACCCAGTCAAAATTACTTTGTCTTTTCAACGTGTTTCATCTGCAGTGATGCCCAGTTGCAAAAGCAAACCTAACAAGGAGGTTTAACTGCAGAGTTTAAGGGTGCGCCCGACCAGCACGGAGCAGGCCCTGCGAGTGTGCACGGTCCCTGTGGGGCGGAGGGGCCTGGCAGTCAGAGGGCCACCGCTCCATGTCCGTTTTCTCCACGTCTGTGGTAACCGGGACTCTGAGCCATTCGCAGAACCAGATGGAAGGTTTGGGCGGCAGGGCCGGTTTTCAGGGATGAAATGGATTTTATGTGATGATAAATTGCACACGAGGAACCGATTCTCACTGGAGGCCTGGAGTCCTGTTGGGGCCCAGTGGACGCATAATGTAGGCTGAGCTTAAGGGGCTGTGACTTCGGGTGGGCAGCTGTGCGGTGGGAGGGGTGTTGTCACAAGCTGACCACCTGCGGTGCCTCTCACACCTGGGAGCACTTTTCACACGGCCCCTGGTCCAGGTAAGCAGACGGAGTTCGGGGAAGGTCGGGGACTGCTTGGCTATGGCTCCCTTGGGGAAATCTACAAACTTCAAAAAGCAGCGGACCTGGGATGCAGCCCCAGCACCCCCAGAATCAGGGTAGCTGGTGTGCTCAGCTCAGCAGGCGGCAAGAACACCTGCCCCCTCCAGCGTCCCGCCAGGTGAAGCCAGTCGGAGGCTCCTGAGAGGCTCGCCCGGGAGAGGGGCTGGGGCAGACGGGGAAGACGGAAGCAGGACTCAGGCGGAGAAGCTGCCCTGGCTTCGGGACCACGGTGCTGGCCACGTACTGCAGGAGGAGGGAGCCCTGCTCCCCGAGGGAGGTGGCCGGGCCGCTGTGAGCTCCTCCCTCCCTGCCGAGAGCCTTCCTGGGCCACCCACTCTGCAGGCGGCTGAGGGGACAGCCTGTGCTTCCTTTAGAGATCGTCCTGTGTCCCCGGCTTGAGACTTGGGCCTTCTAGGGTCCTCCCAGGTACGGACTGATGGACATGCAGACCCTTCCTGGGTCATCCCAGAGAGAGGAGGTGACCGGCCAGGGTGACCGGCCAGAGTTCCACGGAAACCTCACCTGAGGGCTGGAGGTAGCACTGACGTCGCCTCTGTTCCACAGCCTTGCCAGGTTCTCGACAGGTGTCTCGAGGGCACTGCTGAGCTGTGCCAAGTGGGGGACCTTGCTCTGGGCACCCTCCCCACCACCTGCCTCTGAGCATCTCTGGGGCCACACACACTCCCCCAGTGGGCAGCTCAGGCCTGTCCACGTGGATCCACGGAGGAGTTGCTGACCGAGCTCCCCCAGGACCACGTCCCGCAAATGCACCTTGGGGCCTGAGCCGCAGCCGTTGGCGCAGGCGCGAAAGCCCGTGTTCAGCGCCCCGCGTGGGGGCAGCCGCTGCGTGGGGTGGGTCAGAGGAAACTGCCACGGGAGTCGCTGGTGCAGCCGAGAACAAAAAGGGAATAAATTGCTCAACTCTGAAAAAAATGCAACGAGAGGAGGCACATTCGCTTTGTGTTAGAAAAAATGAGTGAAAAGAATATCAAATTTTGGCCACAGAAAAGGAAAATGAACACTGTTGAATAAATGAAGCCAAGTGGCACTTTTAATAAATAATTGCCTAACTCGGCACCCAGTTCTAGAAGAATGAAGGGCAAACATTGCACACGCCCGGATGCGCTCGTGCTGTAACCTTATTTAAAACAACAGCGTTTATCTATTAATGTTTGGGAGACGTGCTGCTGTATCCGGAGGTAATTAATTTAGTAATTAGGAACAGAAATCGCAAGCTCCGAGCAATGGGGGACGTCTGTGCTTTAAGAGAAAATGTTTCCTGCTTGCGGAACCGTGTTGAGGAAAAGCGGGAAGAGATGAGGGCAATTTCCTTTACAGTTATGACCAGAAAGTGCCCTAAACTCTGCAGTCACACACGCCTGGAGCCCAGTGCTCGTTCCTCATGACCAGTTTATCTCGACTTTCTGTGATAGGAAAAAGAAAAATTGGTTCCAGGGGAATTTGTGTTGATTTGTCTTTTTGAAACTACTGACTGTCACCTCTGCCGCGCTCGGCCTAACCGTCCCTGCCGGGGGAAGGAAACTCAGACACAAGGGCGGCGAGGCCGGGACAGAGAGGGAGCCCCGCACTTGGGACGGGAGAGCCCGGCATGGCTGCCTGGGTTGCCTGTGTCACTGCACCGCACCCCTGGGTTTACACACGTGTTGAGGGCAGGCCTCGCGGACACTTTCCGAGCGTGGACCCCCCCTGCCGTGTAAAACAGGTGGGCAAGCCGCTCCGGCCGCGCCGGCCCCGCCTCATCCAGTCTGGGAGCGTAGGGGGCGGGTCCTTGCTTCCAGGTGACCTGAGCAGTCAACGTTCTTAACTCAGCCCTGAAGGTGCAACTGAGGAACACAGAGAAACCTGGGAGGAAGGTTCCATCCATCCTACCTGTCTGGCCCGAGGGCATAATGGGCGTATTTGCTTCTGGGTCAAAGGTGCAGCAACACATGCAAAATCCCAACAAGGAATGGCAGGACGGCATCGACCTCCCCGGTGGTCGCTGAGCCCTTCGGACGTCACCGTGCTATCGGACAGTGGGTTTCCAGGGACACGCAGCAGCCACGCTTTGTAAGTTGGATGAAAATATCGAGCCGCCATTGCTATCTGCAAGGCATCGTTTGATTGCGGTGATAAAACGCACAACACGCACAGCTGTCCGCGCACACGTTCCGGGGAAGCGATTACACGCCGCCCGCGGGTGTGGTTTAGTGCTTAACGCAACTGTTTTTCTGGGTCGCAACGAAGACTGTGACATCGATTTACCGCTCTCCCCTCTCGTAGTGCCAGGCAGCATTAAAAAGGATGCTTAGAAAGCACTTACAACACTACTTGTAAAAAGAGAAACTGCCACTTTTCAGATTAAAATATCCGTGCTTTGTTTGTGCAGCAGTGTAAGAGCGTAACACCTACTCCTGTGCTTGAGGCAGTTTGGGGGAAAATCTAAATAGTTTCCCATGGTGCGTTTCGTTTCGTTCCACGTTTGGTGACCGGATCATCTAACCGTCTGCTACTCCTGTGCTTCAGGGAGAAGGAGAGACCCAGAGTTAGGCTTGGCACCGTGGAGCCGCCCTTCCTTACTCTCGAGTGAAATCTACCACAGCCTCAGTGCCGGTGACGGGGAGACCAGGGCCCCACCCTGGCCGTGACGCTGCCGGCGCTGTGGCCAGGGGCAAAGCACAGATCCGCCTGAGGTTGGGTGAGAAGGTCTTACCTTGCAGGGCTGTGGTGTCTGTGGCGTGCGAGCTTGGGGCGAGCTGCAGAATCGGCGGAGGCCACGCCGAGACCCCCCGGGCGCGGTGGGGAGGGTGGAGCTGACTCCTGTATGACGGAAGGCACCAGGTGTTTGAACAAGAGGTTTATCTTGCATCAAAACACTCTGGCTGCCACGTGGGCAGAGGGGCCACGAGAAGACCAGTCGGAGCCCAGAGAGCAGGGCGGGTTGGTCTGGGCTGAGAGAGAGCCAGGGGGCGGGTCGGACCCACCCGAGCTGCTGGAGGCGTGGATGTGAGCTGGTGGCAAGGACGGAACCAGAGGGGGCCCCGTGGCACCACCCAGTGAGACAGGGGTCACCCCTCGTTATACTTCTCATTTCCTCCTGCCTCATCAGGATGAGTGTGGCATCAGCCGGTGATGAGGCCAAAACCTTGGATTAAATCCAAAGAAATGAGAGGCAAAAACAGCTTTTTATTTTTTCTCTTTGAGCAGTGCTGGAAGGGAAGGAGGGAGGTGGAGCAGCAGCTGCAGAAAGCGGCGGAGATGTTTCCTCTCTCTGCTGTCAGGGGGAGAAGCCGCGGCAGGTTGTGCTGACGGGAGGGTCCAAGGGGAGGACATTCGCGGGTGCTGGAGGGGAGGGGAGGGGAGGGGCCGCGGCAGTGTCCTTGAGGAGGAGGAGGGTGGGCGCCAGCAGAGCAGGGCTGGGATTTACGACTGGAGAGACAGTGAGGTGCATGGGGCGCAGATGGGGGGGCGGGGAATTCTCTGATTGTTTCCATTTTCCTGGGGAAGCAGGAAGCAAGGTCAGTGGGGTGCACCGTGGCAGAGGAGGTGCTGGAGTCCCCGAGGCAGGAGCAGTTCCAAAGGCGGCATTAGGGGGATGGGGGAATAATGTGCATGAAAAGACACTGGAGATTTCTGGGCAGCGTGGAGCGCCTTTGAAGGCAGGGAGCTGGGATCCGCAGCGCCAGCGGGGACGGATGTGTGTTGTCACCAGTCACTGTCAGTCTCCCGGTGTGCCGACACGCAGTCGCGGAGGACTGGACTGAACCAGGTGGAAATGTAGCCAAACAGCACAGCAGAGACAGGGAGGGACAGGGATCTGGGAGTGATGGTGACAACTAACAAGAAATGCCGTCTGAGCAAGGCAGGAGGTGGGGACACTGGCGTGGGCGCTGGGGAAGTCCTGGCAAAGTCAGGGGCTGAAGCCGGGGGCAGGGGCGTGTTGGAATTGGGGTAACGAGGGAGGGAGGGAGGGAGCTAAAGGCTCTGGCCGGTGCACAGAGGCTCGAAGCCATGGCAGTGATCGGTGACGACATGTTCTGGGAGGAGCTCCTAAGGGTGCTCCTAAGGCAAAGGCAGGCAGGTGACAGGCAAGGGAGACACAGAGCGTCCAGGATGGAGAGATATGACGTCAGCCCAGGCCGGCTGGGTCCTCACAGCCCCGGCGAGGTGGCCGTGGGCCCGCATTGGAAAAGGGAGCCGACCGTGGCTCTGCGATTTGCTCTTTAACGGACATTCTTTTCCCTCCCGGCCCACTTCCACCCAGCAGTCCTGGGGCCTTTGTCCCGATCTTGCCACTTGCCTGCACATCCTTCCAGACCTTTCCCTGTGTCTGTGCGTGAGGCAGCCAGCCCAGTCCAGTCTTCCTCCTGTGAGTGCAGTCGCGGCCGTGTCGTGTGCTCTGGGACGTTTGCGACCTTCGGCGGATCCTCTGTGGTGGCTGAGGACACGCTCTGGCCCTGGTGACAGATTCTGTCCTCCCACAGTGAGCTCTCCCCGCGCCCTGCTGCCTCCTGGCAATCGCCCCCCAGTGGCCTTTATCCCCCGTGACACGACCCGGCCCACAGCACTCCCGGTGCACCCTCAGCACCGTGCAGCAGGGTCTGCTATCCTGGGGACAACAGCCACTGTCCCCGATTCTGCAGCCCTTTCCTTCCCTAACAGCCCAGCGCACAGGGGAGGAGCCCGAGGCCCAGAGACCCCTCTGGGGGCTTCACTGGGACCCCACGGTGAGTCAGCGTCTGACCTTAGACTAGACCTTTTTCTCTCCCAAATGCGAGCCCTAAGCCCTGTCTCCTTGGCTGGTGGAGAATTGAACCTCCCGTTGCTTCAGTGACGATGACACACGCGAGTCCTGACACCCCAGCAACCTGTGACCATTCAGGATGGCGCAGAGGGAAAGAAGACAAGGGTATAATTTTTGCTAACGGGTTATTATATTCAATTTGCATATACTTCGTCTAATTATTTGATTTATAAAAAAATCATTGCTCCAACTAAATGGCATGAGATCTTTCTGAGAGAGGCCTGAGGGATTTTCCGAGCCGTCTGGACAGTTGATTTAATGGGCACCGCCGACGGCTCAGTGCCGAGGCTGGGGCAGGCGAGAGCTCTGCCGCACCGAGCTACCCCCTTGATGAGGGTTTCTGGTGGAGACGGAGGGGCCTCTGAGGTGGTCGGTCGTATGGGTTCTGCGACTTGGGCTTTCGACTCACCGTACTTGGGCGCACTGAGGAGTTGTGGGGGGAGGGGGCACTATGGGCCGTGGACGCGCCCCTCCGAGATCCAGGGCCATGATCTCAAAGAGCTGACGGTCTGCTAGTCCCTCCGGAGGTCTCACCGCCAGTGTTGAAGGTGGACAGACTTGGGTTCAAAGCCTGGCAGATGGGAGATGGAAGCGGAGTCATGATGCTTCATGCAGGCTTGGCTGCAGGGCTGCAGGGACAGCTCCCAGGGACACCCCCGACCGCAGTGGAAAGACGCTTCCGGAGCACGGACAGCCACCGAGCGCTCTGACCCTTCTTGGAGGAGACATGGGCTGTTCAAAAGTTTAAAAGGAAAACCAAAGGCCTGCAGACACAGAAGGAAGTGCTGTTTTGAACAGTGTGCTGGATCAGTGAAGACCCCAGACGGACAGAGAGGGCAACTACAGAGAGCTGGCGAGGCGTAATTTCCAGAGCTGTGTGAAGAGTTAAAGGGGCCCAGAAGCGATGGTGGAGCTGTCCCCACTGGAGACAGCAGCAGGCTGTTTACATCTCTGAGCCTGGGGCAGGAGAGAAGAGCCGCGTTTCTAGAACCTGCTAAGAGCTGCAGCTAGGCAGGAGGGAGCCGCAGTCACAGACAGAAGCACACACTCGCTGCCGGAGTCGGAGAAGCAGTGGAGAGGTGGCACGGGCCGGGGGCACACACTCACTGCCGGAGTCGGAGAAGCAGTGGAGAGGTGGCACGGGGCCGGGGGCACATACTCGCTGCTGGAGTTAGAGAGGCAGCAGAGAGGTGGCACGGGGCTGGGGGCACACACTCGCTGCCGGAGTCAGAGAGGCAGCAGAGAGGTGGCACGGGGCCAGGGGACACACACTCACTGCCGGAGTCGGAGAGGCAGCAGAGAGCTGGCACGGGGCCGGGGGCACATACTCACTGCCGGAGTCAGAGAGGCAGCGGAGAGGTGGCACCAGTCTGGGGGCACACACTCGCTGCCAGAGTCGGAGAGGCAGCAGAGAGGTGGCATGGGCCGGGGGGCACACACTCGCTGCTGGAGTCAGAGAGGCAGTGGAGAGGTAGCACCAGTCGGGGGCCACACACTTGCTGCTGGAGTTGGAGAGGCAGCAGAGAGGTGGCATGGGGCCGGGGTGAGAGGACCTGACCTCATTGTCCTCCCTCCTGTCTCATGCTGGCTCCTCCCATGGGCCAGACTCGACCACAAGCCGGACGGCAGGGGTCTTCGGTTATGGAGTCTGGGCCACCCAGGTCTGAGCCGGACAGCACAGCCAGGTACCTGCCCAGGACAAGGCCGAGCAACGCCCCCCCCATCACCTGCCTCAGGGCAGACGGCCCAGCCATGACTCAGCTTCCCCGGCTGCAGCCCAGGCCCCGCCACGGCCACACCGCCTCCATGCACCGGGCCCTGTGCCCTCTGCTGCCGCGGAAGCCCTGGCCCCGCGACTCTGCAGACGACCCGATTAACCACAATGACAGATCTGGCCTTGATTTGCTTGGGGGGAGAAATTGTTCTCCTTGCTAAACATTAAATAGCAAATAAATAACAGCTGGTATATTTGGAATTTCAACATGAAAACATTTTAACATAAGGGGACTCCTCAACCTCACATTTGAAAAACAGTGTGTGTATACATGTGTCCATATTATACACACACAACACACGGATACACACAACACACACACTGATACACACAAGGCACAAACAAAGCACAACACACGTAACATTTTTCAACTCAGGAGTGAACCAGATTTTTAATCACCTACTTGGTCCTGTAGAATGATTTTCGAGAGCTGTTTTAAATATTTGCTAACGAAGCCACAGCCCAGATAAACCGTTCCAGAAGCACTTCTCGTTGGCCAGCGTCAGAGGCAGGGTTGAGGTCGTGCTGACCCCGTAGCCAGGCGGCTCTCTGAGCAGCCCTGCACAGGGCACCGGTTCGTGGTTCTGTGAAATAGTCAGTGACCTTCCGGCTTGACGGCTAAGAGGCTGCCTGCACAGTCCGGGGACTCTTGCTGTTAAGGCACACGGTGCCACATTTGAGCCATGACGACGCTGGCCAGACCCTCCCATATTCAAGAGGGCAGAGGTGGAATTGTCCCCACCCCGCGGCTGGACTGGAGCAGGGCTGCCGGGGATGGTGCACGGGGCCTGCGCTGGGGTGGCTGCAGCCAGGTCTGAAGAAGTGGTTCATCTGTCCTGAGGTCCCCAGCAGTCCTCCTGTGCCTCCTGAGGTCCCCAGCTGTCATGACGTCCCCACCTGTGCTGTGGTGGCAGAAGTGAGAATAAGTTGCCATCCCCGTCCCTGTCCCTGCAGGCCAGGCACCTCCCAGGGCCTCCTTGTCCTGCAGAACGGAGCAGGCAGGCTGGCTGTCTCCTGAGTCTCTCCTCCCACGACGGGACCCGTGGAGCCCACGAGCGAGCTCACCATGGTGGGCGTTGCAGGGTCCAGGCCCCCTCAGTCCCCTCCCTGCTGCGGCCTAACTGGCTGGTGAGGATGAACTGGATGCGTGAAGCCGACACACTGCCTAACGGTCCCTGGGTGGGTCTTGTCGGTGTTGGATGGGTGAAGCCCTTCTCGCTGGTTCTGCCCAGTTAAAATCCCATGAAGGCAGCGGGCACAGCTGCAAGGGGACCTGCCCAGGACGGGCACCTCCTCCTCGCAGGTGCTGAGACCCAGCGGACTGATTTACAGCCGCGTGGGCCACTGATGGAGGGCCCGGCTCTGTCTCCAGAGCCATTAACACCCTCTTTATGGCAGCTCGACCTCAACCCCGGCAGCATACGTCAAGGTCTGGAAGCTTCTCCCCTTTGCTGCCAACAAGCAGCACAGACAGATGAGGACTCACAGCAGCTGCGCTGGGCTCCTGGCGCCTTCCGCCCACTCCCCTCCGCCAAGCCTGGCTGTGGACACTGTGTTCTCGGGGCCTCCTGGAGTCAGGGAGCCCAGGGTGCATGTGTGGTTTGCCATCCAAGATGGTTCAGGTGGGAGGGGAGGCCCTCTGAGCACCCCGGACAGCACGCCTGCTGGCGACAGCGTCCAGCTAAACCAGTGCTTGGGCGTCACAGGGCGTTACCACTGGGCGTCCCCTGTCCTCCCTCTGCTCTGCACCCACAGGACACAGAAGCCCAGAAATTCCCTGTCCTGGTTCAGGGTCACGTGCATGTCCAGGCAGGGCCTGACCTCCCTGGGGAGGGTGCAGGTGGGGCAGGAGTCTCCACGGGAAGTGGGCTGGGGCTGGCGTCCTCAGGGTGACCACAGGGCAAGTGACTGACACCCGGCACGCTTGGGCGCATTTCCGTGTCCAGAGCGGGGGAGCAGCCAGCGAGGGCTGCCCGAGTCCGCGCGAGGGAGGCTGGGCGGGGTCCTGCGTCCCTGGGGCTCCGTGGCACAAACCCACTTCGCCACACAGCCAGCCCTGTTCCAGCACCCAGCTCCTGGCGGGTCCCCGAGAGTGAGTGTCAGTTAAAAACCTGAAGGTGAGTCTCCTCCTCTTCCTAAGATGCAACCCCCGAGAATCAGCGCTGTGAGAAACAGCAAAGAAAAGCAAAACCTCACCAAACACTGTAGGGCGCTAAGTTTGTGGGCACGTGTGCACATGTGTGCACGCACAAACACATGCACACCTGAACATGTGCATGTGCGCACACACGCATAAACGTGTCTGTGTGCACACGTGGACCCGTATGAGTGTGCGTGCACTCACGTTCCTGCAGATCCGGTTCTTCCGTACGAGAATGGAAGAGCCACGTGGTCCCTGCCCTGGCGCCTCTGGTGGCCTCTGCCAGCTCTTCCGGTGCAGCTGCCACAGCTTTGGTTCTTGGCTGCGAGTCTCCGGCGTCCAGAGCAGCCTTTAAAAGTGCGTTGTCATCACTCTTGCGTCCTCGGTCGGGGACCTTTCCTTTCCAGGTGTGCCAGACGCGGGCAGTCCCTCTGCGTTCAGCCTTCCTGGGGGAGCCAGGGCCCCGCACAGGTCAGCAAAGCACCGGCACCAGGGCCCGCTGGTCTGTGGGGGGATCGGGGACCCCGGGGTCTCCAGACAGAAAGGGAAGTTCAGGCAGCCCTTGGGGATCACCCTGGGCCTGAGCAGAGAACGTGGCAACGGCCCACGTGGCGGGTGTCGACTGGGCACGGGACTCTCTGGGTGCCCGCCGGGCCCCACGAGCCTGGCCAAGGTCGGCCCACGGGTCCTGGAAGGATGCGCGGGTCGGAAATGCACACGGGCTGGTGGGGGACCAACCTGCTGCCTCCTGGGCCCCTCTCTGCGTCTCTCCCCTCCTGGCTCTGTCCCTGGGCCGGGCTCCTTCGTCCTCTCGCCCTGGTTGGGGCCACCCGGTGGGACGGGAGACAGTGGCAGGAGGTCGGTGGTGGCTGGAGAAGAGGTGGCTCGGGCGCCATGGTGATGCCACCTGTGGCTGTGTCAGTCCTGCTGTGGCACCAAGGGGGAGGGCGGAGAGTCCAGCGTGGCCGGGGCAGGGTGGTGCCCACTTCCCACCCGCCCCGCGGAGCCACCTGGGTCTCTCTGCTGTCAAGGCGACACGGGGCCGTGTGTCCTGTGTCCTCAGTCTTGCCTTCTGTCTCTTTCCTTCTGTTTGTGTTTGTGCCACCTCTTGGGTGACTGCGCTTACTCATGAATGTAATGACGGCATTTGTGTTTGTGCACAGTAAATATTATAACTTTAGAGCCAGATGCATAAAAGATGAGAAATGTATTTATAATGGGCCTGTGTATTACCATAAGAGTTTCATCTAGGGAAATAGGTTTAAGCATTATCATCGTGAAAAAAAAATGGATTTCATTTCTCCTTATTTACAGTGCATAGTTCATTGGGTTTTTTTTTAAGAGAGAAATAAAAAGAATTCATGCTGAAAATATGGAATGAATTCAGATCTGTTTACCTCTGGAAACGTTTCTTGGACAAAAGAAAAAACAAAGCTGTTGAATTGTCTGAAGATGTCAGCAAAAATCTCGTCGTTATTTAGATCAGGGCTAAGTAAATAAGGGCCTGGAAGTTTGCACGTCTACTCACGGCACGCAGGATCAATCCGCGCAGTGTTTAGAAGACGCTCTCACGGGCTTCCCTGACCTGACGATCGCGCGAGCGGCTGCAAAGTGCGGTTCCCGGAGGCTGCTGCTCCCCGCCCTGCGCGGTGCCGGGCCGGGCTGCGCCCTGCGGAAACCGCTCCATCAGCCGTGGCCGCTGGGCCCATCCTGTCACAGAGAGGGTGGCCCGGACGCGGTCAGCAAATGTGAAGTGAGAAAGCAAAGTCGGGACCCAGCCTGCTGCAACGCCGCTCCTGTCTGATGGCCCGTCCCTGAGCCACTCACTGCCACCGCCACCCACAGGGACACCGCGTGCCCCAAGGGTTAGTGAAAAACAAACAAAATCCCACACCCCTAGTGAGCCCCTGTGAGCTCCCTGTTCTCACCTGTCTCCCCAAAAGCCAGTAGGACTAGGGTCCTGCAAAGCCCACGGATCGCAGGTTCGTGCAGGAAAGACGAGCGCAGGCAGCTCTCCGGGTTTTCCAGCAATTCTGCTGTTGCGGCCCCCTCCGCTGTGGCCACCGCGTCCTGGGCCACGCTGAGTGTCCCCCTCAGAGGGACAGGCAGAGGTGGGCGAGTCCCCAGCCTCGGCGTTCCTCGTGCCGCGTCCTGGCCCTCCGCACGCAGCGCTGGGAGGTTACAGCCGACACATCTCATTTTATGTCCCTCTGTGCAATTCCTTTGGCAAGAAGCAGCACGGCCCTTCCGTTTTATTACCCCTAAACGCATTTTCTTAACAGCTTATTTTCCTGAGCGTCTTCATAACTCTTCCCATGGAGCTGACACGCCCCTTGAGGGGAGTGGAAATGGCAGGGGACGCAGGCCGCAGTCCTTTCCTCGCGTTTGGGCCGATACCGGAGAGGCTGCGTCCTACAGGGACGACGGCCGCACCTTCAGCTCGGAATCCACCAGAGGGTTTCCAAAAGCACCGGGCAATGACTGGCACGTCGCGTCTTGGCGACCCCACGTGGGGGGCGGGCCCCCGGTCACGTGCAGACGAAACTCTGTGTGACTTGCCTTCTGCCAGAGCCTCAGCGTTCTTATCAAAATCCCCCCAAAGCCACGCGTTTTACCACGCTGTGCCCTGCGTGTCTGAGGCCAAACGCTGCTGTCGCGGAGAGCCAGAGAGCAGGCCCCGAGAGCGGGCACATGGGCCTGGCCGTCCGCGTGGGCGAGCCCGGGCGCTCAGGTCCACGTGGGCCGGAGGACGGCCGCCTGCGCCGTCTTCTGCCAGGCTGCGAAGGGAAGTGTCAAAAGAAGTGTGGGGATTCCCGAAAATGTGGGGTGCCCCCTCCTTGTTCCTGAAAGGGGAAGGGTCGGGCTGGGAGGGCAGCAGGGGCAGGAGGGGAGTGAGGACCGCCATCGCCACCTCGAGGTTTCCGGCCTCCAGGCCCAGACAGACGGGCCGTGCTCAGCCTCTCTGTGCGCCACGGCCCCACGCTGATGACAGGTATTAAACACCGAAAGCTCACCCCTCTCGGTCCGCCGGTGGACTCCTCATCCATCCAGGGCTGCGCTCTGCCGTTTCGTGTCTGAGTGGTCCTGGCTGCCGGGGAGCAGTCTGCCTCCCTCCCGGGTTGGTGTCATCCTCCCACGGCTCCCGGCCGCTCGGTGCTGAACAACGCAGTGGGGCCGGCCGGAGACCCCGTCTCGTGTCCCTGCACGGTGCACGGTGCACGCTCTGTGCGCTGTCCTGCCAGAGCCCGGGAGGCTGTGGCCCCGTGGCTGCCCCTCGAACGCACCGAAGCCCCACTGCTGTTCGGGTCCCTCCCGGGAGATTTCCCACCTGAAAGGACATGGAGCAAACTCCTTCCCAAGCTTCCGTAGGAAGAGACCCGGGCCCTGAGTTTCCTCCTGTCCCCCCGTCTGGGGCCCACGGATGCTTCGGTGCCTTCCACGTGGCATGGCCGGACGCTGCACCACACCGTGCTGCAAAACACCATGCACAGACCCGCGACGTCTGGGCGGCCGTTCCTCACAGCAAACCCGTGCCAACGGCGCAGGCTCAGGGTACCGCTGTCCCCGTTGTTCTCACGTCTGTAGGGGAAGCTTGGCTTCCACCTGAGCCCTCTCCTCCCCCAGGGGGGTGCAGGAAGGCAGTGCAGACATCGCACCCTGACTCTGCCCCTCCGTTCTCCCGCCCCCCTCAGGAGCTGGAGAAAGCAGCCTCCCCTTCCAGTCCCGGCATCCGGCACCCTCTCACCCGGAGGCCCCAACAGAACCACGCTGGCCCTGCTTCTGGCATGAGCCCCACCTGCTCTAACGAAAGGAGCGGGAGCGGAGATGCATGCGTGGGACACGGGTCCTTCCATGCCGCCCGGGTTCCTTCATCTCTGAACCTGCCCGACTGCCGGCTCCGGAGCACACGCAGGCCTCACTCGGCAGGGTGCCGGGCGCTCGGCGCCACCTGGGAGCCCGACATCTCCCAGCATCACCGGTCAGCTGACACCCTGAGGCCCTTCCTCCTCGGGGGGCAGTTTAGGCTTAAACTGCTGAATTAGCCACCGCCCCACTTTGCGGCACACCGGCTTGGTGTCTTGTCTTACGGCACTTGCCGGTCAGAAAGGTGAAGTTGGGAGCTCCATCGGCACGTCGGCTCCGTCAGCGTTTCTCCCATCGCTGGCATTGTGGGAGTGAAGGAGGGGGTGCCCGGCGCACGGCCAGCCCAGACCCTTCTTCGTCCTGCCCTGCCACGGTCACCCTCGCCCCTGCGGAATTCCTGAGGGAGTCCCACCACCTGGGACAATGACAAATGGGGAGGAAGGCCCCGACGTATGTGGGCAGGGGGCAAACAGCCGTGCTGGGCTCTGAAGCCAGGCTGGGGTGTGGCTCAGGGCCCCCCGCAAGCCCCAGCGGACGTGTGCTGCAGGGCACTAGGGGGAGAAACCGGGGGCTGGGAGAGGGAGCAAAAGTGACAAAGCACCGGTGTCTGGGTTTGGGGTCCCACTCGGGGGCTTGGTCCAAGGGGCAGATGCGAGGACGAGGACGGCCGCACGCCGGAGCGTCTGAGTGCACAGTGGTCGGAATCCGCCAACGTGGGGCTCCGACCACTCGCTCCTCCTCTCCCCGAGGAACCACCAGGAGTGGGGGAGCCCGGGCTGCCCCTGCCCCCCCTGCTCAGGGCACGGGAGTGGGGCACAGGCTGCGTCAGGGGTCCCCGAAGCTGTGTGCGGAGGTGCTGCTCGGAGGTGCCGCAGTGTGCCGGTGCTCACTCCGAGCCGCAGCTCCAGGCCTCACCGTGCGGGGTCGTGTGCGCCTGGCAGAGTCCAAATCCCGGCTTGACCCCCTCCAGCCGCGGCCCTTGGGGCGTGTCCAGTGTGTACCGGTGAGGGTGGGGGCTGGAGACGGTGCATGGACACAGTCCCCCGACAGCCTCAGGGCCCTGCCCAGGATCGGGAGCTCCTTCGGAGCCCCGGACTTTCCCTGTGGGATTTGCCCAGCCCTGCTCCGGCTCCCCTGCCTGCAGGGTGGCGGGTGGCAGGGGACGGTCCCAGCTGGGCGAGGCTGCCGGGGGGGGGGGCCGCCCCACCCAGCACAGGTGAAAGCAGAGCCCACAGAAAAGGCACGAGAACTGCAGAATCTTAAACACTAAAATTAATAACCCTCTCGCTCTCGGAAAACAGAACCTAATTACCTTCACGTCAGCTGGAGCCGCAGCTGAGGAAGAGGAAGTAGGAGGAGAGGCAGATGGAACGCCGGCCATGGGTGCATTTGTCGAAAGCTCAATTTTCCGGTTCTTCCCGGTGGCCATATTTCTCTCTTCTCCAGAGCATTTTCGCTTACTTCATTTATAATAAATAACCCCTAAGTATATCCTGTATTTGCTCGCAAGACAGAGTCAGAAATCATAAGGAAATACCACAATGAAAAATTTTCTCTCCACAAAGGAAAGTGTATTTCTTTGGGTGCTGCCTCTCCCTGCTGGGTCTGGACGTGTCTAAACACAGCGGGGGTGTTTCGGGGAGCCCCGAGCCACTGGCCGCCCCTGCACATGCACACGTACACACGTCTGCAGAGGCAGAGGGTCACACACAGAGAAAGGCCCTTTTCCTGTGAGCTCATTCCGGCTCCCGGTCCCAGGGACCCCCTCACGAGAATGCAGTGCTTGGTGCAAGCGAAGATCTTCCGCCGATGTGGGGGTGCTGGAAGCCGAAGCTCACTCAGAGCAGGTCCCTTGCGCCCCCGGGTGCCAATGGGCCACAGGACGCCCCAGGCGGGACAGCGGGGCTCCCGGAACCGGGTTAAAACGCCCAGCCTGGCCCACCCCACGTTCCCAACCACAAACCCGTAGAAAATGCAACGGGTGTTTTAAATCTCTGAGTGTGAAAACGGTTTCTCACACAGCAGTAGATGATTAGAATACACGTGCTCACAATTACCGTAGATTTGGAGTTTGAAGATGACTGTCAGTGTTTCCACGGCCTCATCCGTTCATTCAGGGGACGCTTTCCACGTTCCACACGGTCACCACCTGGGAAAAGGGACATCGGGGAGACGGCGCTCGGTTCCGCAGTGAGAAATTCGGACGTGGCAAAAGCCACACGCCTGCGTGTTAGGGCCACCTCTGCCCAGAGCTGGGCTGGGTTAGTGGTCGCCCGACCGTCACCGGATCAGGTTTCGTAAGTCCTGGCAAGCCCTCAGAGATGCGTCCGAGGCCACCACGAGGGAAGGCCGTGGCCCCCGCCTCTCCCGCCCCAGCCCTGACGCACGGACTTTCTTCCATCTGATCAGCCAGGTGCCTCTGAGATTCCGTTCTGCTGTTGGAGACATTTAAGAACCACCAGTCTTGCTGCCCACGTTTTGGGTTAAGCCCTTTATATTTCAGGTGGGAAAAAAAACAGACTCGCAGGAGTTTGAAAACGTGTCCAACATTATGACACACTTCAGGGGGTCCTGGCCACGATCCCGTGTCCTTTCTGCACATCACAGGGCTCACCTGTGGCTGCCGACAGGTGTGCACATATGTGACAACCCAAAGCCAAACTCACAGGCCAGACCCTAGCAGTTTCCCCGTCACAGGGGCTGCTTTAACACAAGGACAAACCCAGACCCTGGAGGTGGCCTTGATTAGTATCTGTAAACGTCGTGACTGAGCTCGTTTGAACTCAAATGCTTCCCTCCAACAGAGTTCTGCTAAGACTGAACTGAATCACTTTTCCTTTTAAGTAGACACTTACTAGTAACAGAGCTATATATCCAGAAAATTGAGAGGTTAAATACTGTATATAGGAAAATGCTGTGTAGACATATGATTTTTATTGATAAGCTCTTTAAAAACCCTCTCTCTGCTTCAGTAATGCCAGGAGAGGTGCCGTCAACCGTAGCAATAAACTTTGTCCCCATCGGTAATTGACAACACATAAACGAGTCTTCTCAACGCGGCTCCTGCCCCCAACAGCTCACGTGGCTGTTCTTTCTCTGGAGCCTGGGGCTGTCACAGCACGGGGTCTGTCAGACCCCATAACCCAGCCCCTCCTGGTGGTAGCAGCTGAGACGCCCCCACAAATGCGACCTGCCTCTGAGCTCCACCTTGCTTTCGGGAGGCTAAAGGGAAGGTCCCGGAATTGCAGGTGTGTCTTATCAATGGAAGGAACATTTCTGAGAAAGAAATGCTGCCCATGAAGACTGACTAGGAAGGGGGAAGGAATTTGCACACTGAAGGAACAGGGGGGACAATGCTCAGAGATTCCTATGCTAGAGGCCGAGTTCCAAGTTAGAGGGACACATCACTCCCCATCCGAACATGGAGTCCTGGAAACCCTTAAACTGGTAAATTCACAAATCTATAGACTAAGCGAAAATATTGAATTGTGTCTTCCGTCTTTCACAGTTTTCTTGGACCACAAACATCCCGACTGCCACACAGAAACCCGCCCTCACTGAGGTGCTTTTGTGAGTGGTTCTGTGCCGTGCAGTTCCGCGCTGACAACAACACACTTTACTATCAGCAAGGAGTAAACAAGTGTTTTTAGAAATTGCTCAGGTTATGAAATTTAGTCTGAATCCATCGGAAAACAAACTGGGTTACAGCCAACCAGTTAAAAATGATCAATAGTTAATTTCAAGGGCATATTTAATCAAGTTCAGCTGAGCCCTGATTAAATACGCAATATTAGTCAGTGTTGCCCGACTTCCACAGGAGCCCGATTTATTTTAATGTGTGAGTCTTCAGTGACCACATTTGTTTCAATTACCTCTGCTTACTCATTAATTAATTTTATTTTAATATTTATCTTTAATTTAAATTTAAAAAAGAAAGCCTCATCTCAATGTTACCACGAGGTGGAAAATAACTTCCTTTTACTTTTCTTTCCATGCCCGCGTTCTCCAAGAAACCAAGTGAAATAACTCACGTCATCAGTCTCAATTTATTTGTAAAAACTTTAAACAGCAAGAGATAAAAAGTCATAGATATTGCCTTCACATTAATTTGCATGTAAATGATACCATCAGTTTATCGTTTATTGTTTAGGGAAAAGAAATCTTATAAAAATCAAAGGGAAGTTTAAATCACAGCCAGCCAAGACAAAGCCACTAATAATGTGGGGTTTTTTTTTTAGTCTTTTATCATTTATATTCAAAGATATAATTTATTCCTCACCGAAGCCTGATCAGAACTTCGAGTCTCCAGCGGGTTTATGCGGGACATCTGCCCCGCACGGCTGACTCCGCCCGGGAGTGCTTGTGCCGGGGCCACCTCCGTCACCCGCTCTGGGCACACGGCCCCAGCGCCACTGGTCGACTTAGTTCTCACGATGGCACCTCGAGTCCCTGCCTGTGGCTGTGGCTGTGGATTCTGCTCTGGGGCCGGGAAATACCGTGGGGCCCAGGCAGTTTCCGGCACCAGCGTAGGCGGCTGGGCGGCAGCCTCCTGGGCCCGCGGGGGCCACACGCTCTACACTAGGTGCCCCCTTCGCGCCCAGTGGTTCCAGTCTGGCACTCGCGTCTTCACCGGAGCCAGACTGCGTGTTTGTGGAGGGGGCGTGGGGACCGGGAGTGCGGTGACGGAAAATTACTCAGACTCCAGAAGGACGTCCTGCCATTTGTGGCGACAGGGGTGGTGCAGCTGGAGACATTCTGCCACGTGAGCTAAGCCGGACACAGCGAGACGACCCCACGTGATCTCACCTGTGTGTAGAATCCGAAATACACTCGCAGAAGCAGAGCGCAGGGGGTGGTTGCCGGGGAGCGGAAAATGGGAGACTGAGGTCCAAGGACAGAGATTTTCAATTATAAGACAAGTCTGGGGCCCAGTGTCTAGGGGGTGACGGTTGACCACACTGTGCTTCTCACTTAACATGTGCCAAGAGAGTAGCTCTGAGGTGTCCTCACCGTGAGATGAGGTCACCGTGTCAGGGGCGGGTGTGCTGACTCCCTTGATTGCGTGGTCATTTCACAATGTGTGTATATGTATCTCAAAACGTTGTACACCTTAAATTTATAAAATCGCTATTTGTCAGCATACCTCAATAAAGCTGGAAAAAAGCAAAAAGGGAAAAAACATAATTCAAGTCTCATCCCTCTATTAATAGGTCACAAAATTGTCATCAGGATGGCAGTAGCTGTTTTGCTGGGCGCACGCTCTAGGCTGGGCTCTGCATGAGGAGTTTGTATCCACTCGAACAGCCCTGCGGGCGGGCGGTGGGACCCCCTCGCAGGGTTGGCGGGTGTCAGAGCGTGAATTTGGCCCAAACCCGCTGTTCCCAGCTCGGCCCTCTCCTCGGGAGAAGGAGCAAGCCAGGTGGAAATCTGCCGCGGTTCACCCTTGGTGCTTTTGCACTGAGACCTGCCATCGTCACGGCAGGTCTGATGACACAGCAGGCCTCCCAGGGTCAGTGGCTGCAGGTGGTCCTGAAGGTGCCACCTCTGCCCGGTCACCACTGACTCCCCACGCACGCACCGGGCACCTGCCATGAGCCAGGAGCCGCCCTGCACGCCGGGCAGACCTGGAGCCTGCTCTCGCCACGCCCGATGGCACCCACCGTGGCGGCGGGTCCCAGGTGGTGCTCCTCGCCCTGGCTCAGGAGCGGACAGCTGGCCGCCCTGCCCTCCCTCCCCTGCCGCGGCCCCAGCCCCCGCCACTCTGAGGGAGCCCCTGCAGCCCCAAACGCTCCACGCGTTTTTCGCAAGGTGTGTCGCGGTGCAGACAATTTCCTTGTAGGGTAAATTTGTGACAGGAGCATCGTTCTTAATTGAGATACTGTGCTTTTTTTTAATGAAACATTATGACCGTAGAAACTAAAATTCACTTTGCCACTAGCCTGCATAAAGTCAGGCATTAACATTTCAGAACAATAAATATGCGAGCTGCAGTACGGGAGTGGGAAAGACAGATGGGCTTAATTTAGAGTGTGCTGGCAGCAAGGCGTAAACACGTACACCAATCTCCATAGATCAGACGCGCCCCGCACGCCGCGGCGGGGGCAGGTGTGCCGAGCGGCGGACGGGTTGGACACCTTTGTTAGCTTCCTTGGAGAGAGCCCCCGCCGAGCAGCAGCCACGACTCCCGTTCTTGTTCCAGCCACGCGTGTCGGGTGGGGGTGTCCCAGCCGCCCCAGGAAACGCTGATTCCACTTGCGTTGGCTACGCCCAAGGCAGCGGCCCCCTTGGTGCGGGGAGCCCCCTGGCAGTGCCACCAGAGTCCAGGCCCTGCCCTGAGCTGCACCGGGCCTGGGGAAGGTGCGGAGGACGCACCAATGTGCAGGGTGCTCCCGGAAGCTTCCTCCGCGGTGAAACAGCTGCATGCTTTTGTGTGAAGCCCCGTTACACTATTTACGTGCCGTTTAAGAGCAGTTCAACCAGTTTCTCAGATGATGCGACGCTTGTGCAAACAGTCCCCATGTGAGTTTAGGGTCCACATGTTGACCTCAGGCATCATTGTCTCTGTTGCACAGGTGAGGGAGGCGAGGATTGGGTCAGTTCGTCACACCCCCTGGTCGCCTGGCGAGGAGCCGGCAGAGCAGGGACCCACAGCCGCAGTCTGCAGCCTCCGAGCCCAGGCCTCTTGCCAAGCAGGCTGCAGAGGAGGCTCTCCACAAACCCAAACAAACAAAATGTCGAGTGCACATTATCAAAAATTCAACCTCACCAGAAATCAAAGAAATATGAATTCAAACAGTGAGGAAATATTTTTCTTTCTTATCAAATTGACAGTAATTACGAACATGATATTGTCTACATTTGGACAGTTTATGGGGAAATTCACATGGCTTGCTGGTGGAGATACAAATTATTACAGATGTCTTGCAAATGTTTGACAAATGTGTATTAAATATTTAAATGTACATAGCCTTTCACCTAGCAATTCCAAATGTCGTGATTTGTGCTAAGATTAATTGGACAATTATATAAGATAAAGGCTACAAGCTTATTCATCGGAAAGTATTATGGTAGGCAAAGGGAGAGGAAAGATGCAGAAAGCAAGAAAAGGAGGGAGGGAAGAAGGGAGAAGGAGGGCAGGAGGGAGGGAACAGAAAAAGTTAACATGCTCTGAAACGTGGATTCAATAAATAAATTATAGAACAGTCATTCCATGCCTAGAGTGCGGCACTGCATCACAATGTTATTTTTTCACACAGTAAAACCTTACGTAAATACAGCAACTGCCCCGAGGACTCACACACTCACACCTGCCACGCACAGTCGCGCACCTGCGTCCACAAGGTCACTGTCACTCCCACCTATGTCTCACAGGAGCACACGCAGTCACACGCCTGTGTGCACACCCAGCAGCCCCACGTGCACAACCGCACACTCATGCAGACAGCCCGGAGTCTCCAAGGCCGATGCTCACTGTTCCTTCCTGGCAGGACGCCTCGCTCTGCTTGATAACACCTGTCACTACTGCAGTTTGTTTTTCGAGTACTTCGCTACTTAATGTCTGTCTTTCTGATTGGATGGTGGACTCAGGGCCATGTCTATTTCAGGTGTAGCCGCACTCCTGAGCTCTGCGGAGTGTCTGGTCTGTACAAGGTGCTCAGAGACACTTGGCGCACGAGTAGGCTGGCTGCCACTCAGGATCGCTGTAGGACGCGGGAACATCTCAGCCTCCCCTGGTACCATCCTGGGAGGAGCAGGGGAGGCGTGCTGAAAGACAGGAAGGACCACGTGTCTGCCTGGGGGCGGAGAAAGCCACGTCCAGACCGCCAGGTGCGCTGTCTGGGTCTTGTCTGCAGGGCCAGCTTCTCGGACAGGTGACCGACAGCTCCCCAGGCCCCGCACTCAGCGGCTTAACCACCTGCGGTTGGAGACCCGCGGTGCGTCCTGCCTTTTGAACAGGTGTCATTTTGCACAGGCCCTGCACGTGATGTGGCCCTCCCGCCGGCCTGGTTTGACCCCCCCACCCTCCGCAGTCCGGCAGGTGGGCCTTGTTCTTCCCAGCACGGCAATGTCTGGGCTGTATGGGGACGGCCCTGGGCGTCCGCCGCACCCTGAGGGAAACGTCCCGTCTGTTGCTCTTCAGGGAAGTTGTTTCTGCTTAAACAAGGCCGGGTGGACCCACTTCTACCACAGTCACACGCCAGCTGGCCCTGAGTGCTAATGAGCCGCAGACAACTCACCCGACTTTGCCCATCCCGGGGCAGCGCTGGAGAGACCCAGTGTGACCAGGGTCCCCAACTCTGTCAGTGCTTCCTGTGGCTGCGTAGCTGGGGTCACGTGGGGCACGCCAGCCAAAGAACAGAACAGCCACTGACGCTTTCCTGCTAAGACAGTCTTCCCAGGGGACTTCCAGCAACCTGGAGCCCCCCGTGGCAAGGCTGGTGGATCTGACCAGCATTGCACCCAGGGGACGGTGGCTGGAGGGGCTGAGGCCTGTCGGGGGGGTCTGTCCACACCAGCGGGTGCCGCGGTGCACGGTGAACCCGGCAAGGAGGAGCAAAGACCTCCGACCGCCGCACTGGCCTCTCACGGGAAGCAGAGTCGGGAGGGAACGATTAGCGCTCAGGGGAGCAAGTGCTGCTCTGACCCTCTGTCCCTGAGAGCCAGGGGCACCCGTCTAAGCCCTGGGACCCCTCCAGCCATCCCGTCTCTCTCCCAAGAACCCAGGCCAGAGCCTTGTCCTTGCTGGAAGAAGACAGGAGTCAACCCAGGGCCATCTTTATTTACATCTTGTTCAAATGAGCAGGCCCGGGTAGCTCTATAATCAAAACGAAACCACAGACACACACTACACACATACACAGACTCACACAGACGCACACAATGCACATGTACAAAGACACACATGCACAGGGACTCATACAATGCACATGTACGAAGACACACATGCACACAGACTCACACACATCCACACGCACGTGCGCCATTGTAGACTCACTCTGAACCGGCACGATGAAGCCATTGGAAGTTTCTCTGTATCCTGATTTACTCACTTTGCTTCCTGTCTGTGCCCCCCCCCTGCCCCCCCTGACCAGGGTCCCTTCAGAATGTGTCCCAAGGTGTGTCCAGCAGCCACCATGGCTGAAACTCCCCCTCGCCCACAATTTTCAGAGGATGCCTTGGAGCTTCTGGTCCAAAGCTTTGCGCTGAGAGAAATGCCGGGACAGAGCCGGGATGTTGGTGAGGGGCTGCATCACCCCCAGCCTGGACCGTGCCTGGCTCTGAGGGGATGGCTGGACCCTGCGGGGGTGGATCCAGGGGTGGGATGAGAAGGCCTTGGGGGTTTAAACAGTGGACAGGGTGGACAGAGGAAGGGCACCCAAGGCTGGCCGAGGGGCCAAGCTACTGGCCAAGAGTGGTCCCTGCAGCCCTCCCCCAGCCTAGCTCACGCTGAGAACTGGTTCTAGGACCGGGGGGCCACAGGGCGGGGAACCCCGGCATCCCTCTCCTAGCAGCAGGCCCTGCCACATGCTGTCCTGGCGGCTGCGTGGCTCTGGCCTCAAACACCCCAGTAACGTGCAGGGGCTGCAGCTTCAGGGGCTCTGCGGAAAATGCAATAAAACGTTTCCATTGCCTTGTCCTGGAACATGGTGAGGAGGAAAAGACCTGTGGCCTCCTCTGGTTACACAAGGCGATCAGACATCCACTCACATTTCTGTAATAAGTAGGTCAGCCGTGCAAATTAGGCATTAATTTGGATTTTCTAATGTGTTCCTACCGCACAGGTATTAAAACGGACTCTTCGGGCATGACCATAAATTTGGACTAGATTCTAATTGTTTATTTGTGTACTCAGGGTTTCTTTTTGTCTAGTAATTGCCTCCTAATTATCTTCTAGTTGCTAAATAACACCTTCCTTAGTTTATCGGTGTTTTCTAAGGCAGCTTCTGAAGGCATTTCAGCGTGTGGTTCTGATCACTATCACCCGGCAGAAATGAGTCCTCCCCCTCGGTCACTCTGTAAGACAGGTCCGGCCATCGGGGGCTTCTGGGAGATGACTTTAGTATGTCCTTGCAGACCGATAGACACCAACCGCACACACCTGTGCCCTGTGCCCTGTGCCCCTGTGCCCTGTGCCCCTGTGCCCTGTGCCCTGTGCCCCTGTGCACACACACACACACACACACACACACTTGTACACACGCTTTCCACTCCATGGGCAGCAAAACTGGGTGCAGAAAAAAGAATATGAGTTCTTTCTTTTTTTAAATTGAGAATAATGAACTCAGGATGTCCTTAATTAACATTACATGAATATGGATCACTTTTACTTTATTTGGAAATTAATGTTTTCAGCATTTATCTCGTAATTGGGAAACAAGGAACAGGCACATTAATAACACTCAGGACTTCTAAGGACGTGCGTCTCAGAGGATCAAACGAGCTTCTAAGACTGGAGATGAAACCTCTGATTTGAACGGTGACCCCAGGGCCTGTGACAAGTTGTTTTCCAGCAGCTGTGGGTTGGGCAGAGCTCGGCCAGGCCGGCCAGGGGCTCGTGTGAGAGCTGTCTTCACATCACTGGGCCGGCGGGGGCTGGTCGGAAGCCACAGAGAAACGTCAGCGCGGAGCAAGCTGGGAGTGAGGGTCACTACACTCAGCGGAAGGTCGCCCGTTCCGTGCAGACACGGAATGATAATTAGCTGGTGGAAAGGCTGGGAACACTCATCCTTCACACTCATCCTTCAAGGCAGGATAACTCCAAACCTACCTTTTCCCGGGAAGTGCAGTCTTCAGATGCTTTGGAAGAAAAGCAAATAAATGACCCTTTGAAAAGAACACAGACAGACCCGCCTGCCCTCCCGCTGCCGTCCGGTCGCTGGGCGGGCCCAGGGGACCCCTGCCAGGCGTGTGAGGGAGGGGATGTGACCCCCCCCAGGCCCCGTCTCGCCCCGGCCGCACCTGGCCTGGCTGGGAACTCGGGACCTGGGCCCGCACAGCACCTTCCGCAGCTTGGGGCGCCTGAGCCCGTTAGCTGAGCTCGGGGCTGACAGGCAAGGCGTGTTATTCTACAGGACCACGGGGTTTCTTTCCCCATCAAAGTGTTGCTTCTGTTACTTAAAGAAAATTCTCGCCATGACTTCAGCTGTGAGCAGCCGCGGTGCCCTCGGGAGCAGGGTGGCCTCACTCACGCGGACACTCAGCGAGACCCCCGTCGTCTCTCCTGCCGGTTTGTTTCCGGCACCTGAACAAAAAAGCTCCTTTCTGCAGACGGGAAATTAGAATTGCATCCCTCTGAAGGCTACGTTTACAGGGACGTTGCGGCTGCCCTACAAAAGACTCGAATTTGCATAGCGAGAAAATCGACGAATTCATAAAGCTCAGGCTCCCACTCCAAGGCAGCGAGCTGGTTTTCTATGGGACAGGCATCTCCTGTCCCCCTTGCTGGGAACGGCCCTCAGGTCTCCGGTGCCCCGAGATGAAGCTGAGGGTCAGAGCTGTAGCCACATGGTCACGGCCTCGGGCAGAGGACAGCCGGCCCGTGTGAGTCAGGACTTGCCCAGAGCACGAGCTTGCACCCCTGAGCAGACCTCGCCAGGGACAGCTCTGTGGCTGTTCCTGAGGACTGGGCACCAGATGGGCAGAGAAGACCCAGGGCCCTGTCCTTGGGACACTGGAAGCAAATCCAGCCACGCCTGTGGGGGCAGAGAGGGAGTCGCATGCCCAAGTTTGCCTTCAAAGCCCTCTGTAGCCCCATCTTTCTCCTTAAAAATAATAGAAAGGTGTGTTTGGGGAATGGTGACCTCCAGTGTCCCAAGGATATGAGAAGGGAGGCGGGGAAGGGCAGTGGCATGGCCTGCCCTCTGTGACTGGGGCGCAGGTGCCCACAGGGAGCCCCTCTGCAGGGGTGCTGAGCACGTCACCCCCAGCCATCCTCAGAGCACAGTGTGCCACCTCCCGCTGGGACAAGACTCGTCCCCAGGGCTGTGCTGGCCCACGAGGTGCTCGTGGTCGGACTCCGGACTCCACACCGTCCACTCCCACCCCCAGGACTGCCCAGTCCCCCCTCCTGGCCTCCGCACTGCTGTCCCCTCTGCAGGCTGCTGTCCCCTCTGGCCCGACGGCTGTTCGGCTGAGGTGCCCATGCGAGGTCCCGCACGGCGTCTCAACTCCTCCGGAGAGCAGCTGTGCCAGACGCTGGGGGCGGCAAGGAGGGGCCTCCCCGGGGCCTGCAGGGGCTCCGGCAGCATCTGGGATCAGACTCCTGGCCCCCAGGACAGAGAGGAAACACCTCCCTGTTACTTCAGTCCACCAGTCTGAGGTCGTGCGTGACCGCAGCCCGGGACACACCAGCCTGGCGGCTTCAGGCAGCAGCTGCCATCTGACAGCCTCCTCCTGGCCTCGAGCGGCTGTTGCAGGATCACATTGAGGCACCTACGGTGGGGAGGGTGGTTCTCTGTGTGAACTGTCCTCAGATCTGCGCCCGGGGGCCCCGACAGCCATCGGTACCGTGAGCGTCGGGTGGGGACGACTCCCAGTGAGACTCGACCCTTCAGCCGGGAGATGACAAACGCTTTCCGCTTTCATCTCACTTTCATTTTTTCCGGGTTCACCAATAACCTATGCAAATCAATTGGCCACTCTCTGTTTTGTTCATTTTCCTTTAAAAGGTGTTTTTAAGCCTGTCTGTGCTGAGGGTCGGAGAAAGCCTTACTCGAGAACAACTGCAGTTACACACTTGAAAATAACCTCTGACGGTGAAGTCAGTTAAAGAGCTCGAGTGGCGGCTCCAGTGACAACGCACCTTGGAGGGAAAATGGAGCCTCGCGTCCCTCTCCAGCCCGCCGCGTGGCACAGAGCTATTTTGGAGAACGAGGGCGCCAGTAAATTAGAGGGCTGACATCTGAAAACTCCGCCGAGATTACTTTCCTGAGCTGTGTGTTTCCAAACAGGCGCAAGGAAACTCAATTTCGCTGCGGGTCGGTGACAGCACGGGGGACGCTGGCCCTTCGCTTCCCAGCGGGGGCTGGTCCGGGCCGGACGCTCTGAGGCTCAGACCCTCTCTGGAGCTCTGTGACCAGCGGCTTTCAGCTCCTGTGTCTGCCGGGAGCACAATCTGGTTTGGGATTTCTCAGGAGAAAGACTGATAAGATTTTATCTTCATTTATTCACGGTAATCGCCGTGTGCTGTGGGAAATTCAGGCTCCCCTGGGGTGTTGCCACATCTGTGTTGCTGCTGCCTCGAGGCTCTGAGGACTGGCGGGCAGGGAACGGCCATTCCTTGGATAACTTCAGATTCTAGAAAGCGATGTTCATGCATCTCACTCAACAGATGTTTACTGACTGCCCAAGACTTCATTTATTTGTTTTGCAAGTGTTTATTATCACCAAAGAGGATGTGTCAGGCACCGCTCAAGGCTCCAGGGTGACAGCTGTGTATGAAACATCCTCACTATTGCTGGAACATTCCAAGGGCACCCCTGCCCCAGGGCCTTTGCACGCCTCTCCCCAGAGGCTGCAGTGCCATGTCTCCCTTCCTTCCCGTCTGCTCAGGGGGGTGGGGTGAGGCCTGCCCTGCGTGGAGTCCCAGTGCTCCCGTCTGGCTCTTCCTTCCCCAACAGCGTGGCCTTGAAGTGGCGCCACAGGGCTAGCATAGGACCAGAAGGGGAACATGCTGTGGACAGGATGGGGTGTGGGCCCAGGCCAGCTCCCAGATGGGTGGCAAAGTCTTCTTCTTGGGTGCTCAGGCCTTGGCTCATCTGACTCCAGTGCAAGACCCGGCTCTCCACGTGGTCCGGAAGAGGTCGTGGGTTCCGCTGGGGGCGCAGAACCACACAGGGGAGCAGCTTTGTGCCCGTCCAACACGCCGGATGTTTCTGTCCAGCGCACCCTCCGTCCACGCCCCAGCCCGGGATGTTCGACTCCAGGGTCGAGCGTGGGGGGGAGAGAAGCAACCTCCACACTAAACTCTTTCTGTCCTGCCTGTGTCAGCTTCCTGTGGCTGCTCGGACAGATCACCACAGGCGTAGTGGCTTAAGACCACACAAACGTACTATTCTGGACAACAAGTGGCCGACGTGGGTCTCACTGAGCCAAGATCAAGGGGTCATCAGAGCTGAATATTTTTTGGAGACTCTGGACAAGAATTCATTTCCCTGTTTTCCAGCTTCTAGAGGCTTCCAGAGGCTGCCTGTATTCCTTGGCTCAAGGCCCCTCCATCCATCTTCAAACCAGTGATGTCGGGCACCTTCTCCTGCAGCCGTTGGTCTGGTTCATTGAACTGACAAAGGTTCTTGGTTTGTTGAAACCTCAGTGAGTCCTGGGGGCCCTCCTGGGCCACTGGGGACCATCTCCCACCTGGAGACCCTTAATCTTAATCATTCGCAAAGTGCTGTTCCCCACTGAAGGTGACATTCCTGGGTCTCAGAGACCAGGGCGTGGGGCTGGCAGAGGCCTGTTCTGTCCCCACGCCAACCACCTCTCCGCCTTCGAGCCGGGATGCGTGTCCTTCCCGTGTGCTGGGACGTGTCCTTGCTCTTCCCACTCTGTGATTCCTGGTAAAAATGTGTTTCCGTGCCAATTCCTTACACGTCAGACCACCCCAGTGCAGGGGAACTTAGCCCCAGGAACTCCTAGAAAAGTTTTCTTTCTCTCTCCCAATAAAGCTTAATTTTTGAAAACCAAAAGTGTTTTCTTTCGCTCCTGGACAACCAATGTGTCAAAGAAATCAAAGGGGAAATCAGAAAATACCTTGAGACAAAGAGAAATGGAAGCAGAACGTACCAGAACTTATGGAAGGCAGCAAAAGCAGTCCTGAGAGGGACGTTTATAACAATAAACGCCTATATCAACAAAGAAAAAACATCTCAAATAAGCACCCAGATATTATACCTCAAGGAACTAGAAGAAGATCAAATTAAGCCCAAAGTTAGCAGAAGGAAGGAAATAATAAAGATCTGGGCAGAAATAAACGTGATAGACTCTAGGAAGGTAAGAGGAAAGATCAACAAAGCTAAGAGTTGTTTTTCTGAAAAAATAAACAAAATTGACCAACCTTTAACTAGCCGGCTGCCTCTCCAGGTAGCAGCACGCTGGAGGGGCTCCTGCCCCGCGGGAGTGAGCACCGGGCCCCCCCATGCCTCCCCTCCTTGGCCCACACCACTGTCCCAGGGGTGGTTAGTGGGGACAGGTCCAGTGTCCTGCAGACGGTCCCTGAGGAGTCGGAACTGACAGTCATTTCCTCCTGTGTCCCCCTCCCCACCCCATCCCCCAACAGCCCTGTGGTGTCACTTAAAAAATCCTTTTATAGGTTGCATTGACGTCCACACTAATTTTATACATTGCATTAATTTCCAAAGTACATCAACTGTTACCTTCTTACATCCATGTCTTGCCCCCTACAAGAAAATTACTAGGTTCTTCGTTGAAAATCAACACTCCATTGTTCACTTTTCAAACCAAAATGCCCGTCTTTTTATAGAAATGAGTTCAAGAACGGACCTCTTGAGAGCAGCCCAAGCCATCGGCGTGGGGACCCGCCAGGTCCCCCTGAGCAAGGGACGGGTGCGTGTCGTGACCTGCCCAGTGGACGGCACAGCCGGCATCAGCGCCGTCCCTGAGTCTGGTGTCGGCACTGGGAGACGCCAGCACTCTCCGGGTGACCCACGGGCGCTGGCTCGCCGGGGCGTCTGTCTGTTTCCGATCCTCAAGCCGGCGGCACCTGTTTTCATAAACTAGATGGGAGCGTCTTTCAGGACGGACGCAGAACGGTGCAGAGCTGACAGGCCTCTTTGGAACTGCGTGACTTACCTCCCTAAAATGCACAGCTGTGGATCGGCCCAGGATCTGTGAGCGAGGAAACATCCCCGGGGAGGCCCTCGTGGATCACGCTCTTCGTTATGACCTCGGATTTATAGGCGGCTACTTTAAAGCAGATTGTCTTCTGCAGAGACACCCAGACCCACGGCACTGCGGGTCAGCAGGACTCGGCTTGATTTAGGTGGCTATTTGGGACACACAGAGACTTTCTCTCAAAATATTTCTTTAATTTTAATTTTTAGAAGCAAACTCACCAGTCGGAAATCACACGCCCTCTTCCCACGGTGAGAAGTGCTGCCCGTCGCGGGAGCCTCAGGCCGCTCCCTGGTGAGGACGAGGACCGGGTGTTGTGCCGATCGTCTCCCGTGGGCCCCTGGTACCCGCCGTGTTCACACGCGTTTCTGACCTTCCTGACACCTGACGCCCATCAGCCCCGTTTTACACACAGCCCGGGGTTGGGGGCGGGAAGAGCAGGCAAGGGCGGGACTGCAGCCCGGCCGGAGTGCGAGTGCTCACTCGCTGACCACCCCGACCGGGTCTCAGAAGGACAACTCCCGGGTCAGCAAGCAGCCAGTGACCTCTTTTAAAACAAGAAGGAACTGTCGTCATTTAGCGGCTGACTATGGGGCAGCAGTCCCAGACAGAGCCGGCAACAGGGCCACTGGTCTGTCTCAGGGTCGTGAGGTGCTAGAGCAGAGTGAACCTTGGGGATCTCTGAGCAGGACACAGGAACTAAGTAGCATGACTTTATTTCAGCCCCATTAAAAAGTGGGCAAAGGGCATGAACAGAAGCTTTTCCAAAGAAGACAGACCCCGGACCATGCAGGCCTCAAATATCTGTCATCTGGCCCTTTAAGTACGAGATTGCCTGCCCCGCCCCGAAGGGCTAGAGGGAGGTTGTCTCCAGCTCCTTCCCTTTGTCCCTTTGCACATTTTCTGCTTCCTGGAGACTTTGCTATTGTTTTTGCAGAGGGTGTGCCCAGGGCCCTCAGGGCAGTGCAGGCTCCTCTACTTCCTTTGTACTACAAAGTAAAACCCTTTGGAGCCAGGTGATGATCTGCCCCATTTTTTGTCATTTTAACATAAAAGGGGATGGTAGAGACAGGGGAGCAATAGGTAGGGGCCACTGTTATGCAGCCCTTTGAACAGATAAGGCTCCAGCCCTGTTTCTTTTCCTCCTGGGGGTGCGGCGAGGCCGCTGCAACATACACGTCCCCACCCGGTCCTCCCGGTCCTCGCCACCCTGAGCGCTGTGGGTTGGGAGGGTGCCGCTTGCTGGATTGAATAATTCACGCTAAAACCCGACACACAGTGAGTCTCCGATAAACTATTACTGTCACTATCATCTCCCTGAGCCCCAGCTGTCTCACGGGAAGACGCACCAATGTTTCCAGGGCAGCAGTGAGTTGCCACATGTCCGGCCACCAGGCCTGGGCGGGGCCCCTCTCAGCAATGACGCCATTGACTGATGGCGTCCCCAGAGCTGCCCACGACAGCTCTTCACATGGCCCAGCTCAGCTACAGGAGCCCAAACGCAGTAATAAGCACGTGTCAGGCCCCAGCTCCGCAGGGCTGGACGCCTGGGCAGATGAGTGATCACAGCGCCACTTTGCAATTAGCCGAGGACATTTCCACTCCACTGTGCGCTCAGACGTCAGCATTAAGACAACGTGGGGCACAGCCAGGACGCTGCTGCTTGTCAGGAACGTAAATGCAGGAGAGGGAACCTTAGACTCACAGGGAGGTGGATGCCACAGGCGAAGCCCGCGGTCTGTCACTCGATGTCACAGCAGCCACGTCCCTGGCGGCAGCCCCTGTGTCCCACACACCCTCTGTGGAGGGACCAGCGCCTTTAGGTCTCCACTGGTCTTGGCTGGGCAGCCTTCCTGGGGTCCCCAGAGGCTGGGCGTGCTGGTGACAACACTCAGCGATCCCACCGCGCCTGGGCTCCCTGCGAAGGTCTCAGCATGGAGACGCTGAAAGAACAGTGACCAGATCAGGGCCCAGCCCGTGACGTGTCATCTTCGTGCAAGTAAAGAACTGGGCTTTAGGTACAACCGTGGAAATCAGAAGCAACAGGGTGGCCCAGCAGGTGACGACAGAGGACACCAGGGTCTGGCGGCAGACGAGGTCGTGGGGACCGATGTTCTGACGTGGCCGAGAGCGAGCAGTGCGGTCGCTGAGGTCTGATGTCGCTGCGATTACGTAACAGCAAATCCCCGTTGGATAAGATAGCCATACGCAATAAAACACGGCTGACGGTGATTATCATGCAGTGAAGAGTAAGAGCTGTGTGTCAGAACATTCGCCATTCTGAGTGTTCTGATGAAATGTGGCGTAGATTTTTCTCTCCTTTTTATGGTAGGGTTAGATGCGTTTGAGATAACAAATTATTAGTTTGAAAAGATGAATGCTCCACATGCTATCTGAGGATATAAAAGTGCAACATCAAAAATGGGGCACCTACTATAGCAGGATAAATTCCTGCTAATAAACGAAAAATTACAGCCAATGTTCCTTTTAATTATCCTTTTATTTTTAAACATAGAACTATTTGGCAAAACAGCTCAACACAAGGCTTAATTCACACACCTAATAAACACACTTAGAGCCATCTGTGAGCACGGCCGGGCTGTTTAAGAAGATCCACCCCACGTGCTGTCACTTGGAGCTGTCCTGTCACCAGCCCCTCTCTGATGTCCCTGAGTGGAGGTCTCATAATTGTATACATTCTGGGCCTTTTTCTTTGAGTCCAAAGTTTTTTTGTTTTGTTTTGTTAAGCTCTTGTCTGTGTTTTATTTTAGTAAATAATCAGCCACCAATGGAAAAAAGCTCAGTGTTTGCTCCCTAATCACTTCCTGTGTTAAGGCCTCCAGTGCCGGGTGCCCTCAGGGACAGGCAGGGCTGTGCTGGGCCCGTGTCCCCACCTGCTGGCTCCTTTTATGTGACTTTCTGAATCCGTGGCACACCACCCTGCAGCGTCTAATGGGAGACCCTGGAGTTTTCCTTTCTCTCAGCTTCCATATCCAATCAACAGCCTCTCTGGTTAATTTCACCCCCCAAGTCGGCCTGAACCACCACCCTACTTCAGTATGAATTATCTCAACTACTTATTTCTGCAATAACCCCGTTCCCAAATAAGACAGCATTCTGAGCTAGCAGGGATGAGAACTTCAACATCTGTCTTTTGGGAGGAGGGGGAGAGACACGATCCGACCCACACGATGCCTGTCCGCAGGGCACCGGGGACCACGTGGCTTTAGCTGCATGTCACACGCTGTTGGATCCTCCGCCCTGTGTGGGCATGTGCCGCCGCAGCGCAGCAAGTTGGGGTGAGGAGGGAGCTGGGGAGTCGGGAAGGGAGGACGCAGAGGGGTCCGGAAGGCAGGACTAGGTGCAGGAAGGTTTCTCAGGCTCTGTGACACCCACTCCCACTGCATTTTCTCCCCGGCCTCCGGTCACACAGAGGCCCACGGAGAGTTTCCCGTGACCCGCTGCCCGAGGCGGAACGGCCCGGCCTGGCACATGGGTGGCTCCCTCCAAGTGCCGACGCCGCCCGGAATGGAGCCCTGAAGTGTCGCGCATGCAATGCAGAGAGGCTGAAAGGTGGCAGACAAAACCATCTCCCTGTCAGCAGGGGTCTGAGCTCACCGAGTACTGACTCGGCGATGTCCCGAAGCAGGAATCGGTGCCCACGCGCGAGCACTTGCTGATGGCTGCCCGGGACGGCCTGGACCAGGCAGAATGAATTAGAATACCGTCGGCAGTTCTGGGAGGGGTACGGATGTACATAGAGATGTCTGTGCCCAAGTGCCGGCTCATGTAAGCGTGGCTGCCGCAGCAGAGGTGGATGGCGACAGGTCAGTGGATGCCCATGTTGACAGGCAGCTAAGACGGTGACAGAACCCCCCTGTCATCTATATTCCAGCCACTCCTGGGCCTTCTCCGTGGGCCAAAATATCAGTATTAGTATGAAGGGGCCGTGGTGGCAGGTGCGCTCAGAATGGTCCCAGCCACGTGGGCGTCCCCCTCCTGCAGGTGACCTGGCCAGTGCGGCAGCGAATGGTGACCTGCCACCACCCTGCCTGGCTCCACTTCCAGGGCAACCGGCCAGTCACGTGTCCACACGATGACCACCCTGAGCCACGTCACCATGGCCAGGCAGCGGCTTCCTCGCCGACGCAGACACATCCTGGGGACGGATGTGCGTTCCCTGCCCACGGTGTCTCACCGGCACGAACGTGTGGACTTCATGAAAGACCACATTCACCCCGAGGCTTCCGCACAGCACCACCGACCACAAAACTCACTTCACAGCGAAGGGGTGGTGCCGGGGACTCACGCCCTGGCCTCCGGGGGGTTCACCACACACGCAATGCCCGGGGGGGCTGAGAACGTCAGAAAGGGACAACGAGCCGCAGGATGCTCGGTGAAAGCGCCGTGTCCTAGGCGACTCTCAAGTGGGCTGGCTTGGATATTGCGGGACGGGGTACGTCCACTTTGAATGAGCAGCCGGTGTGTGGAGTCTTTCGTCTCCTGCAGAACACGTGGGTGCAGAGATCCCGGAGTGGGAGCGTGAATTGCTCCTTTTGCTGCTGCACCTGCTGTCGTAGTCATTCTTCCTGCTATAACAGAGTATCCAAGACTGAGTCATTTACTTCTCACAGTTCTGGAGGCTGGGGAGTCCAATGTCACGTGCCAGCGTATGTCAGGGCCTCCTTGCTGTGCCGCTCCGTGACGGAAGGATGGGGGGGAGAGAGTGGGGGGAGAGGGAGAGGGAAAGAGAGAGAGGGAGGGAGAAGGGGTCGCACCCGCCCTTTCATAACAAGCCCACCCCTGCAATAAGGAACCCACTCCCCCACCGTGGCATTAATTCAGGCACGAGAGCAGAGCCCCCGTGGCCCAACTACCTTCTAAAGCTCCCACCTGTTACTACTGTTATAACAGCAGTTTCAGCATGAGTTTGGGGGGACAAACATTCAAACCACAGCACCTACCAATCCACCTGCAGTTCCTGCAGACTGGAAGCTGAAACCCCTGACCAGCCAGACGTCGGGTGACACCAGCATCCCAGGCGCGGGGCGGGAGGACTCTGCGGGCCGAGCTGCTCCCTGCCAGGCGCTGCAGATACGGGCATGAGGGGAGCTGCGAGGGTCGTTCCTGTGCCGCCAGGGCCAGCGCCAGGGACCCGCCCGCCTGGCAGCAGCCGTGACTTTCCACAGCCAGGCTCGCCTCTCTTTTGCTTTTATCTTTGCCCTGACTTCCGGATCCATCCTCAGTGTGCTTCCTCAGAGACACCGGCCCTGGTGACCAGCACCTCCTCCTTAGATGTGCGAGTCTCAGGAACGTGGGTCCCCGGGCTCTGGGATGTCCACGCAGCACTTGCTCGGGGACCACGTCCCTGGCTCGGGGACCAGACCCGCGGGAGCTTCCTCCACGCCTCTGAAGCTGAAGAGTCCCGACATCTCCCCATTGCTCTCCCAGCTCTGGCTGCGCCTCTGTGCCACCTCAGGGCTTCCTTCTTGCTCTTTTAGTTTCCAACATCTAGTTTGAAAGTGAGAAATTCATGTCTGCTGAAGCGCGGTGCAATTCCTGTGCAATGTCTGGACTGTGACGTGGCTTCGTTTGTGCAGAGTCCCCGTCACCACCCCCAGGGCCCCGGCAGGAGACCACAGGGCGCTGAAGTGAAGCACAGTTTGTGCTGCACGTGCCATGGCCCCGAGCGCTGGTGGCACTGACAGCTCACGCTGGTAAAGCCTGGCTTCGTTCCAAAGCAGCGTCACCCATGCACTGTCCTCCCCTCCCTGTGCGGCGGGAGATGCCAGGCCGCTGCCCACACGGCGGGTCCTGGCGTTCACCAGGGACCTCCCGCATGGCATGCACACAGCCGACATGTTAGAGGCAAGAGGAGGGATCTTGCTGTGCTGAAGAAGATACGAGAATTATCTTTTGTTCAATCACCACTGCAGAGAAGATTCGGAACAGGACAACCTCTTGGTTTTGGGTTCTGAGCCCAGCTGCCGTTTGCAAACATCTTGGAGTCTTGTGGAGCACACGGGCACCGTTTGGTCACGCGGTATCAGTGTTCAGCAACAGCAAGAACAATCGGACATCAACGGCTATTTTCTAAAGCAAAGGAAAATAAGTTATCACCCCAAATTTACACAGATGCAACTCTCACCATGTAATAAAATGAAGTAATTCCTGCAGATCACAAGCTGTGGAGACCTCGAAACCGTGTTTATACCCACGGAAACGGACCACTGGCAGGCCGCGCTCTGGGAGAGTTGAGCATCGTTGAGAGGATGTCCTTTGGAACAAGAACACACCAGATTTGGGGACACAGATTATTCTCTGGTGTAAAGTCTTTACAGGGCTTAAGAATCTTGCAAAGTGCAAGAGAGAAAAAAGTTACATGAGTTTGCAAGAGACTGTCTTTGAAAATTTCCGTGTTATATCAAATAAAATGGTCCCGTTTGCAATTCTTCAGTTGGAGGAGTGAAGGGAGGCATTCTTCACGTATGTGGTTAGTTTCGGGTCACGACTGGATTATTTGTATCGTTTTAAACACAGGCTAAAACTTAACACTCTACAGATCATCTCCTTAGAAGTCGTCATTTCTACTTCTGTGGGCGTGACACGAGACCCAGCATACATTAAAGGCGTACTCCGTTCTCTTGTTCAGGTTGATGTCGCCCTGGAATAATCCTCGCTTTGCCTTGAGCAGAAATAGCCCAATACATCCGGAGCAGGCTCTGGGGGACTGGCTTTGTGCTGGACCACTGGGCTTGTCAACGGGAGCTTTATGTCCTTTCGAAACAGGGCGGTGAGGTTTAATGCGCTGCCAATTTCCCTGGATAAACACACATCTACTGCAGATAAGCTCCTCTTTCCAGATGGATGATGTTTTGCCTTTATCTAAACAGCCTCTATTTATAAATCTCTTTTATTTATCTCAATAAGCCGTGCGGTGCGTCCCCCATGCAGGAGAGCCGAGTACAGCCGAGAGTGGGAGGAAGACAGAACGGTCCCCTGCGACACGATGCTACTCACAGCTGCTGAGGACTCCAATTTATGAATTACCGACACCGCCAATAGCATATAAATCAGAAAGTTGGGGCGTGCATACTCTCCAGGTGAGAAACTCCGGTCAGAGCCGTCCTATACTGGATTCCGGTTTGCACCTCTGGATTCGCCGGGTCCCGGAGCTGACACTGTAGTCGCTGCGTGTTAAACCCACTCTCGGGGTGTCCGACGGCTCTGCTCCCTGTGTCCGCAGCGAGCTCTGCCTACCCTTGCCCTTCCTGACACCTGAGTGCATTTCCGACTCCTTGGAGAAAGGTAGAGAAGTTTATAGCTAATAATAGTTATTTACTTATTCATTTTTATGGTTTTTTAATAAGGGAGTTTTCTTGGCAATGTTGTTTTTATGTGTTTCTCTACTTAAAGCTGTTGTCTTGGATACAGAAAACACTGAAGCCGATGATTTGCATTTCACACCTAAAGAAATCTAACTTTCTGGCAGAGTGGACATTTATAGAATGTTCTTTGCCACAGGCAAAACTTTTTTCTAAGGGATTCGAAAATTCTTTGCTTTCCTCTATGTAAAAAAGGAAATCTTGGTACATCTATCTCAGTTTATCCTCAACCAAGATAGTTAATCGTGATTTTCCAAGAAACCTCAATGTCACGTGACCACAGTGGACTTAGTGCCTTACTGCCTGTCTCGTGCTTGTCTCTGTCTCCTTGGGGCACAGGGACAAGTTCTCCAGAGTGACGAGGACCCCGGCTCTGACCAAGTAAAGTTGGGCAGACGATGCCACAACCCAGAAAAGCCCCCTGGCTTTGTACCTCACCTCACCTGCTTTTCCTCTTGGCCCAGAGCTTTGCTCAGACAGTTCCACCTACATCGGGATTCCACGGGTCGCATATTTTTACCTCTCGTTAGCATGAAGAGTTTATGCATGTGCCATCCTGTGCCATCCCCGTACCTGTGCCTGCACAAACAACCCCAACAGCAGCATGACTGGGCGTCTGTGTGTCCCCACCGTGCTGGGCGCTGCATTCCTGGAATGCACAGAGGCACCCGGCTCACCTGGCTCACCTGTGCTCACCTGTGCAGCAGTTTCCCCGGCTATTGGAAGAGCCGTGTCCTGCCGTGGGCATAGTCACATTGCCTGGTTCCACAGAGAGGGCACAGTCACTGCCCGTGGGTGCTCCGGCGTCTACACAAAGCGAGCGGACCCCTCTAGGTGGCATTCTTGGGAACAGGTGGCTGAGCTGAGCAACAGCCACCGTCACAATCCAGGGAACAGTGCGGGGAGGCCAGGCAGCAGCCCCTGGACCAAGCAATCTTCACACTGGTCCTCCCAGCTGCAACAGCCTGGAGTTTCCCGGCTCCTACCACGTCCGCCCCACCCCCAAGCGCTCTATTTTGCCACAACCTCTGTGCTCCACACACGACAGCCCTGCTGTTCCGTATCTCAGTGAATTTTACAGAATTACTTTTGGTCTTTGCCAGTATATTTAACCCCTGTTCGGTGCTCCGCCGATGCCAGTGCACGGTCTGTGAGAGTGTGTTTGTGTTCGTTCATTTTCTCTCCCAGACCATCCTTCCCAGTAGGCAAAGTCTCATGGTGGCATTGGTGACAGCATCTATTTATTCTTTAAAGCTCCTGTTCCTTCTTCAGAGTAAGAGAAATGATCTAAATTTGTGAAATCTAGCAGGGTGGATAAACAAGCTGAAAATTCCACTTATTCAGCCTGCAGACAATCACTGGTTACAAACTTGCTTTCCTGTGCTTTCCTTTAAGCAGATAGTAAGCAGTTTCACACCCCGAACACGCTGTGAGCAGCTACTGTTCTGGCACAACAGCGAAGCCATTACTAGGAGTCACAGCTGCAGCCAAACGGCACAGGCCGCGCCGCGTGGCTTGCACCGTGCACGTTTGCAAATGCGCCAATGAGGCCCCTGCACAGTTCAGGGGCCTCTCGAGGTGACTGCAGGGTAATGGCCCAACCCGGCGTGCCGTGCGCAGCAAGTGCCCCTCATCCGCTGTCCCACAGAGCCCCTGTCCCTCTCGTCAGCCCACAGGGAGAGCACTGCAGCCGTGTGACTTTGCCCAAAGCAGGCACTGAAAAGCAGTGCTGGGATGCAGGTGGGAGCAGCCGGGGGCCCCGCAGCACGTTTATGTTCTGAAATGCACAGGGGGCCGGGGCTGGGGAGGACCTTAGATTTACCTGGAGGGACCCAGTCGTCTTAGAGTTCGGGAACCAGGGAACAGAGAGGAAGAGGACCCGGCCAAGGGCCCAGGAAGTACAGGGAGGAGGATGTCAGATTCAAGTCCCAGTGTCTCAAATCGGACTTGCCTTCCTGCCATTGACCCAAGTACCCGTAGCTGGATTCTCCACGAGAACGGCCACCTGGGAAGTGACCGCTACGGCTTCTGCGTGTCCGAGTCAACGGGGAACCTGGGGTGGAGGCAGACGCCTGGGGGCCTGGGCACCAGACCATGATGTCACCTATGGTACAGGGTCCCTACGAGGGGCTCCCTCGCCAGGAGAGGGAATCTCGGCTGTGAGTCACCTGTGGCCACCTGACTGGGTCATGGTGGGGAAGCTGCCCGGCCACACGGCGTGTGCAGGGCCGGCTCCGGCGTGCTGCGGGCTGCTTCAGTGGGACCACTGGAAGCAGGTACACGGTGCAGCTGGGGGCCAAAGTCAGACATTAGACGCGGCCTCGCCTGTGCTTCCGCTGAATGACCTGGACAAGCAGCTTCACCTCTGAAGCCTCACGTGTCACTTGCCAGGTGCCAAGCGCAGGGCCTGGCTGATCCGCCCTCAAAGAGCATGAATGAGCGTGAGTCGGCACCTAGTGTAGGTTTGTCGTTTTTGTTTTTGCTGTTTAGGGTCCTTTTTGTTTTCATCTTTGTTTAAAGTTGAAATTTAGAGGGACAGAAGGGCATGAGAGAAACCTCGGGTAGGAAGAAGTCAGGTCAGGTCTGGGTGGTGCTGAGGATGTGTGTGAGGGTGCACACGCGTGTGCACATGTGTGTCGGGTTATGTGGGTTAGAGTTACGAGGTTAGAGTTCTGACTCTGTGTCTGACAACGTCCGCCGGGAGCACCTGCTGGACTGCCCCACCGGGGGGTGAGCATCTCCCGGCCACAGCAGCCGGGGGGTAGGGACGGCCGCAGCGGGGAGGCTGCCAGGACCACTCTGCGTTGCTCCTCCAAGCTCTTCTCTACCTGCCGCTGTCAGCAACGTCACAGCCCAGCGCCTGGGCTGCTGAAGCCACGGACGGCCCTGGAGGTCCCACGCCCCTCTTGGCCTCCGCACGTGGACCTGTGTTCTGACACCAGGTCTCCCCGCCCAGGTATGAGCTGCTCCCTCCCTCTGTGGGAAACCATCCTGCAAATCGTGCCCCCCCGCCCCCTGCACCCCAACCCCGGCCGCGGCAGCTTTGCCTCATTCTGATGGGAGAGCCCGGGCCACAGCCGCAGGCCCTGCTGGCCTGGCGCCTCCCAGATGGGACACAGATCGGGGTCTCATGCCGTGGCAGCCGGCGTGGGCTCCCTGCTCCCCACAGCCCGCCAGTGCTCTCTGCATACTTCTCACAACTTTTGTACGAATCTAAAATTATCCTAAAATAAAAAGTCTATTAAAAATAAGAGAATGGGTGACTGAGCTCGTGCACGCCGAGGGTGGGTGGTGAGGACGGCTTGCTTGGTGTTGCCTTTTCCAGACTGACATGTCTCTATGTTGTCACGACAGGCACCGTGAGTCTGGTGCCACCTGCAGCCTTCACCCGACACAGGCACCAGCCAGTGACCTTGCTGGGCCAGTGAGCTCTTTCTGGTGACCTAAAGTGTACGTGCACGTGTGTGCACACGCGTGTGGGTTTCACATGTGGTCTCCCAGCGACTGGCTAGTGGGGGAACCTGTAGGCACAGCATCGTGGACATGAAGGAGCTGTGTTTTCTGGGGCCTGTGATAAATGCATTCAATTTGCCCACGTCCCCAAACGTCCTGCAGAAGTTGTCAAAGTTCTGGGGACTCTGGAAAGATGACCTGCAATCAGTACTCTCACCTGAGGAACTGAGGGAAGGGTTAGCTTGCCGACGCCGTTCACATCAGGCTGTGGAAGTGAGAAGTGCAGATTATATCAACCTAAAGCCTCCCCAAACCAATGCCAGCCAAGTCATCATAACTTTTGCAGAAAACCAAAGTATCAGCAATAAAAAGTATTGCTGCTCTGTGTAAACTTAGTTTCTAGTTATGAGTATTCCAGCCCCAAAAATATTACTTCTCATATCTGCCACTGATTAAATAAAGTTTTTTTTTTTTTTTTAGCATTTTGGATTTTTCTTTTAAAGCTGTTCTCTAGCTGAAGAATGGTTGTGTTTACATAAAGTGACATTTTTGTAGCTTGGTTCTTAAACTGGACAGATGTCTGGTAGTATTGAGAACCAAGTAAATATTGGCATGTTCCGGTTTCTGCAGAAATGCCAGGGCTAAATTAAAAACTGTATCTCACATGCCCCGAAAGGAGGCGCGGCCAACAGAGCACTCTGCCGTGCTCTCTGCCTTCCCCACTTCCACACGGAGAAAAAGGAATGACCGGGAAGGTGCACGAGAAATGTTTCTGGGCCAAAAGAAGGTGACGGGAGCCACATGCTTTCCTTCCTCCCTCACGGGGACCCCACGTCCCGGTGTTGGGTCGGAGACGCCTCCGGGTGCTGGAAAGGATGTTTCCTACTCGCAGTGTCACACGAGGGACAGGCAGAGGTGTCACAGCAGAGAAGATGCATTTGTCCCCTGCCCATGTGCCCAGAAGGAGCAAACGAAGAGAGAGAGAGAAAGGAGACAAATTGCTAATAAAGGGCACACTGAGCGTGACGGTGGGACCCTCCGGCATTTCCGTCTCAGTCTGGTCCGTGGAGCTGTCGGTAGCTCCCGAAGGGGAACCACAGACAGAGCTGCACATCTGACGGTGGGGGTGACTGATGCTGCTGGGACAAGGGCCCCCCCTGGCTCCATCGTCCTCGTGTCCCTGGCGGCGCCTCCTTCCCCCAAGCGGAGGTCTCTGCTCCTCACCTGCCCACCATCCCGCCTTCTGATGGGGCCGCCGTCCTCGGCCTGGGCTCCCTCTGCAGCTGGCGTGGCTGCCAGCCGGGGCCCTGGACTCCCAGGGCTTCCATGCCGTGGGCCTGTGTCCGGGACCCTCAGGACTGCACCTCGATGCCATACTGGGGAGACGGGTCAGACTCCAGCGGGGATGCCTGGGGCCGTTTCCGCCCGGCACTGCCAGAGAGAAGCAGGCTGGTCTTCCCTTTGCTCCGGGCGGGGAGCGGAAGCTCGCAGGCTCCTGTCTGCAATGCCAAAATCCAAAAAGCTAATTTTTTTTCCTTCTGCATGACCAAAACCTCATTTGGCAGCCAAACCTGTTCTGGTCTGATGTGGAGCCATTTATAATCTTAATTCATTCCTCTTAGTATAAATATTCATGCCGTTCTCTGGGCAGATATCAATGCTTGTGAGGATACGATGCTGCCCGGGTTCTCTGGGGGAGTCGCGTGACGCAGGAACACGTGGCTTTCTGCTGTCCCCAGCCTCAGCGGTGCATCCAACACAGCCCCCCCTGCAAGGTGAAGGCGCCTCAGAGGCCGACAAACCCCTAATTTCCTTTCCTACGCAAGCTGTGCACGAGCAATGCGAAGAGTTGCCTTGTATTTTCTAGCAAGAGAATATTTTTTTAAAGTCAACTCAAGGTAAAGGTTGCACCTATATAGCATGGCAGGACCAGAAATATGACCCCACTTAGAGAAAAAAAGACCCTTGCAAGACTGAACTGTTCCTGGATGGGTTTTGAAGCCCACTGCGAACCTCCGGGTCTGCATGTGTCGCCCGCCCTGGGGAGAGCGTGGGGACTTCGGTGACAAGCAGCAAACTGTGTAATTGATCGAGGCCTATCGGCAGAGCACCGATCGGGCGGCAGGGAAACAGTGCGGGAAGGTGATTGATACTGCGTTGCAGGAGCTTAGCATCAAGAACCAATTTGCTAGAAAAAAATTATTGGATTATGCAGAACCAACCTACAGCTCACCTCTGGGCTACGAGCCTTTATTCTCGGTAAACATAAACCAAAGTTTCCATATATTCTCAAAATTACTTGTTTGACTTACAGCTTTCAATTTGACACAAGTTTTTTTATCACCTATTTATGGGGGAATAAAACGCCAGCAGCCCTGAATACACCGAAGGGATCTGCGAGCAGAGTCACAAGAGACCCCGTGATTCCCCCGGCGGGCGAAGCCCTGCGGCTGCCTTCGGAGCTCTGGCCCGAGGCCAGAGGGCACGAGTGTAAAACGCCTGGTGGTGAAGCTCGTGATCTGTTTTTGACAAAAAGATGCATCTTTGGGGAAGTCGAGCTCACATCAGGAGGGTGCAGCGCTCGGAGAAGCCGTGAGCCCGCAGCTGGGTTGGAAACCCGTAGCCGGACTCTGTGTCCCGCGAGGACAGGTGTGTTGTCCCCACTGAGCCGGCGGAGCCCGGCGCCGGGGAGACGTCGCTCTTCCCTGTCTGCTTTTCCTGCTCTCTTTCCTTCCCTCGGGGGCCCTGGGGGGCCTGTTTCCACGTGGGGCCGTGGTACGTTCTCACGTCACGTTGTCGGTTCCTGGAAACTGTGACTTTAAGTGGAGCGACCGGTGAGGAAACCGCCCTTCTCTCGGGCTGCTTCACAGAAACGGGATTCATTTCCTAGGGTGTATTTCTGGTCACAAAACCATCGCCACGCTTCTAAAGAAAAACCAAAACACGTGTGAGCTGGCTGTGGGGCCGCGTCAGGACCGGAGCCTGGGGCTGTTCTGAGAGGACGTTGACGGGGCCTTCGGGGCCACCGAGCTCAGGCAGCGACCCCTGGTTCTCAGCAATCCTCTCCAACAATTTCAAGAACAGTTTTATAGAAAAAGTTTTAATTTACCATGTTCATTTGATGGTAAAAATCCCAGAACAAGACGGGTGCCTGTTACTTGGCAAACGGCCAACAGCACGAGCTCGGCTGCATGCGGTGTTAGGTGACATTGACTCCGTGTCACTCCCTCCCCAGCACCAGCCCTGCGTTTCCATGTTGCTTGGGACAGCTCAGCTCCTGCCCTGCGGTCCATGGTGTGGTCCTGCCTCGGACGTACAGCAGCACCATGGAAACCCACCCACTGTCGTCCTGACTCCCCGCCCCCCGTGGCCGCCTTGTGGGTTGGCTTGTCCCTCGTGCCCCCAAAGCTCCAGGTAGGAGAGAGTCTCATCCGTGTGCATCCCGCCCCCTCCTGCACCAGCAAACCCACGGCAAGGCCCGACCGGCGCGGCTGAACCAGACCAAGGGTGCCCAGCAGGCGAGGAAGCCAAGGGCAGCGTCTCAGTCGCGGCCCGTGAGCTCAGGGGGTGGGCACCGCCCAGGTAGGACGGCTCACTGGCTAGTTCCTTTCCCAAGACGGCAACACCTCATGCAGGGCCCTTCGCAATTCGCATGAACTTTACGACAAAGAGTAGTTGGAGAGAATAATTTACTTCATCTTGCCTGGAAATATGTTTCATTTTAATGTGGTCCCCAAATACCTGTCTGGATGCCAAATAGAATTAATTTAATTAAGATTTTTCCTACAACGTTGCGGTCCTATCAAGTAAACACAAATTATTCCGTAGGACGGGTGGATGCGGAAATCCTCCCTGCTCATTTCCCATAAGCGCGAACGGTCCCTCTGCAGGGTCCCCGGTGGGCAGCGGCTTCCAGGCAGGCTTGTCTGTCCATAGCTGCCGCTCCGTCCTCCCTGCAACTCATCTCCGAGGGACACCAGAGCCACTGGGAGCAGAACCTTGTAGCCAGGAGCTTCCGCCGGGGGTCTCCCCGTCTCCCCTCCAGCCGGCGAAACTCAGCTTCCTGTCCTCGAGTGTTGGCAAGGCGAGTCCCTTCCCACTGTGCCTGGTTTCTGACGTCACCCCTGCAGTGGCCTTCAGCAAAGCCGCAGGTCTTCTCCGGGTCGGCAGGTGACAGCTGGGAGGGTGACGCATTCCCTCTTTCTTTCAGCTTCGTTAGGCTCCTTAAGTGTTATCTCTCGGCAAGAGGCGCACAGAAGTAGCCGCAGGACATCCTTGGCGTGCTGAGCGATCGCAGATTCAGTAGGAGGCACTTGTATATCCGCCTCTGGAATCCCTGGGGCTCCCCGGCCTGGCAGTTCAGAGAGAACTCGGGAAGTGATGTGTTATCTCCACCCTGGGTCCCCCCAAGCCCGGGGGATCTCCAAGAGCTAAGGCAGATCCTAGATGCTCCCTGGGGAGCCTCTCAGGGGAGCCAGCGCGGCCTCTGAGCGGGTGCTGAGGCCTTTGCTCGCAGGTCCGAGGGCGGCTGCTCTGAGAGTCGAGAGGTCCTGCCGGGGCCTGGGCAGCTCTCCCAGGACGGCCACTGAGGGGCGGCCAAACCTCCTCCTCCTCTCCCCAGCTTCCCCCGCAGAGACTGCTCGCTGGGTCTAATCTCATTACTCCTTCAGGCAATAGAGGCTTTGCAGAACAAGCGGAGACATAAATGATTTAAAAAATGGACATTTTAATATTTTTGCAATTTCTCTACACTGGCAAAAGTTTTGAGAACTTAATAGAAAATGGTGCTGTGTGGAGGACAATGGTTTTATGATCATGGGGAGCAGGAGGGAGCGGACTGAACCCCTGCCCCGCAACATCACAGGTGCAAGGCGTCTGTGACTTCTATCATTCACTTATTGAAAATTACTTTGATCCAAATCCCTGACCCAGGGCTGCATAAGCGTCCATAGCCCACAGGTGAGATCCTCATCCCAACCTCGGGGCTTCCCTCTCCAATCTGACTCTCTGGGCTTCACTTTTCGGGACTTGGTTCTCTGCTGGGGTCGCTAACACCTATCCTGACCCTGAACCCGAGATGCAGGAGGTGACACTGTGGCAGCTGGTGTCCGGCAGGATGTGTAAGTCCTGAGCATGCCGTGGGCCCGGGCGTTCTGGTCCGTGACGGGAATCCCGGGATTCGTGAACGTGGGAGTCGGCTTATGAACCGGAGCTCCTGAAGGACGACCGTCAGCAGTGAACTGCGCTGACTTGGATTTCACCGTTCAGATGGCTCTTTTTCTGACACTGCGTCAAAGCCATTGTGTTATAAATTGCTTCATGTCACCGTTAAGACAAACCATGGAGGTGTTTGCCTTCTCCAATCTTTTAAGCAATTAAGTGGGGAGGATATTTGTCTGTTGAAGAAGCTTTTAAAACATTTCACAAAGCACAATGACTCCATTAAGCCAATCATTGTCTTAAGTGATGGCCGTTCTCAGTCACAGGCTGATTTTGTCTGCGGCTGGGAGGGTCTCAGGCACCTGCCCTGGGGGAACCCGCATAGAGGGGTGGGCAGAGTCTAGAGACCCCAGACCCTGTGGACACATCTCCTCCAGGGGCGGGGGGCCGGGGGGCTTAGGGAAATGCAGAGGCCTCACTGGGGGTCCCAGCTGGGAGGGCCAAGCCCCCCAAACCCGCCCCCAGCTGAGAGTCTGCCCTGGCCGCAGAGCCTGGGACGCAGAGCCAGCCTGCAGTGACAGAGGCGGCAGGACGGGTTTAGGTCAGAGCTCTGCCGTCAAATCTTCACGTCCTTTTAAGCCAGGCTCTAGGCTTTTATTTCTCGTCTTGATGCTGCTAACTCCTTCTGGACTATTTCAAGCATTTTAGCCTCAAGCTGGAGGAATTTTATTAGCCCTTTTCAGAGTCTCAAAATAAAACGTTAGAAATTGGGGACAGGTCGCCCTGTCTGCTGGAAGCACAGAGCATGCCCCAGTCTCCAGTAACGCAGCTCCCTCCCCCCCCACCTGGCTGCCCCAACCTTCCTCCCAACATGGCGGCTCCTGCCTCCCCTGGCTGAGGAGCCTGCAGGCTCCCCCAGGTGCCACCTCATGCCCACCCCCGGGGCCCATCTGTCCGGCTCCGTGCCTGTCCTCTACGGCACCCGACCACCAGACCCAGGGAGACGCTGAGGTCCCTGTGCACAGGGAAGTGAAATCCGGGGTAAAACACCCACTGGGGACGGGGAACTGCCAGGGACCCCAATGCTACTGCGTCCTCTGAGTCTAAAGGGAGCCCTGGACCCAGTTCCCGTGGCTCCTGGGTAAGGAGGAGCCCCTGTGGGGCACCCAGAGCTGTCCTATGGGCTCTCGCTCCCCACGGGATGTTCGTGAGAGCGCTGGGCTGGACCGGCCCGTTGCCCTCTGTTCAGACACGAGAAACTGGTGTCTTTCCTTCCGAGCTCTTGGATTTTGGCACGAGCAATACTGGCTTCAGAGCATGCAGTAGGAGGTGATCTTTCCTCCTCAAATTTTGGAACGTTTGTGAAGAATTGTTATTAATTCTTTAAATATTTGGTAGGATTTGCTAGCAAAGCTGTATTGCCCGGGACTTCTCCTCAAGATGTTTCCTCTTATTTGTTTCAGGTCTGTTCAGATTCCTTGTTTCTTTTTTATCCAGTTTTGGTGCTTTGTGTCTTTTTAGGAATGTTCTGGCAAACAATCGTGACATTGTTCCCATGTAATCACTTTCACTTCTGTAGGGTCTTTGCTGATGTCTCCTCTTTTAGTCCTGATTTTATTAATCTGAGCCTTTCTTTTTTTCTTAGTCTAATGAAAAGTTTTCCGATATTGTTGATCTTTTCAAAGAACCAGTTTTAGTCTTGTTTATTTTCTCTATTTTTCCATTCTCTATTTTATTTATTTCTCCTCCAATCTTTATTGTGTCTGCCCTTCCACTTGCTGTAGGTTTTGCTTGCTCGCTGTCTTCCAATTTCTTACGTAAAATTGGGTGAGATTTTTTTTCTTTACCGAAATAGAAGTTTAAATCCATATATTTTCCTTTAAGCCCACTTTGGCAGCATCTCACAAGTCCTGGCTTGCTGTGTTTTTCATCTTTATTCATCCCAAATGTCTTCTAACTTCTCTTGTGGGTTTTTTTATTGATCCGGCGGCTATTTAGAAGTCTGCGGCTTAATTTTTGTCCTTTTGTAGATTTACAAATTTTCTTCTCGTATTGATTTTTAGTTTAATTCTGTTGTAGTTGGAGAAATACTTTGTATGATTTCATTCCTTAGGAATTTATTGAGGCTTTCTTCCACCCCAGCGTATGCTCTACCCTGGAGAACCTTCCACACGGGTGGGGAGGATGTGCATCTAGCCGGGGGTGGGTGGAGGCCACAGAAATCTGCCAGGTCCTGCTGGGTCTCACGCGATTCAAGCCTCTCACATCGCGCTGCCAGCCGGGGAGGGTCCTCCGGCTTGCTGCTGTCGACCTGAATATTTCTCCCTTCCCGGCTGCACGTGTTTGGGGCTTGTCTGCTGCATATACATCTATGTCCTTCCTCATGTTTAGCAATATTTTTATTTAAAAACTGTTTTGTCTGATATTATCTAATCAGTTCTCTTATAGTTGCTATTTGCAAGTGATACCTTTACTTTTACTTTTCATCGATTCATATCTTTACGAAATTTCTCCTGCCTTGTAGACAGAATCTACCGGATCTTGTTTCTTTTTTCAGCCTGACAATCGCTGTCCTCGGGATGAACTGACTAATCCACACATCCGTGCTGTCAGCGGCGCAGGTGGAGTTCTGGCTGCGTTTGCTGTCCCCACCTGTCACGGCTTTGTTCCTCTGATTGTCCTTCACTGCTTTCTTTTGCATCAGGGGAATATTCTCTAGAGTTATACTTTAAACATTTTCATTAGTTGTAACTATACTTGTGTGTTACTTTCTTAGTTAGATTCCCGGGTAACAGTGTGTCTTTCAGCGCTTTGCGCTTGTCATGCCCCTGACTTCCGGCCCTGGCTTCTCCCTTGGTCCGGCTCGTCCTCCACCCCGGGGTCCCCAGGGCGGCACCTGACCCAGAGCAGTGCTCACACCGCAGCTGTCGAACGGATGAGTGAGCTGAGTAATTACAAACTGCGTGAACACGGCAGCCGGCTGTTGGTGGGAAAATGACGGGACTTCCAGTTTCACGTTGAGACTGGTTGGAAATGTCTACAAGGTAGACAGGTTAATTAGTGGTGTAGATTCTAAAACATCACGACATCCCACGAAGGTATTTCAGGAATGCTAGGCATTAACAGCTATTCCAGGCTGGGCTGTCACAGTGACCTGAGGAGTGAGAATGGCTCTGTAGTGAGGGCCCGGCGGTAACACTGACATGGGGCGGTAGTTCATCACAGAACCTTCTTGAAAACTCTCCCTCCCTAAGACGGGCTGGGGGTCAGTGAGGGCTGGGATCAAGGACGAGCCTTCCTAAGCTGTCAGGGCTGGGTTTGCCCTCAGCACCTCGCTCTGGCCTCCTAGGATGCGGATTGAAAGAGGGTCCTGGTACGATGAGACCAGGAGCCACTGTTGTGGTCTGTCCCGTGGGTGGTCCCCGTGGAAGAACCATCCGCCAACTACAGGACGTTGCGTGCTGGATCAGAATCCACACGGAAGATTCCTGATCGGGATCTGTCTGAGCCCTGAGCCAAGGAGGGAACAGGACCAGCAGGATCTGCAGCTCCCCGAGGAGCCCCTAGCCCAGGGGGCTCCCCCGTCCCCACCCTGAGGGCCACAGTGGCCTCGGGAGCTGGCCTCGCACCCCTCCCCCCCCGCCGACATGATGTGTGGATCATACCCCAGGCACCACTGCTGTCCCCATGGCTTCTTTGGAGACCCGCGGGAAACAAGCAGATCCATCACAAACTTCCCCAACACGGCCCGGGCCAGGCGTTTGGCTGAAGTGCACAATCAGCGCGATTTACGGTCCGGATCGGCTGTGGACCCGAAAGCATTCCATGTTCAAAGAGCTTTTTTGATCGATTACAATGTACCTGCAGCACCATAAAAATACTGTATCTCTCAACCACCCAGACATTTCATCAAAGTGTCAGGATTTATTTTATTTCTCTCACGTGTGGAAGCCGCATCTCTGCCTTCCTGATTTTTTCGCCATATTCAACATCATTCTTTTCCCGTTTCGTGCTCAGGTGGCAGCTCCTGGGCCCAGGGAGCGTTTGAGGAACCAAACCTTGGTCTTTGTCTCCCAGCCAGAGCCGGGAGCAGGTGTTGGATCTGCCCAGGGCCGGGGTTGCCAAGGTTTCCAGCGGTTTGACAACGGCTTCTCCCGTAGCAGCATGTGCATTTCAGAGAGCAATTTCTTCCTTCCCAAAACCCACAGCGAAATCTGGAGTTGGGCCATTTCGGAGCAAACCGGAGCAGAGAACGCTTGTGTGGCAGCTTCCTGCCCCTGCTTCCCGCCCCTGCTTCCCACCTGAGAGTGGGACAGAGACAGTGTCTTTCCGGCCCGGGCCGAGCACACTTGAAGTGGACTCTTCGTACTCGTCATCTCTGGCTGACTTTTTATTTTTGGAATAGTTTTAGATTGAAAGGAAAGTGAGAAGACAGCGCACAGAGTTCCCACACACCACGGAAACCGCTGTGACATCAGGGCCACAGTTCATCCCGTTTCCTGGCTTTTGTCCTTTTCCTGTACCAGTCGTCACGTCTCCTTAGGCTCCTCGTGGTGGTGACAGTTTCTCGGACTGTCCTTGTGTCTGACCACACGACAGTCCCAGGAGTGCTGATGAGGGGTTTCCAGTGTGCCCCTCCCTCTGCTGGAATCTGGCTGGAAGTTTGCATGTGGCCAGGGTCATGTTTTGGGGACGATCACAGAGATGAAGCAGCACCTTCTCCCAGCAGGTCAGGGTGTGTCCCTTCGTCACGATGTGGCCAGGTGACCCAGCTGAGGCCACGTTCGTCAGGTTGATCGACTGTAGCTCCCCCCTCTCCATTCTGCGTCTTGGGACCAGAGTGGGGGGCGGCAGCCCAGGGAGGGGTCGTGCAGAGGAGAAAGCGCTGTGAGCACGGAGCAGAGGTCTGCAGCTGCGGCCTCGGAGGTCGCAGAGAAGTGGCCGCAGCCAACAGAGGCTCTGGGGGATCCCGGCCCTCCCGACAGCTTGATTTCAGCCCAGTGGGCTGGGTTTGGATGTCTGGACTTCAGGACTGTGAGAAAATAAATTTCTTTTGTTCTGAGCCCCCGAGTTTGTGGGGATTTGCTACAACAGCCTCAGGAGACCACTCACCGTCGTTTCTGTCAGTGTGAACTCGTGACTGTCCGTCTTCCCTGTGGGTCACCATCAATGCGCCTTTATCCGCCCAGCGCTGGGGCCTTAGGTTTCCTCCTGCAACCCTGTCGGCAACCCTGGCCGACGTGCATCTTTAGCGCTTCCTCACTCCCCGACACTCAGGATGCTTTGGGCTGCGTGTCCTGCTCCCTAGAATCGGCCATTTCTCCAGGAAGTGCTGGCTCCTCCCACTGCAGATGGTTCTAGAAACCCAGACGCTCCTGCTCCTGGAGCGCCACGCTGTGAGGCCTCTGAGGAAACACCCACACGACACTTGCTGGCCCACTCGCCTATCGGAGGGCACCTTGCCGGCTGCCGGGGTGCGGCAATTGTGAACCAAGCCACTACAAAGATTCACATTCAGAGTTTTGTTTAATCTTAGTTTCCAACCAGCCGGAGACGCCCTGGGAGCGCGAATGCTGCGCGGGGCCCGTGCACTGCGCGTTGGGAGAGACACTTGTACTGTCTGCGAAGGGGCCGAGCAGTTTTCATTCCCACCAGCCACCCCGGGAGGCCTTTCGTTCGGCGTCCCTGTCAGTCTGGTGCAGCCAGTTTGGGCTCTAACCATGCCGTTTGCGTGCAGGGGCGTCTCATTGTTTAACGCGCAAGTCACTGAAGTTGCTGTTCAGCACCTTTCTGTGTCTTTATTTGTCGTCCGTATATCGGTTTTGTGAGGTGTCTGTTTAGCTCTTTTGCCCATTTTTAAAATTCGGTTGTTTGTTTCTCTGTTGTTGAGTTTGAGAGTCCTTTGTCTATTTTGGAAGCCAGCCCTTTTGCAAATACTTTCTCCCTGCCTGTGGCTTGCCTTTTCGCTCTCCTGATTGTGTCTTTCATGGAGCAGAGTTTTAAAATTTTAATAAATCTAACTTACTGCTTTTTTGCACTCATGGCTCAGGATTTTGGTGTTGTGTTTAAAAACCTGAGGTCACACAGACCTTCTTATGCATTATCTTCAATATATTTCCTAGTATTGCATTTTATCTTCAGGTTTGTGATACATTTTGAGTTAAATTTTGTGACAGTTGTAAGGTCTGTGTCTGGACTTGTTTTTTGTCACATTGACATCCAGTTGTTCCAGCATCATTTGTTGAAAAGAGTGTCCCTTTTTCCCACTGAATCTCCTTTTCTCCTTTGTCTAAAACCACCCGGCCATATTTCTGTGGGTTTATTTCTGGGCTCTCTGCTCTGTCCCGTTGATCTCTGGGTCTGTCATTTCACGGACGCCATGCTGTCTTGATTACGGCCGTACTGACCGGTGCCACCAGCCCACCGACTTTACTCTTCTTAAGTGTTGTGTTGGCGAGTCTGGGTCTTTTTCCGTACCGTGGAAACCCGAGAGCCAGTTTGTCAATATCCACACAATAACTTGCTGGTGCTTTGAATGAGGCCACGTGTTATCTTGTAGATCACTTTGGGAAAAACTGGCATCTTAAAACTATCAAGGTTTCCAGTCCATACACACGGAATATATCTCCACTTATTTAGACCTCCTTTGATTTCTTTTATGAGAGCCATAGCTTTCTGCACATATATCTCATACATCTTTTGTTAGTCTGGTTGACTTTTTCAGGGGCTGGCGTCAGCACGCCCTCTGGGAGGGCTTTCAAGGTGTAATCGCACCCTCTCCACCCTCCATCCCAGCCTCGACCTCTCCACCGTCTGGAAGCCGCCCTGGTCCACGCTATGGCTCCGTGAGCCCCGACACAAACCCCCTGCGTGTCATGCATCACACGAGACACTTGCTGTTGTGATCAGTCCATGACAGCCTTGGGCTTTCTGAAAAGAGTGATTTTGTCACGTTCATTTTCTGTCCCCAGGGACACGTAGGGCCTGGCACAGAATTTGGACTCACCCAACCTCTGCAAACCTCAAGAGCTGCTGGAATCTCCTGCCCCCCCACCTTGAGGACACAGCTTGAGGACCCCAGAGCGTAAATACAAGAAATTCAACTACTAGAGCCGTGAGAACCTTCCATCTGCCCACGTCCCGTCTCTAGCTGCCCTGGAGAAAAACGCCCTTCCTTTCATTGCATCCTGCAAATCTCATGCACATGCTTCTCTGTGGATGACTTTAACCCGGCACGCACAGAGAAAGGACTCGAGGAATTCACAGAAGAATGAGCTTCTGTTTGTAATGCAGCAGTAGCTCTTCAGATCGGGTGGCAGTGATGTCACACCGACAAGAGAATCCTGAACAACACGCCACATTAGTGCCACTTCTCTGAAGCTATGGCTTTGTCTCCAGATGGTCTCTGCTAAGATGCACATATATCACTAGCAAGGAGCGGGACCACAGACAGCAGCCTGCCAGGCCACGCAGATCGATAAAGTGAAACGTGCAAGTGAAGCACGCCTTCCGTGCCTGCTGTCCTGTGTGCCCCTTCTCCCCAGTGACAGCCCACCGAGGGAGATGCTGAATTGTGACAGTTTACGTTGCATGGGAAGGGCTGTATTTAATGGCAAAATTTCCTCTTTGGAAGTTATTACTAACAGCTATGTATGTAACTGGCAGATTCTATGTAAAATTGCCCAAACTACAAGACCATCACATTTGCTGCAAAAGCAACTGTTTTCTTTCTACTCCCCTCGGAGAATAGTGTCGTTTTCACAAAGAAGGAGAATGCTTACGGACATGTCCCCTTTGGTTGCCTTTTCCTTTTAGGCAGATGTGTCTCTTACCTTCTGACTCGACTGCAAAGTATTAGAAATTGTGTGAAGAACATTAGTAGATTAATACGCAAAAGTCAGGACTAAGTTGGCCGCACTCTTGGAAAAAAATATTTCCTCTGCAACAGCACTGTTAATAACTGAACTCTGACTTTGGAAAACTTGCTATTACCAAGCCCTCCTTCCTGCTTTCCAGGTAGACACCACCGAGCAAGTCGATATCCAAGTTGGACCTTGGACTCTGACGAAACCCACGGAAAATCCATGATGTGAAATTGTATATGATCCACATGTACATGGCCACCAAAGGGCACATTGTTCTCTGTCCCTTCAGACACAGGACGGGCGATGGAAGCTTCCCTGGAGTGAAGGTTCCGGTCTGTACAAACGTCCAGGAGACACCGTGTTTGGATAAGGTAACTTTTTATTTAGTGTCAGGGAGGCTGGTGATGTCATCTCATCTCAGCAGTGAAGGGAGGGCATTTGCATCAGTGGCTGTAGCAGACTAGTCCCATCACGTGAGCCTCTGGCCTCCCCACGCTGCCACATACGTGAAATTGCACATGGGAACAAAATAACAGAACATCAGAAGCACAGTCAGTACAAAAAGTCCTTTGGGGTTTGAGAGGCCAAGATGCTGAGAACTCTGCCCAGCTGTGCTGGGATTGGATACATCAATAATCCAGTACCCTCGGTATTGGATACTGCAATACTTGCTAACATCACAATATTAGAGCAACCAGCCAGGAATAAAAGTCTGGGTTTGGGGGTGCCCAGGTACAAGCTTGGATTCAGTGTTCCCCTAAAATTCCCAGTGCACACAGGATGCAACCCTAGGATCAAGGGAACGTGGTCGACCATTCACATTCTCACCGGCCTCCCCATGCAGTTCCTCTGTCATGTCCATGGGGATCCGACTCACAGTCTTCCTCTCCGGGGTGAGCTCCCTCCCCATCGCCTGTGGGGGTCTGGGCTCTGCAGTCACGTCTCCGACAGTTCCCAGCTTGCTTGCACATGGCAGGGCTGGATGACAGAGCAGGGACGTTAGGGACTTGTGAAAGCAAATTGATGCTGTGATTTTTCAGATTCTTTGCCTTGAATTTTACAGCCCACACTTCCATTCTAGGTAGGGGGCCTTCCTGAATCACTTGGTGAGGGGTGGCCGCCAAAATCTCTCTCTAACTTGATTTAGGGGTGGAGATGTTGGAATCGAAATCCTCAGGGAGAGAGTCTGCCCATGAAGCCCACAGAGATCCCTGCGCCGGGGGTGTTCAAAGACACTCCTGCGTCCCGGGCATGTTGGTAACTCCGACCCCTCCCTGTGCTGTCGGGAGGCCACAGGGCCCTTCCAACTGCTTGTTTTCCAGAAAGATGTTCTGCAGTTTCAGCCTTGCCCCAAGCTGCTTCCCCTGTTCCTTTCAGACAGAAGCTATGCGGGGATTTATTGTTTACGGCTTCAAGCCTCCCCTGCTGTGCAGCTGGAGGGCTGTGTTCCGGTCCTGCCATAACTGGGGGGCTGTGCCGGCACCGCGGACAGCAGCACACGCCGGGCCAGCCCTGCAAGGGCCATGTCACTAACGCAGAAGCGCTGCCGCCTCCCTGGCCTTGGCCTGGCTCCGGGTGACAGGTGTGCGGCTCTCGCTGCCTGTCCCCTGCAGACTCCTGAGTAGCCTGGTGAGGGGCCTGCACCAGGGTCCTCCCTCCTGCCTCAGAGACGGGGTCTCTGCCCCACACCCTTCCAACCCCCAGCACCCAGCCCTTGATGGGAGCTCTGCCGCGTGACGGCCAGGTCCTGCTGTGGGGACAAGGACAATCACCTGGAGGCATCGGCCCCGCTAGCTTCCGGAAGGCAGCCCTGCTGCAGGCCTCTGAGCAGGCCAGGGGGCCTGGGGTGTCAGGAGGATATTGAAAGGGGGATGGTGCCTGGGGGACAGGCGAGTTGGGGGCTGGAAGACAGCAGGGCAGAGAGACGAGGTGCCTTACGACCAGGACGTCTGCCCCCCAACCTGACCATGGCTGAGACCAGGAGTAACTGGGACCAGGGACCTACAGTTCCGCTGATCGCTGACACGAGACCAAAGAAGCTCACGTTTCTTCAAGTTAGTCCTGGTTGTGTGTGTGAGCAGGTGTGTGAGTGTGAGTGTGAGTGTGAGTGAGGTGTCAGAGCGACATGTGAGCGTGTGTGTGTGAATGTGAGAGTGCATGTGATTGTGTGTGTGCATATGTGTTTGGGTGTGTGCGTGAGTGTGAGAGTGTGTGTGTGAGTGTGTGTGTGCATGTGTGTTTGGGGTGTGCGTGTGTGAGTGTGAGAGTGTGGGTGTGAGTGTGAGTGTGTGCATGTGTGTTTGGGGTGTGCGTGTGTGAATGTGAGCGTGTGTGAGTGTGTGTGCATATGTGTTTGGGGTGTGAGTGTGAGAATGAGTGTGAGTGTGTGCATGTGTGTTTGGGGCGTGTGTGTGAGTGAGCGTGTGTTTCACACCTCCTCCGCCCAAGCTCTCCAGGCCGATACTCCCTGTGGTAGGAGCGGGGAGGCCACGTCAGCGATGGGACTGAGCCAACACCAGTTCTCACTCCTCCTTCCCGGTGTCCCCCGGGCACCAGTTCTCACTCCTCCTTCCCGGTGTCCCCCGGGCAATCCTTAGCTCCAGGAACGTAGTACCACGGGTGGAACGAGGCTACGTAATCTTAGATTCCTTTTGTTCTGTTAGATGGGAAGAATCCCGGACTTCAGCACTAACCTGTCCCTGCAGGGCAGACAGGCTGTGCGGGACATCGAGACCGAAGCCTTCGCTCCCTCACGGGGCAGCTGGCGTCAAGGTGCGTGGACACAGTCAGGGAAAGAGGAGACAACGCTACCTAACACTGATGTCTGCATCCAAAACAAAGAAAAGGGGAAATAATTTTGTGAAAAAAGTTGTGCTTTTGTGAGGAATTCCATTCTGATTAATCCAAATCTTTCTTAATTATAGTTCAGGCTGCAGCGACACTAGGTGATCATGAGTATTGACTCTTACTCCTCTTAGAATGATAAGTTGGACCCTTGGTAAGTGTACACGCTACAGGGAAATGAAAATTCCCCCGGTATTTTCAATGTCATAGAATGCAAATCTTTCGGTGGCTAACTAGACAACGTAGCATCCATCTTCGTGCTCTCAGAACGCAGGAAAGAACGTGAGTGTTCAAAACCACTTTACAAAAGTCACCCACCGGCCAAGTCAGGCGACAGGGACACTGCTGAGTGTCACCCGGCCAGGCTTCCTGCCCACCCACCTGGCACATAACTAGGTCACTCGTGCGGGACGTTTACAGACCTGCAGGGAGACACGCCAAGCACGCGAACACGGTTATTAGGGCATCATACAGGCGTGTGGAGTTCGGGGACAGGGAGGTCGCTTCTGACAACCTTACGGGAAGCCTGGGGCGGGTAAGGCCTGAGCTGGGCTTGTTATATGGAGAGAAGCTCATCGGAATATTCCACAAAGAATCCCCCACTGAGCGCTCGGGACGAGGCGCCTCCGTCCCCCACACACCACACGTGCCCGGTCTGCACAGGCGCCTGCAGTTCGAGACGGGAGCGTTGCAGGATGCCGCTGAATTTTACCACAAATACACAGATTTTCCACGTCCAGGAGCGACACTGGGGCATTTCCAGCCACTCAGGTAAATTTACCGATCCCTTAACTGTCTTGGGATCTGCAGTCACGGGGCAAATCGCATCAAAACGGCATAGAGTTGTCTCCAAAAATAAAACCAAACCTGCAGGGGAAAAACTTGGCTCACTCAGGATTCCAGCCTGAGCGGAGGACACGCTGAGCCAGGAAGTTGGGGAAACGCGGTGGGTGATGTGTCTGGAGAGGGGACAGCAGGGTTGGGGGAACCAGTACGAGGCACAGGCCGGGGACTGTCAAGTGCAGGGACCTGGTCCCCCTCCCAGGCCTGAAGGCAGGGAGCAGGGGCCACCCTGCCCGGGATGAGAGAAAATCCAAGCCCAGTGGGCCGGGGGCAGGGCCCAGGGGGCTCGGAGGACCCAGGGAGCCCCTCCCTGGCGGAGGAGAGTCCGCGGTGAAGAGTCCGAGAGGCGGGCGCTGGCCGCGGGACGGAACTCTCTCGGGCCGGGAAGCGCTGCGGAGTGTTTGCCAAACAGCAACTGAGGCTGGTACCAGGGACGTCTTCTAGCGTGTTGACAAATGCTTATGAGCAAAACAGATGACTGTTTGCTGTGCGGAGTCGGCGCCTCCGGGGACGCGGCTTCCAGTTGCAGCAGCTCATTTGTTATGTGTGTGAAATATGAAAATCATTTTCTCTGCCTGCAGAGCTTCAATATATTGATATTAACTATAAAAAACAAATTCCCTCCACAGGCCAAATAAGCAGATGGGTTTTAAACATTTTAGGAATACAAAGAGGTCACTTAGCATGGATGACTCAGATGAATGCGGAGCGCAGTGCGGCAGGAGGCGGCCGCGTGCCCGGCTCCGGCCCCTCCTTCCTGGCACTGCCGCCTCCCTGGGCACCCTTACCCGGGCGAGCGCCGCACCGCCGGGCTGTGCCGGACCGGACGCCGCCAGCCTCAGCCCCGAGTTGCTGGTTTGGCTGGTCTGGGGCGGGGACTGAGAATTTGCCTTTTAAACAAGTTCGCTGGTGGGACCAGGGCATGACACACTGGGAACCGCCAGCTCAGAGAACACAGGTTGCCGCACCTGAGAACAAACCGAAAGTCACTTGCCCCTTCCACCTGCGGGGGAGAAACCAAGACCAACACACGCTCCCTTTATCTGAGAGAAGCTTTTGTCTCTGCTTACCTCCAAGGGCACTGTGAGAGGTTCAGACTAACAGTGCGAAACAATACAATTAGGAGATGTTTAATAATTGGGGTATATTTGAAACCATCTAAAGCAGTATTTCTTGAAAATCCAAAGCAAGCTATGAATTTCCCCCACCCAGAAATACAACACGTGCACACACAAACACACACATGCACGTGCACGCACACACACGTGTACACAGACACACACACACGCACACACATGCACGCACTGAGTTGTACATTTACTTCCAGGGTCCGTGAACTCCTGGAAGCCGGGACCCCAGGATAAGAACCAGAACATTTTAAGGAGAAGCAGGGGAAGAGACGCGAACAGGTGTGGAGATGAGAATGCGACGGTGATTTGGAAGGAAGCTTGTCCCGAAGGGCTCTCGTGCGTAAGATAAAGAACAAGTAAGAATGTCGGGTTAGACAAAGAAGGTGAATGTGGCTTGTGGCGATGACATTCTCCTGGGACGGTCCCACAGGGCACGGGGTCAGGGGCTCTGCCGGGGCTGAGGGTGGAGAGGGCGTGTCCTTCGCGTGCTCTTGTTGCTTAGACAAGCACACGTGTGTCCCCACGAGCAGTGTCTGCAGAGGCCGCGGCACTTCCTCGTGCTTCCCCCCACACGCCTCTGCCCACGTCCACCGCTCGGGGCCGCCACGTCGAGCTCTGAGACCCCGTTGGGGTGGACAGTGGAGGCAGCTGATGGTCATTCAGCTCTGACCATGTGCCGGCCACCGATGGTCCACTCTCCGTGGCGCTGCTGGTCCTCAGAACAGCCCTCTTGTCCAGGGTCGCACACAGTGAGTGACAGACCCAGGACTCAACCCCAGATCTGTCTCCTCCAAAGCCCCGTTACCAAGCCCAGCCACAGCCGCCCTGCTGTGACCCTCCGTCCCTTTCCAGGCCCTGCCTGGGGGGCAGGCGCCTTTCCCCAGAGAAGAGAGGAGAGACGGTTCCCTCACATCCCCTGCCTGGAGGTCTTCGAGAGGCCCTCAGTTCTCCCCGCCTCCAACCATCACGTAGGACGTCCCGGGGGAGAAACACAGGCCGCCTTCTCCGCCTGTGCTGGGACTTTGCCTGGTCTTGTCCACCTGCCATTTCCTCCCACGCCTACGTTCAACAATGACGCAATCACTGAGCAGATTCGATAAACCCGAGCTCTGCGGACCACAGACCGTGTGAACGTGGGCAAGTCACGTGTGTGTCCTGAGTCTGCCCTTCTGTGCGTGAAACGCGGACAGTTCTGGGGGTTCTTGTGAATATTGACCAAAATGGAATAAACATCACTGAGCCCAGTGACTGGCATACCGTGGATGCTTAATGTAGGCTCACACCCTTTCCCCTTTGCTCCCTGCCTGCCTGGCTGCTCTGCTCCAAGTCTGGAGTGAAGTGAACAGCTTGGTCACCACCCACGGCACGTGGGAACCTCGGGGCCGTGACGAAGCCACAGCCACAGCGGGCACCGCGGCTAAGAGCTTCCGCTCGCTCGGTTCTCTGTGCTGGAGGAGCACTCGGCTGACACGTGCTGTGGCACAGCGTTTGCAAACAGGAATGACGCTTTAAAAAGCTGTGCAACAAATATTTTGTTTTTTGCTTGCTGCACAGGATCTGCCATCACCTCTCCTGTCTGTTGCTACGTCTGTCACATCTGTCACCATCGGGAGGGACACATTAGGTCATCATGCTCCACAAGCCCCCAGGGCACTGTGGGCAGTTCACTCACCTCAAAGCAGGCGACGAAGACCCCGTGGGCTTCAGAATGACTTGTGGGTGACGAGGGGGAGGTCGAGGCAGAGGGGCTGTTAGCCGAGGTTCCCACACAAAGCGTCCGCACAGGCCCACCCAGCAGCTGCTACGGGGGAGGCACCGGGCGGAAACCGGGGGCAGCACAGACACTGAGGGGACGCGGCAGCGGCCTCGGGAGGCGCAGTCGGTGCTGAGAGGACACACCCGCGGTCGACAAGGAGCGCCGTGGGCAGGGCGCGAGGAAGCTTGTGAGGGTGGCGGATACGATCGGAGCTTTGATGGCGGAAGCCAGTTCACAGGTGTGCACAGAAGTAAGCAACATTGATTAAATTATACAGTTTACACGTGTGCAGCTCATTGTGTATCAACTGCAACTCAGCAAATCTGCAAAAAACTGAAGAAAGAAATCAGCCATATGTTAGGTCAGAGAAAAGTGGCAAGTGTTTCCATGGAATGAAAGTAATGTAAACAGTATTCATGATGCAATAAAAGTAGTGACTCTAGCAGGTTCTTCCTTCTGGATATTTAAAAACTCTATCATCAACAGCTCCCTGGGGAAGGTAAATGCAGTCCAAAATTGCAGAATTTCTGAAAAATGGCCACACTGGAAACATGACATATCAGAATCTATGGAATACAATTAAAACAGTGGGCAGAAGAAAATTCGTAGTCTTAGATATGAATAAAAATAAAATAACAAAAAAGTAAATTCCAAACTCAAAAGGACAAAAATAGGGCAATAAAGTTTACCAAAAGAAGGAAAAATAAAGATAAAAGCACAAACCAGTGAAGTAGAAAACAAAAAATAGAGGAATGTATAAAAAAGGAAAAAAATACCAGTTCTTTGGGTAAAAAATAATACAGAAGCTAGATAATCTAATTTTTAAAAGTGAGAAAATGCAATTATACAAAATAATAAATTACAAAGGAGAAATAACCATTGAAAAGTGGGCGTTAAACAAATCACAAGGAGCTACTTTGCACAACTTCCTGCAAATATATTTCAAAAACCTGAGCAAGAAAAAACTTTCCAAGAAAATATAATTTACCAAAATGGACCCCAAAGGAGAAGGAAAGATTAAACAAACTAGTTTCCACAACGTCAGTGAAATCACACACAAAACTACCAGGCCCAAAATGGTGTCTTGGGAGAATTCTACAAACCCTTTGAAAAGTAGATACAGGAAGGAAAAAAGATAGCAAAAAGGAAATCTAAGTTATCTTCATGAAGGAAATACAACATTGACACCCACGCCTTTTAAAAATAGCACAAGAAAGGTAACAAAAGACCAATACATGACTACTTATGTAAAAAATCATAAAATACTAGCAAATAGAATCAAACATTCATTAAAACAGTAACATATTTTAAACATGTGTGATTGATTCCAATACGACAATGATGGTTCAATCTTAGGAAAACTATTAATATGATTCTCCATATTAATGGATCTAACGATAAACATTATGTAGTTATCTCCACAGACACTAAAATATCCTTTGACGAAATGCAATACCGTTCGCGCCTGATCATGCCCTCAACGCAATCGAGTTGACAGATGCGTCCCCAGCACAAACACAGCACAGGAGGGACCAGAAGGGGACACAGCACTTCCGTAAGGTCAGGAAAAAGCCGGGTCTCCCCCGGTTTCCAGGACTAGTTAAGGCTATATTCTATTCGTGGCATTAACCAATGCAATTAGCAAAACAATTTGAAACATTATTATTGAGAGAAGACGTAAAACCATTTCTATGTTTAAAAGACATAATAAGATCCTCGGACGCCTCAAAAACTCAGTGTCCACAGAGACGAAAAGAACAGTCAAAGTCACAGAAGACGCTCGGGTGTGTCTACAGGAGACCACGAGGATATAACTACGAAATTCAGACGTGAAATTAAAACAATACTGAACTTAGAGGGAAAAACAGCCTTAAAGAACATTGCTGAGGCAACAGGGAAATTTTCACGCAAACTACGGTTATCAGGGGAAGACGGGGTTCCAGGAGCCTGGCTGCGGCACCGAGGCTGTGGCAGGATGTCCTTGTTCCCAGGACAGAGCTGCTACGTAAGATATTCAGAGGTAAAGTGATGGGATGTCTAACGTTGCTTTGAAATTCTTCAGAAAATAATAAACATAAATTATATAAAATAAAAATTATATCTGTGTGTATGTAAGTAAAAAGAGAGAGAAAAAAAGAAAAGAAAGAGAGAGAAGAAGAAAGATTGATCTAATCTGGGAAAATATCAAGAGTTGGTGAATCTATGTGAAGGTGCATCATTGCACTGTTTGTTAACTTTTCTGTAGATTCGAGACATTGTATTTTAAAAATGTTGGGACCACACAGAGCAAGCGGAACGGAGGGAGGAGGGCTCAGTGCTGCAGTGTGCAGTGAGGCCCGCTGCCCCCTCCACCTGCCCCGTTTCTGGACGCTGCGGAGCCCGGCCTGGCCCCCCCGGGCCCTTCCCTGCAGCCCGTGTGCAGAAACAAGAGGAAATGCTTCTGGTGGCTTGAAATCAGCCACCTTCTGCTCTTCTGGTGCCGAACGGTCACAGCCGCACCGGCCAGCTGTTGAGCTGCCCCGGGTCCCACGCACCCTCCTCCGGGACCCTTCTGCAGCCTCTGAGGCGCGGTGCTCTGGGGCCTGGCTCCCGTGGCCAGCGCGGCAGGCGCAGCGTGTGCCTGGCACCCGGGACGCCACCACAGACGGCCGGCACATCCACAGGGCCGGCGCCGAGCAGGAGAGGAGGCATCTCAGAAGCACCTGTGGCCACACGGGCCTCACTCTGGAATAAATGTCCATAGTGACACAGTGTCCGTGCCTGGAGGAGGGAACGCTGCAGGCTCACACACATTCTGCTCTCCATCGCCCCGCTTTTAAATCTTAAAATATTTTTGAGATTTGCACCTTCGTTGGAAGATTGGTAAATAAATTAACTTGTAACGTGTCATTGCACTTTGTGGAATCGCAGAAAGAGGTGCTGCAGTTCTAACTAGTTGCCTGGTAACCCACTGAATGGCGTCCCTTGACGAGAGAAAGCAATTAGCCGGCGCTAATAAACCCCATCTGTGGCGTGCTGGTGCGTGACCTGCCGCCTGGACTTCTGGTCGCAAGATCGCTGAGAGCACCAGGGAAGGAGCGGGGCGGGCCTGGCAGGGCTGCAGGTGCCAGGGGTCAGGAGGCGGATGTCCGACGCCAGCTCCACCAGCAATTGGCCGGGTGAGGCTCACAAACCCACCCCAACTCTCCAGGCCTCAGTTCTGCGGTTGAAAAATAAGGGATCTCACTTCATTTTCTCTATGCATGTTTGCAGCTCTTATATTCTGTGCTCCTTCAAACATCACAGCTAGAAAGGACCAGAGTAAAGTCGACTTCCATAAAAATTCCTGTTTTTTTGGGCCCAACCTCAGAGCAGGCATGGAGGCCTGGAGCCGGGACCCAGGCTGGTGGGAGGTAAAGGCAGAACGTTCCCCAGATGTCAGGACAGTGACATCTTCAGAGAGACGCAGAGCTCAACCTGGCTGGTCGCTTCCCTATGCTCACCTGGGGCAGCCAAGGGGAGGCCTGGCTCAGTTTACCCTGGGAGCAGGTGTGAAGACCCCACGTGCTGAGCCCTGAGAGCTTTCACTCTGGGACAGCGAGCGTCATGTCCTAGATGCCCTTGGACTGTCCTTTGGTGGAAGGTGATGGGCCACGTGGGGCCCCACCCCCCACCCGGATTACAGGTTGGATCACATGTTCCTGCCATGTGACGGCAGCTGGACACGACTGGCTTGGGTGAGTCCCGTCTGCTCTGCCTTTGGCGTAGGTCACACATTTGCTTTTTCACTCCAGCCACTCAGGTCCAAGCTGACTTCCTCTCTCTCCTGGACTGGCCCCAAGGGCTTTGGGACCCTCCACCTCTCCGTGTCCCCACTGCAATACGTCCTTTCATGGTGGCCACAGCCCTTGTCACAGGTGGCGTCCCCTGAACCATGTACTCAGGATGCTCCTGGCGTAACCCGTGTGCAAGGGAGGACATGGGCCGCGACATGGTCTCAGGAAGGCCTCAGCCAACCCGTGGGGAGCTCCGAGCGGGGACAGACCTGGGTTGGGGCTGGGCTGGGACCAGGGCTGCCCAGGAGGAGGTGCGACCTTGGCAAGGAGGTGTGACCTTGGGCAAGGAGCTTCCTTCGGCCCAGGATCCCTGCATAGGGCTTCCCGGGCCATCGTTGGGAGCACTGAGGCCGCTGGGGACACACCCTTGCTCCCCACGGGGCACCTGGGGGCACATCACAGCACCCACTGCAGTTACCTTCTTTTTGAAATTGTACGTTCTTGTTTTTTTCAAATAAAAAACTGTATATATTTGAGGTGTACAAAGTGATGTTTTGATGTGTATACGCTGTGACACGACCCCACAGTCAAGCTAATTAACATACCCATCGCCCACGGCGTCACCTTTCTCTGTGTGGTAGGAACACCCGGGGTCGGCTCCCTTCGCGCATGTCGGGTGTGCGACACCTTGTTCCCTGCCGGCAGCTCGCTGTGCAGGGCCCAAGACGCGTCCACCTTCTAGCTGAGAGTCTGGGCCCGGCCCGGCCCCTCCGCCTCCGCCCGCCCGGCCCCTGCGAGCCCTTCTGCCCTGCCTGTGAGCTCAGCGTGACGTCCTGCAGGCCCAGCCACGCATCACAGGCGCTGGGGGCTCCTCACCTTCTTCACCTGCACGTCAGACGCTGTTTCAGGCTGCAGGAAGCTGAGCTCCGCAGCACAGCCCGGCTGCTCCCCACCATCCTACCCCCGCCGGGCACGGCCTCATCCACTCTGCTCCTGCTTCCCTCACCAGGCTTTGGCCACAGCTCACGGTTGGGAACACGCTAAACCCGCTGCGGCAATCGGGCCTTGAACTTGCATTTGTGCTGCAGGACTCTGTTCCAGAGGAGCCGCTCACTGCAGAACTCTGCCCGCGAACAGCCGTCCCCCAGCGCCTGTTGCACCCTTCGGCCGCGCACGTCGGATCTTCCAGACTTTCCTTCAGTCACCTTCTGCCCTTTCTTTCATATTTTAACCTCTTCTCTCTTCTTTGGCTGTCGGACGGTCTCCTGCAGCTCTGTGTCCAGTCCGCCATTCACGGCTTCTGCGTGGTTTCCAGTCGCACAATTTTCATTTCTCTCTGTGCGATTGTTTTTCTGGTTACTTTGCTCTTTGTGAGTGCTTGCTCAGACCTCTGCACCCTCGTGGAGAAAAAGCACAAATATTCCAACCGACTTTGCTTCTTGCAGGGAAGGCATCTCAGAGAAAGGTGTTTCCTGACTTTCCACGGTGGTCATCCTTGTGAACTGCAGTGTCGTGGGCTTGCTCTGGAGGGCTTTGCATTGTCCCAGTGGTGCCCCCACATCTGATGGAGCGAGTCGCACACAGAGGGGCTTCGGGGGCTGTGGCTGCCCTGCCCGGGGCCTCCTGCACCCTCAGAATCCCTGAGGGGGGCCGACCGTCCGCCAGGGTCTCCGCGGTTGACGTTGTAGCCTCCACAGTCGTCTGGCTCCTCTACCTCTGGCTAAAATCCTGGGATTTCCCATGGAAGAGCCGTGTTCTTCCACCCATCCACGCCCTTGGCCCTCTACACGGGAGCCAGCGTCGGGGAGGGGTCGTTGCCGTGCCGTTGCCTTGCTCGCGAGGCCAGCACTCTTTCTCCGGCTCTGAGTCGCGCCCAAGGCTCCCCCTGCCCCTGGCTGCCCCCCGCAGAGATGCCCACTCAGCAGCCTGTGCCCACGGCACCTGCCACGCACCGGGGCGTTGTGCTCAGGGCAGAAGACCCAGCGTCCAGCCCGACACGGCCTCCTGGCCTTGGGAGGAAGCGGGGCGAGCTCCAGGCCGCTCCCGCCGCAATTCCGAGTCCCGCGTTCTGAGGTGATGGACAAAGGGGACAGCAGCTGCCCGACGAAGGCCCGTGCGCTCCCTCCCCTTCCCGCCCGCCCGGCGCCTGGGCAGGCTGCGCGGGATTGCTAGGCCACGCGGCCGCTTCTGCTGCTGCCAAGACCCCCCAGCCCTCAACCCGCCCACACCACGGGCCGTCCTGGGTGTGGACGTTCACTCACGTGTTCTGTCACACGGAAGCCGCTGCTGCACACACTGGGAAACCACTTTTTCTCGTATTTCCTGGTTTTTTTTAAACAGTGGAAGTCAGGCACCATTTTTCCCTCGAAGTAAAATACATAAAGCGAGAAGAGTGGAGTCTGTGGCAGCTCAGGGAGACGAGAGCTGTCCTGGGGGTCTCTTCGCGGCCACGGCCCCACTGGGGGGAGACGCCGCGCTGAGATTTTGAGGCATCGGCAACCAGCTCAAGTCCTTTCTCACGGGAGGACGTGAATCTTGGCTGCGTGGGATTCTGCGAGCCTAACGCAGAACTTTTTTTTTTAATGTGAAAAAAAGCTGTTGTTATTATTATTATTTTTTTTTTTTTGGCAGTCATTTGCTTCACCCAGGAGTTTGGAGAATAGAAACCTACAACCGAGACGTGTTGGGAAAATATTATCCTGTGAAAAAACATCCAGTAGATGATGGACATTCTCAGCCCAGGACTTCACGCCAGCAGTGCCAATGCCCGGTGGCTGCATGGTCTCCGCCAGGAAGGAGGAACCACGAGCCTCATTCTCAGGGACAAGCTCCCTCCCCATAGTCTGCAGGAAGGTGGCACTTCGCAGGTCACATTTAACGCCTGCGGTAGGAGGGGTGGGGCGGTGGGGGCTCCGGGTGGGGACCAGCCAGCTCCCTGGGTTTGCAGTTAATCTTGCTCCGATTCCTCCCCTGCTGATCTCTTGGCTTTGTCAGGATATTTGAACAAAAACATTCTCCTGCTGCTGACACTTTTAAAAGGGCTTTAGTAAACTCCCTCTGATACCAAAATTGAATTTCCGAGAACCACCAGAGCTGGCGTGTGTGCAGCGATCGCTTCGCTTACAGGAAAACACGAGTGACGGGAGGTGAACTCCCTGCCGCCCCCTCAGGCCTCCAGCTGCTCGGCTGTTGTTTCTATGCTGCCTTATTTTAAAATAACTTTGTCTTACTTTGCACCTGTGGGAAAGGGGTTGGCCTAAGCTGGTACCACAATTGCCCTTAACGAAGGCGATTCATACCCGATGGTCATTAACACCCATGCTAAGCACAGTCCGGGTTGGGACTCCCCTTCCTTCCAATCAAAGGCTGAAGTGCCTCCCTGTGCTCACCCTCTTCCCTGCCCAAGCCATTCTGCAGATCCAACCTTGCTCTCAACTCAGCCTGGTGGTCCCAGCACCTGGGACCCCCCACGCCCCAGCTTCACCCCTGCCCCCTGCCAGGTAACTCTCCCCACCTGCCTGCTGGGCTGATGGTGCAAGACGGCACCAACTGCAGCCCCTGGGGAGGACGAGACCTTGTGCTGGTCACCAGCGGATGAGAAGTGGCAGTTGAGTCAGGCCAACGAGTGTTGACAGGAGAAGCCCCCCCCTTCTGCAGTTAGTCCCCGTAGGACGTCAGGGGTGAGTGACAATCGCTCTCCCGGTGACTGTCCAAGACGCTCTCAGAACGCTTTTCCCGGGGGCAGCCGGGCAGCGTCCCCAGGACACGCCCACGTGACACGGTGCTCCCAGGGGCCTCCAGGCGCCTCCGTGGGCAGTGGTGCAGCCGTAAACCAAGGAGATCCACAGAATCTCAGTAACATAATTCCAGGCACTTTAAGATGCTATCAGTTATAACCTCCAAATAAAACCAAACCTGAATCAAAATTTATTTCTTGTCAAAATTTTATCATAGTTATAAAATCTATCAGGGCTTGAAAGCACTGTGACATTAAATTTATCCACACTGCAAGACAGAACGCCAGGGAGGGAACCAGTCACATTTGTTGGTTTTATTTTACCACCAGTACATTGAGAAATTAAATGGCCCCTGTTTCCTAAATACGCCAGAATGCACATTTAATCCTGTTCTCCTGCTTGGGCTCACCAGTGCCGCTCACTTACCCACTTTTCCAGGGTGTTTCTGAGTCACCATTTGATGGTCCAAACTGTTCTTGATTTGGATACAGCTCTGTGACCTGGATGGAGATGAGGGGGTGTTGACACGAAGCAGGGACAGCTCAGGCGTCCAGCCCTGGGTTCTGACCCCCGGCTGCAGGCGGGACTGTCAACAATGTGAAGTTCTAACCCCTGACAGTCAACAATGTGAAGTTCTGACCCCTGACAGTCAACAGTGTGAAGTTCTAACTCCTGGCTGCAGGTGGGACTGTCAACAATGTGAAGTTCTAACCCCTGGCTGCAGGCGGGACTGTCAACAATGTGAAGTTCTAACCCCTGACAGTCAACAATGTGAAGTTCTGACCCCTGACAGTCAACAGTGTGAAGTTCTAACCCCTGGCTGCAGGTGGGACTGTCAACAATGTGAAGTTCTAACCCCTGGCTGCAGGCGGGACTGTCAACAATGTGAAGTTCTGACCCCTGACAGTCAACAGTGTGAAGTTCTAACCCCTGGCTGCAGGCGGGACTGTCAACAATGTGAAGTTCTAACCCCTGGCTGCAGGCGGGACTGTCAACAATGTGAAGTTCTGACCCCTGACAGTCAACAGTGTGAAGTTCTAACCCCTGGCTGCAGGCGGGACTGTCAACAATGTGAAGTTCTGACCCCTGGCTGCAGGCGGGACTGTCAACAGTGTGAAGTTCTGACCCCTGGCTGCAGGTGGGACTGTCAACAATGTGAAGTTCTAACCCCTGGCTGCAGGCGGGACTGGCAACAGTCTGATGTCAGGTCCTCACCCCTGAACAACAAAAAACAAAAAACAAACCTTTGCAATGGGCACCAAGCATGAGAATGTAAAACACTTTTTTCTAAGTGATTCTGTTGAACACTGAGCGTTCACAACCACAGACTGAAACCAGCACTTCTCAGACTCTGACGGACGTGCAAGTCACCCGGTGGTGGGAACAAAAGTGCTTGCACCAGCATCATCCTCGCCCGGCCTCCCGTTCTGTCCCCCGGGGGTTGCCGGCCGAGGTTCTCGGCTGGGCCTCCCTGCCACTTCCGCCTCCACAAGCCGCATCAGACAAACACCTTCGCTGCAACTTGAAGGTCCCAAAAGGGGCTTTCTCCCCAGAGAACCCTCGTCCCCCAGACAGACAACCTCGGTGTAAGTTGCCGAGGAAGACGCGTGGTGTTGGAAGTCGGCCCTACGAGGAGTGCCCCGTGTCAGGAGAGCTTGCCGCCTTCTCAAACAGAAAATGTTCGTGTTTGTTTCAATGTCGCCAAGTGATTAATAGCAGTGAGAGTAAATTACGTTTACAACAAAACTTTGACATCCACACCCCAGCACCACCATCTGAAAAATGTGTCTTTTTACCTTTCGGAAGCCAGGGAGGGCGGTGTCTGGCTCTCTTCTCTGCTCCTGCAAGGCCAGGGTGGCCGCAGCTGGGACGGGGCTAAAGCAGGACTGAGCCGTCACCTCCCTCCAGGGGGACAGCGACATTCCCACGGCAGTGGCGCAGAGGAGCCTTGGACGACGATGACGCTTCCTCTAGGCACAGAAAAGCATAAACTCATTTCAGATGGGACAACTGCCAATCTGGGGCCCTTCTCACCGTGAGAAACCTAGAGCAGCGTCAGGGTGCTGGGAGCCCCGTCAACGTTTGGGGAAAGAGTGAAGGAACAATGATCTCTTCCAGAAAAGAACTTGGAATAGGAGCCTTGAGCTTTTGATCAAAGAAATCTATCCAAGGGAAGGGGAATTCTCAAGAGAGACAGTATTTTATTCATCAAGATGTTGAAAGAGCTTTATTTATAAAACTATGAATTAAAAATAAATACCTGACAACAAATCATGAAAAATACATTTAGCGAAAAAAAATGTGTGCTCTTTAGTAGGTTTTTTTTGTATTGGAAATTCTAAAAAAAAAAAATTTATTTATTTTTTTTTATGCCAGCAGGCATGAATGGAAATTCTTATTTCCTGTTGATGAGGCTGTAAATTGTGAAAAAAAAATTCAGAAGAATAATTTTTTAAATAGTATCAAAGAGCTTAACATATTGTCAAAAAACTTTTTTCTCTTGGGATTCGTCTCCAATGCACGGTGAGACCAGGGCTGGAGAGGGACACACCTGTGTGTTCAGTGTTAATGACCTTCACCTTGGGGAGCAGGGGACACACGGCTGTGGGCAGTGGGGGCTCTGCAGGGCGATGGGCCTGAGGTCAGGGGACCTGGCCCAGGTGCAGCTCTGTGCTTTCAGGGCAAGCTCCTCTCCCCAGACACCACCTCGTGGCAACTTGCCGTCCACGCTGAAGGCAGGCTCAGGCTCTGCAGGAGTCAGAGGGTCAGTTTCGTGGAGCCAGACGGATGCTCCGCAGACGTTCTTCAGAATTTCTGCAGCGCCCACAAAAAAACATGTAAAGATAAAAAAAAAAAACCTCTTCATACATAAATCAGTCGACAGAATTGCAAAAGGTGGTTTGTAGTGAGGAGTCTTCTGCAGCTGTTAAAAATAGACTATTTCTATAATAAGAACAAGTACTATTTTACAAAAGGCTGATAACTCCAGGCCTATAAATTCGGTGAATAGCTAAGCGTGCAACAGCAAGAGCCCCTCCTTCTAATCCGGGCCATCCTTTTCTCCACTAAGCTGCTAACTAGGTCATTACCGAGGGCCCCGCACCGGCCGCCGCCGGCTCGCTCACCAGCCGCTCGCGATGACGGGTCGCAGCTCGCCACGGCCTCATCTGTCCGGGGCGCGTGCGGTGCGGGGTGATGTCCTGGGAGCCCGTCTGGGCCAACGATGAATGAGCACCCAGTGGTCTCCTTGGAAGGACGGATGTGGCGTGTGCCCTTACAGTTTGGGGTCCACAGCACGTGGCGCCGCGGGAATCGGTCACGCTTGGAGAGGGGGCGGAGGGCAGCGGCGGTGCCAACAGCTCGTCAGGGCGGGGGGAGGAAGTGCAATTTCCCTAACGGCCACGGGACGCCACCTGACATAAACACACTTGGCCTCCACACCTGTGCGTTCTGCGGCCACGGGTTCAACCAGCCACAGGTCAAATATATGAGGGGAAAAATGGCAAATTTATAAAAAACCAAACTAGAATTTGTGGCCTGCCGAGTGCCGTGTTGAATCCACGAGCGTGAAGCGGCAGCGTGTTGGTTACAGACAATCCAGGATGACTGAGAGCAGCGGTCAACGTGTGCAGGCTCCGTGCAGACATGTCACCGTCTCACACCAGCAACGCCAGCGCCCATGGGGTTTGGTGTCCGTGGAGGGTCCTGGGAACAATCTTTCATGGACACCAGGGGACAGCTGTATCTCCGTATGTGTCAGTGTGTATACACACATGTACACATACATGCACACACATGCACACACACACGCACACATGCTCATGCTTCCCAGGATCGAGAGACTCGGAGAACCGCTGTCCCTGTGTCCCTGAGGGTGGGGAGACCCGAGGCCGAGTGTGGGCGGGGAGGGCTGGGCGGGGGAGCCGAGGGCTGTGGCCCGCAGGGAGGCTCCCCGTGCCCCTGGCCCCACCGGGATCTGTGGGCAGACGGGGCAGCTGTGCCCAGGAGGCTCTGAAGGACACGCTCTCCGCACAGACTGAGGTCAGAAGAGACTGTCCCCAGTCAGGCAGAAATACAGGCTACAAAAAGGCAATGGGGCTGCAGGTGAAGCTTTGGGGTGGCAGGGAGGGGACATGCAGACGGTGAGAAGTGACACCAGGCACAGGCGAGTGACCCACGAGGGATGGATGAGGGGCCCTCCAAGGGCTGAGTCCACCCAGCAGGGCCCAGGCGGGAGCACGTTTGCCACCCGAACGGGGTCCCCTCGTGGTCCTCGCAGCCGCCCGGGCAGAGGGGGCCTCAGAGTGAGATGGGAGGGGCTGAGGACGGCAGGAGAAGGGCCCGTGAGCAGGGGTGGGGGCAGGGGACAGGGGCAGAGCTGCACGTCAGCGAGGCCACCACCCACCTGTCCCCCTCTGGCGGTGCCACGCTCCGGGGAGACGTCCGTAAGCATTGGCCTGGGCGGAGGAAAGGAGACGACAGATTCACAGACGCCTTGGGAACAGCAGTGCTACGTAAATACCAGGAGTTAGCACGGCGTCAAGGCAGGATTTATTCCAGAAACGCAGCCTGATGCTCTGGGACGCTGGAGGTGCCAACGCATTTCCCGTCTTTGTGACACGTTTGTCACTTGAATAGGTGCCTCTCTGCTTCCCGCACGCCGGCCAGGCCCAGAAGGAGACAGAAATAAATCAGCAGGAAACTATGTATTTTCTACGGTGCCACGCAGAGTTTCCGTGTTGGAGCTGGGAGAAACCGCTTCACCTCCTTCTCCAGCTGGCAGGTCAGGTGCCTCTCCCGTCTCCAGGGCAGAGGAGGAACAGAAATGGGGAGGCCCCCGGTGCTGGGGGCTTCCACCCAGGGGCCCTTCCCCCCGTCCTCAATCCCTGGGTCCAGAGACTCCCTAGGAAAATGGCCCTGCAGCTCAGCCACGTCCAGGGATCATTTCTGGAAGCTTCGCTGAGGCCCTGGGGCTCCTCACGTTAAACGCCGGGTGCACTGGCCGTCCCAGCTCCAAGCGCCCAGGCAGCTTCCCCGTCCCCTGCCTGCAAACCAAACCTCTGGGCCTGGGTCTTTCCTTCGCCCACCCAAACCCATTTACTCGGTCCAATTCCTCCTTTTCAAGTCTTAGTAGAAAGACACAAAGACGTGTCACCTTGGAAAGGGGCCCAGTGCCCTTGTGGGAGACAGTGGGGCCATCGGCAGGAGGACACTGACCGGGGACACCGGAGGCCCAGTCGGCTTCTCAAGTCCTGGCTCAGGGGGTGCATGGGAAGGTGAGTCGGGATTGTTGCTCTTCCTGCCTGGAGCTGCTGGTGGAATCCAGCCGTAGAGTGGAACTGAGTCCCTGCAGACTGCGGTGGCATCTGTCTTTATTGGACTGAAATATCTTCTTCATGACATTTCATCTTTCCGATAATAGCTTGTCCTCATCCCTGAGGCTGAAACTGATTGGTATCAACACACCCGGGCCTCTCATCTGCCGATGGCTCAACTATTTTGGTTGTTATTGTTGTTGTTTTGGACACAAAAGGGCCCTGAGGCCCATTCGTGTCTGTCACCAAGGCATCGCTAGGCTGCAAGTGGCATGCCCCGGTGCCCCCCCACCGACACCTCCCCCGCACGCCACCGGGTCAGTCCACTTCCAGCGTGGTGTCCGCGACGGTCGAACAGCCCGTGAGGCCCTGGAGGGGCCACGTGGGAGCTCCGTGGCCACAGCAGCTTCCTCTGGGGCACCAACCCCGCGAAACTCAAGCCTGGTGCCCGCCTGTGTGGGCACTGTCCAGACGGGAAGGTCCGAACCCCGGGGACACGGAGCTGAGGGCACTTGGCTAACACCGGGAGGCTGGCTTGGTCGTAGTTAAATTATTTGCAAAGTAAGTTTTGAATTAGCTGATTTCAGAAATAAGACTGTGGCTGTATGGATGATCATTCTAAACACTTTGTTCTGCAATGTTTACACAAAAGGCTCTGAAGGAGTGGAAGGTGCAGAAACCTCCGAGCCAGCACACGTCTGCTCCAAGCTCTTCGTCACTTCCTCTCCCTCTTCCCTGCCGGGAGAAAGCGGCCGGGGCCCCCAAGCAGTCCCCGACAGGAAAAGACTGGACTGAATTTAAAATGTTTGGGTTGAGATATTTCAAACAGCCAGGAAAACATACGTGAAGTATCTAAGGCATAAATAGCACCATAGTTGATGACAATAACCCATCACTTTGCTCGCAGACTGGGATTGAGAGGCGCCCCGGTGCCCACCCTTGGCAAGGTCTGCACCTCGCCCGCCCTCCTGCCCGTGACTCTGCTCTATGTGTTTTCACAAATAGAAAACACTGATAATTTCATGATTTAAAATGATAACACTGAGTACAAAAATAACTAGCCTCAGAATATATGGGTTCTCTAAAATGACTGAGAGCCAATTTCAGTTTTTTTCTAACACACAGGATCGGTTGCCTCAAGACCTGTGAGTGAAAAAGTCAGTCGTCTTCCCCGTCCCCTGCCGAGCCACCTGTGTGCCACGGGGTCTCCGTGGTCCGGTTCTGGACACTTCCCCGCTGGCCCGCCGCCCTCCTTGCACGGCTCGTCCTTGTCAGTCGCTGCGACTTCACGATATGAAATCCGTACTCTGCGGCCGGCCGCCGTTCCGTTCACCTCGTCTAGATAAGGGGACTCTTATCTCTTCCCAGCCCTCTGCTTCGACATATACATTTTAGATTCAGTTTGTCAAGTTCCATGAAAACCCTGCTGGGATTTTGATTAGAACTGTATTGAAAAATTAGACCAATGCAGGAAGAGTTCTCAGGTTTTTCAATATTTGGCTTTATTATCCATGAACTTGGCGTCCTCCCCACTTACTTATGTCTCCTCTAATGTCTTTCAGTAAAGTAGGACAATTTTCTTATAAAGGATGATTCACTTCTTCAGTTAACTTGATTATAAGTTTCTTGTGTGCTGTTGTCGGTAGCACGAGTGTCAGTCGGGGGCATGTGTCCCATCCTAGTGACAAACGACCTCCAGACCCCCATGCGGGGACATTCATGCTGCGTGTCTGGTCTGGAGGCTTTGAGCTCTAAGACAGGGACACCCCCGTGGATCCTCACAGACCCCACGGCAGACCCTCACACCAGCCCTTCCATTTAGGGCCCCTGCTCACCCCGCACCGAAGGGTCAGAGCTACGGTTTACTGGAGTGACACTCCAGGCTCTGCAAAGCCAAGCACGTCAGTGGACGCTGGCCCTTTCTGAACGGGGCTTGTTTGTAGGAATCCGCCCTCGCAGGGGGTGTGGGCGTTGGGAGCAGGAGGCCCCCACATGTTGGTTCTCTGTGGCCGGTGGACCCAGGGTCCAGATGTGCAAAGGGAAGCGGAGGCTGAGGGTCCAGGGGTCTTGGCTGAGCTCCCTGCTGAACCCAGAGGCAGCCTTTACGCCAAGGGCTGGTGCTGGCTCCGGGGGCCCCTCTGTCGCGGGGTGGGGGGGGGGGGGCCTGCCTGGAAATGCCCGGATGTCCCGTAGACACGTCCTGCCCCTGCTCGGCTCCTCTCAGCGGCCCCCGGGGCTGGCCTGGCCTCCTCTCCGCAGAACTGGGAGCACCTGGACCGGTCCCCAAGACACTCAATGCTCTTCTCCCAGGGACACAGGAGAGATTGAGGACACTTCCGCCTCCTGACCCAGGAGACGACAGCCGCACCTGACACAGTTCTCAAGTGGAAGAAGCTGCACAAGTTAAACACACGCTTACCAGGCGCCCCGCCACTGCTCTCCCGGATCTGCCCAGGAAACGTGCAGACACGCGCCCGTTTAAGGACGTGGGCGACAGTGTTCACAACAGCACGTTCCCGAGAGCCCAGAACCAGTGGCAGTTCAGGTGCCCATGGCCCGCGCGACGCCAAACCCAGACCCCGGAGGACCACTCAGCAGCACAAGGAAGGGGCTTCTGACACACGGCACAACACGGATGAGCCTCGACGACACGCTAAGTGAAGGGAGCTGTGTGCGAAAGACCATCCACCGTACGATTCTACTTACGAGAAATGTCCAGAAAAAGCAAACGCAGATGCTGGAGGCAGACAGAGCTCACCCAGGGCTGGGCAGGGCGGGGTTAAACTGCAGGCGGGTGCGGGGAAGTTCACCGGGGTGAAAGTGTTCTAAGTCCGCGTTGTGCTGATGGTCGCACTGCTCTGAAAGTCTAAACAAAATGCAGCTGGGCTGTGCTCGTGCAGCAGGGCGGCTTTGCTGTTAGGAGACCCCACCTCACTGAGGCTGTTAAACACGTGCATCTCGTGCAGTGCGTCAGTCTCACTCCTGCACTTTTATCCAGGAGAAATAAAAATAAATGTTCACACAAGACTCGTTTGCAAACGCTCAGAGCGGCTTTGTTGACCGCAGCCAAAGTGCAGAAACGGCCCGAACGTCGCCAGCGGGTGAATGGCAGAGCAGAGCCTCACAGTGGAATATTGCTCACAGTTACAGGCAGAACTGGCCACGCGTGACACGACGTGACTAAATCTCACAGACAGGCTGGCGGCAGCGTGTGGTGCTGCTGGAAAGACCTTCTGGACAGGACACAGCCGTGGGGACGCCGGTCGGTCAGAGGTCGTGGTTGGGGCTGGGGCAGGGCCTGGACGGCGAGGGCAGGGCGGGGGCAGTGGGGTGCTGAGGACCTTCCGCCTGGTGCCCCTGGAGGGGGCCGCACCCCTGCGTGCATTTGTCCAACTCACGGAGCCGCCATCCTGCCACAGCTGGGCTTTACCATGTGTAGCCGGCCCTGGCTCTAAACACAGAACATCCGCGGTTTCCTTTGAGTGAATCAAAGACCTTCTCAGCCCAGTGACCGTGAGCTGCTTCCACCCTGGACGGACACAGAGACCCTCACAGCAACGGGCACCGCGTGGCTGGGGAGGGCAGGCTGAGTAGTCGAATCTGCCCGCGCACCAGCCCCCGTGGTCCGCCTGTGACCCTCAGGCCTTCTCTGCCGTCCTCGAGCCCCCGTCTCCCGCCTGTGAAGTGGAGAGAACCCGCGGCCCTGGTGCTGTCACAGCCACAGAAGAAAGTGGACTGCGCCCCGGAGAGTGACGCCTTCCTGCAGCTGCCGTGAACACGAGAGGGACACGCAACGCACACACAGGAGGAGGCGGGAGACACACTCCGGGATGAGCCCAGGTGGGAGCAGAGGCCGTGACCGCGGGGAGGAGGGGACCCCACGGCGCACGCCAGGGATGCCTGAGCACAGTCAGTGCCAGGTGGAGGTGGCCACACGTCCCCAGAGGCCCTCCTGGAGGTGGCTCCTGTCCCCTGCCCTGGAGTCTGGGAGGCGCCCCTGTCGGTGGCAGAGAGTTCGTGGGGATGTGACGCTGTGTCCTGGCCGGGAGCTTCTGCCTCCTGCCTCTCGGTGCCCACGCGAGTCCTACCTGAGACCACCGCACTCTGGGCGTTCGGCCACGGCCCAGCGGAGCAGGTGCGGCAGCCGTCCCGCTACGGCTCCCGGCAGGAGCGAGTGTCCCCGAGGACGCTCAGTGGATGTCACAGCAGTAGAAAGCCTGGCCGGAAGCTGAGCCTGCGGGACTCCTGACCTCAAAAGTCGTGAACCACAACAAAAACGCCTGGTGCTGGCAGCTACGCCTTGGCGGGGGGTTGAACGTGGCCGTCCCCTGCTGGAGCAGCTGCGTCCTACTTAGCCCCCCACCCCCGCCCCCTCACCTTTGCTCACTCGGGTCATAGCCTGACCTCGGGGGTAGCAGGACTCAGCTTGGGTTCCCCAGGGGGCCCCTGTCCACACCTCTGTTCCAACATACTTTCACTCTCAAAAGCGGCTGGCTGTACAGATAAACTGCAGTCCCCTCCTTGGGGGTCTTTCTGAGGAGCGGTGGGGTCCGGGCTCCTGCACATCTGCCAGATGGGCACACTGGGCGGCTTGGCCAGCCCTGGCTGCTCATGATGACAGCCCGGGCCTCCCGTGCTGTGCTCAGAGGGCCTTGGCTGTGACAATGCCAGGCAACTGGCCCCGGCCCCCGAGCATAGCAGGACAGAGGAGGCCTGTCCCCCAATTCTCCACAGCAGGCGCCAGTGGGGCCCGGGCAGCCCTGCCACGGGGTGCACAGCCAGGCCCAGCCCTGCGCCAGGCGAGGCTCCCGCATGAGGCTGTGCCTCCAGGGCAGGAGCCCCCTCCAGGGTATCCAGGCCCTGCCCACCCCATCTGCCCCGGTGCCTTTGCAGGTCACTGCTGCGGAAGCTGAGACCCCCCCCTTGACAGCCCCCTTCACAGAGAAGCGCGTCCGGCCCCGGTGCCTGGCAGGCCTGCGGGGGCAGAGGGTGGGTTTATGGACGCGCGTCTGCAGCTGAGACATGTGCAGACGGCAGAGAGGGGTGGGACGAGGAGTCAGCCTATAAAAATGATTTACTGAGCCATATGGATGCAGTCGCCTGGAAAAGGACATTAAGCCGTGGTCTCCATTTGTCAACTTTCTCCCCAAATTCTGTTAGACACAAACCTGCTGAAATATGGTCACAGTTTACCCATAAAATTATTTCTTTATATGACAAAGTATTCATTCTCTGGCCACCTGGCCTCTGGGCATCGGTTTTTGGAGACCGGAGTCCCATCTTTCATCTTTCTCTGAAATGGCTCGTGAGCAGGTCACTGGCTGGCGTGGCGGAGAGATGAGCCTCACAGGCTGGACACGCAGGAACAGACGGGCACAATTACGACGCACATACTGTGGCGAGTTCACGTCCAGCGTGCGGACAGGGCTCTGCCTCGCGGGCTGTTTGTCCACAGCCGCCTGGAAGCTGGAGACACACGTCTGCCCACAGCTGTAAACGCTCTGAGCCTCGGATGTCTGTGCAAACAGAATCTCGATAAAAATGTTTACCCAACTATAAAGTGGGAATGTTGTATTTGTATATTTACTTCTAGATAAAATAAAATTGATCAAGCAAATTTGACGTCTTCACTACGTGGTATTTTTCCCTGGGGAAGTAGCCACGTGCCGCGTATTCACAGAAGGGACACACCAAGCTTCCTGGAACAGGAAGCCGAGAGGATAATTAGTTTCCATCCACAACAGAACATGCACCTCACCCTCAGTGGTTCAAACGCCGTCTAGCGATTCCTCCCTCAGTCCGAGAGCTGGAGATCAAGAGTGACATCAGCTTAAACTCTGAAAACGTCCCACTCAACATGGTCTTGGGATCGGTCACCGCGTGCTACTTGCAGGCAGCCAGGGTGGGAATATGACAGAACATCATCCAGTGTATTTTGTCTTCAACTGTCATTTGTGATTTCAGCCTGTGTTTGTTGAGCACCTGAGCACGCACGTCCCAGATGTCCTTTCGGCCACCCGGGGCCTGGCAGAGCAGGAATCTCTGTCCTCAGGGACGTTGCCCTCCATGATGAGGCTGATGCCTTCAGATAAGGAAATGCAAATGTCGAGTGAGGACCAGGGGGGGCGGTTCTACTCTAAACAGGAGAAAAAACAAACACGAAAGACCACCAGGACCACCCAGGTTAACAGCACTAATGTTTGGGTTTTTTGAGAAAGAAAACGGCAGGGCTAGTGCCCTCCCCCACCCCCCTGTCCTTGCCGTCCCACCTCCCGCCTCCTCGGGCGATGCCACCCAAAGCTCATCGACTCTGTTCCCCAAGGTGTTTCACGCTCCCAGCGTGGAGGGAGGAACGCACAGAACAGACCCAGCACGTGCTGAGCACTTACAGCCTCAGCTGCGGTGCTCTGTGGGATGCTCGGTCAGCACCATGTTTCCTAAAAGGCTTTCTGGACGTGTGATTCACAGACCATGCAGTTCACCAGCTGAAAGTGTAAAACTCAGTCGTTTTAAGTATAGTCACAGAATTGCACCACTCTCACCACAGTCTAATTTTACATGTTCATCACCCCAATAAGAAACCCGGCACTTACTAGCCATCGCTCCCCATTGCTTCGCTCCCAGCCAGCCCTGGGAGTCTACTTTGTGTCTCAATTCTGAATATATGTATACACACATATATATATATATACATGGCATCATACAATGTGTGCTCTTCTGTGACTGTCGTCTTTCACTTGGCACATTTTTCAAGGCCTGGACCAGGACCTCCGTCTCCCTCTCTTACTCCTTCTCTGCCGTCCAACGCCCCACTGGGAGGCCACACTATTTTGTTTACCCATTTATCGGGTCATGGACATTTGGGTTGTTCCCACCTTCTGGCTTCTGTGAACAATCTGCTACAAACATTTGTGCACAAGTCGTCCTGTGGACGTATGTTTTCATTTCCGTCATAGCATGATTGCTAGGTCACATGCTAGCTGTGTTGAAAATTTTGAGGAATGCCGAAATGTTTTCCAAAGCAGTGACAACATTTTACATTCCCACCGGCCATAGACGAGAGTGACAGTTTCTCCACGTCCTCACCAGCACAGGTGGCTGCCGGCTGTTTTGCTCACAGCCGTCCTCGCGGGTGCGGAGTGGGCCTCACCGCGGTTTTGACTAAGCTTTCCCGATGGTTCGTATTGCTGACCAGCTTGGAGTAGCTTCTCAGCCATCGTCTCGTTTGGAAAGATGTTTATCCAGATTATGTGTCCCTTTTCAGTTATGTTATTTTTTATTGAGAAACTTCAATACACAAGTTTTAATTTTGATAAAGTCCAATTTGTTTGTTCTTCCTTAGTTGTGTATGTTTAGTGGCATAATTAAGAAGGCTATTCTGGGTCTCTTGCGTCTCCATGGCAAGTACTGTAGAAGTCTGGTTTTCAGCTCCTGCAGGGAGCTCCGTGCCTGGGTAGAAATCTGGTTTTCAGCTCCTGCAGGGAGCTCCGTGCCTGGGCCCCGGGCCGCTTCCCCGGCCCTGGCGTCTGTGAGGGACGAGGGAGCCTTTCCGTGGGGCTGGGGCGTAGTCAGGCCACCACAGCACAGCGGCGGCTGCAGCTCTGCTCTGGCTTCTGTTCCTCTCCCCAGCCCTCCTCCTTTCCACGCTGCAGAGCTCCAGTTGCCATAGAAACGAGGGGATCCTGCGGGCTGGCTTGAGGTTGTCCACAGGGGATCCATCCCCATCCGCGACTGAAGGGCTGGCCCAGCACGCGTGGTGTGAAACACGCGTGGACGGAGCTTCCGCTCTGGCCCTGCTCTGCCAGGCCAGACACGGGCTCCGTGCTTCACTCTGAGTCCTCCGGGAGCTCTGAAATCGAGAACCCACCTGCGCGGTGCTGCAGCAGCAGAGGAACTTCTGCTCCAACCCGAGTCCCGCCTGTTTCTCCGTCCTCTCAGCATCTGAGTGTCCAGCATGGCCCGGTGGCTGCCCCAGTGCACCTGGGGTCACACGCACTCACCCCCTGGCCTGGGAGGCCCGTCAGCCTCACCTTGCCGTGGGCACGGCCCTGCAGGGACGTCCCTCTGGTCCTCCCCCTCTGCTCTGGGGGCCCTTGGCCTGCAGGAGCCCTCCAAATCTGAGTCGCCCCCGGACAGCCTTCTTCAAAACAGCTCCCCGTGCCTGGGCTGTGGCAGGTCCAGATTCATTTTCCATGACTCCAAGGGACACAGAGCCAGGACTTCCCAGCACACACTTGCTGGGTCTCCAGGGATGGGGCAAATTGGCATTTTTGTCTCCAAAATGCTCCGGGAGGGCAGCGACCCACACGCTTCTCTAATCATCTCCAGCAGCAAATGCGCTGAGTGTTCCCACGTGCCCAGGGCCTCAGCTTCTCGCTGACCCCAGTGTCTGGCTGTTCCAGCCCAGCCTGCGGGGACCCTGCCTGTTAGGGTCAGACGCCCACGTGCTCCTCGCCTGCTCAGGCTCAGAGGATGTGCCTCTGCCCTGGACTCCCGGTCCTGCCACCCGTGGGGACCTGCCACACTCCCAGGCCCCCGGCAACACCCCACTTCTTCCCCAGAACGGCTGCTCTTTCTTCTTTCCTACTTCCAGGGAAGCTCCTGTCCTGGGACAACGATGACCCCCAGGCAGGAGTGGCCCCCTCAGAGCAGCTTACAGAGTCCCCCAGCCTGCCTCACCCATGGGGGGCAGCCTCCCCGCCTCCCACGGCCGCAGACACTTGCAAACTCTTTCCAGAAAGATGCAGGCCCAGTACATGCAGTCTCTTGTGATTAAATACAAAACAGGTTGCCGAGTACTGTATAGAACTGAAAAGTGTGTGTGTGTGTTGCAGAGACAGAATATGCACCAAAGCATGGACGCTGGGAGAGGACTTTCCATACTCTGCAGTCTCTACCCCGTATTTCTCTAATGCCTGAAGTTTATATAACATTCGTAAGTTACACCCGAGATCAGAAAACAGGCATCTGACTTCCCCACATCACAGCAGGATCTGAGATGCGAAGCAGCATGGAGTGGGAAGTGCTCCCTGCCACTGAGAGCCTATGCTCCCCCTGCCCAGACTCCCCCTGCCCGGGCTCCTCCTGCCTCTGCTCCTCCTGCCTGTGCTCCCCCTGCCTGTGCTCCCCCTGCCTGTGCTCCCCCTGCCCGGGCTCCCCCTGCCCAGACTCCCCCTGCCCAGACTCCCCCTGCCCGGGCTCCCCCTGCCCGTGCTCCCCCTGCCCGGGCTCCCCCTGCCTGTGCTCCCCCTGCCTGTGCTCCCCCTGCCTGTGCTCCCCCTGCCTGTGCTCCCCCTGCCCGGGCTCCCCCTGCCCGGGCTCCCCCTGCCTGTGCTCCCCCTGCCCGTGCTCCCCCTGCCCGGGCTCCCCCTGCCTCTGCTCCTCCTGCCTGTGCTCCCCCTGCCTCTGCTCCCCCTGCCTGTGCTCCCCCTGCCCGGGCTCCCCCTGCCTCTGCTCCCCCTGCCCGTGCTCCTCCTGCCCGTGCTCCCCCTGCCCGGGCTCCCCCTGCCTCTGCTCCTCCTGCCTGTGCTCCCCCTGCCTGTGCTCCCCCTGCCCGGGCTCCCCCTGCCCGGGCCCCTCCTGCCTGTGCTCCCCCTGCCCGGGCTCCCCCTGCCCGGGCTCCCCCTGCCTCTGCTCCCCCTGCCTCTGCTCCGCCTGCCTGTGCTCCCCCTGCCCGGGCCCCTCCTGCCTGTGCTCCCCCTGCCCGGGCTCCCCCTGCCTCTGCTCCCCCTGCCTCTGCTCCCCCTGCCTGTGCTCCCCCTGCCCGGGCTCCCCCTGCCTCTGCTCCCCCTGCCTGTGCTCCCCCTGCCCGGGCTCTCCCTGCCCGGGCCCCTCCTGCCTGTGCTCCCCCTGCCCGGGCTCCCCCTGCCCGGGCTCCCCCTGCCTGTGCTCCCCCTGCCTGTGCTCCCCCTGCCTCTGCTCCCCCTGCCTGTGCTCCTCCTGCCTGTGCTCCCCCTGCCCGGGCTCCCCCTCCCCATGCTCCTCCTGCCTGTGCTCCCCCTGCCCGGGCTCCCCCTGCCCGTGCTCCCCCTGCCTGTGCTCCCCCTGCCTGTGCTCCCCCTGCCTGTGCTCCCCCTGCCCACGGTCAGTTCCTGGCAGCGAAGCCCCCTGGGCAGGGCAGGGCTCCCCCCAGCAGCATCGGAGAGCAAGGTTTCCGGACGCTCTTCCCGCGGCCAGTCTGATGATGCGCTCCAGCCAGGTGCAGGGAGAGCGGCCAGAGACCAGGAGGTGTCGAGTCACAGGCGAGGGCAGGACACGCGCTAATGACACTGCGGGACAGCTCACGGCCCGCCCTGCCCACGCACCTCTGCTCGGCCTCGCTGTCCACTGGACCCTGTTGTCTCCTCCTCCACCCGCATAGTTCTGCTCCTTGTCTCTCTTCAAGGCCAGAGAGTGGAGCCAAACACGAGCTGCGACTCAGTCTACCTGGAAGACCCCTCTGTGCAAACATTAGCTGCATCTGAGGCCAAACGGAAGCGATAATTAAATTACCCGCTGACCCCTGCCCTCCTGCCGGGAGTGGGGAACTGACCCAGGGCCAGGCAGGCGGAGTCACAGGCTGGCACACGGCGGGTCTGCTGGGCCAGGCTCCGGGCGGGGGAAGGATGGATTCGGGGCCAGACATCGGGTCACCCTGTCCACAGCACGGGCCGGGCCAAGAGCAACCTCAGCGTCTCCATCAAAACCCTGCGCTCGGGGGCTGGTGCCACTGGATGCACCTGCATCGTCCCCGCATCCAGAGTTCCCGCCCTCACAGGCTGGGGTCTGGACCGCCGGCCCCAAGCAGGCTGTTCACCAGACAGAGACGCGGGCGGCCAGCCTCCCTGGCTCTCGGAGTGGCTGCAGAGCCAACTGTTTTGTGCTGCAGATTTGGATGAAAACACAAGCCGCAGCCTCGCCAACTTGTGCTGACGGTACGTGCGTGATCGCGGGGGCGTGTGTGTCGCTCGCAGGGCAGGCGTCACGGAGCAGCCCCCGCCCGGCAGGAGACCCGCTCCCCTGTCCCCAGGCCCCGGTGCTCCCCTGCTGTCCTCCCTCCTCCCTCTCTGCTTCCTCCTCCCCGCCTCTCCCCACTCCCACCAGGGCAGGATTTACCAAAACGACGTGTCCTGTCGCACGTTTGAAGAACAGCCTTTTAAGTGGCAAGCTGTTTATCCAAAGACCTGATTCCCAGCTTCTCCCAGCTTTAATTACAAACATTTGTAAACAAGCTGACGCTTGTCACAGAAGTCCCATCTACGGAACAATGAGAACACCGAACAATCAGCAGAACGTGTAATTGGGAAACAGTTTTCCTTTGAACTTTCCAGATGGGGCTGGGATGTGTGGCCTGACAGAAAAGTATGAGCTGCGTTGCCCATCGAACATGCAAATATCTGCCCGCTGTCTGGGGGGCACCGTGGGGGGTCGTGTCTCAATGCTTGTCATACGGCACGTGGGCAGCAGTCAGTGCCAGCCGCCAACCGCACACAAACCAAGTCATTCTGGACACGTTCAGAAAACAAACACCAGCCAACCACCTGTTCTCTGGCGCGGCTCCGTGCCACTTCACTGGTGTGTACCAGGCCAGGGAAGCGTCTCCACGTCCCTGCACAGCTGGCCTCCAGGACAAGGGGGCCACCCTGGCGCCCGGCATGATCCTCAGACCTCGCGGCAGTAAGCCATGGCTATCTTCCAAAGCTCTGCCAATTTGGGAGAAACTTCCAGAGTCACATCCTCCTGGTGAACAGAGAGAAATTTGCAGGAAATTAAAAAAATCGGAATCAAAAGAATCTCCTTAAGGCAAAAAGAAAAAAATCCCAACATGCCACGTGTCATCTACCGGAGAAGTCAGCGACGTGGAAGTTCAAGTCTTCAGAAATGGCACGTGATAAACGTGGTCTCACTGGCAGCGTCTCACAAAGCAGATGGGTCTCTTCAACGCTCACCCAGAGGGGTAAAGATTTCTGCCATCTAGACATAGATGAATTCTTGGAACATCAATAGCAGTTACCACTAAGGCAATTATGCTGCAAAAAGACAAAGGATGGATTCCAGCGCGGAGCCGCGGAGCCCAGAACAGCTCATCACACACGGGCAGAGAAGACTCGTGCTTGGATAAGGTGACGGCTCGCGTGGCACACACAGGGCAGGGACTCTAAGTCCAGGACGGACGGGTGCTTCACGGACAGGCCTCAGCACAGCCCTAAACATTAGCACTAAAGATGCATCAAACGCTTCCTCTTCCCACGGCACCTGCTGCACCACAGGCTTCAGCTGGAGGAACAAGCCCGGGGAGGTCAGATCCTTCGTGGGACCTGCCAAGGGTTCGAGTTGGAGCTGGTGACGTCCCCCCGATAATGTTCACCAATGTCTCAACCCAAATTTTAGTGAGACAATACCTCTTCCTGTGTATTTGGGTGGAGCATTGTGTGATATCTCTGTGTGTGTCTGTGTGTGTGTGTGCGTGTGTACACGCCTATTTGGCTGCACAGGGACAGCATCATGACAAGCATGAAGCACACATGATTCCTCTGCCTGCCTGGAAGCCGGAGTGGCCCCCACAGCACCAGGAGATCTGGGCTCTTCAGCCCACCTGGGCCCTTCACAAGCCTCAGTCAGGGAGCCACCTGAGCAGCGTGTCAGGTGTGCACGTGTGCAGGTGAGCGGCGTGTCAGGCGTGCACGTGTGCAGGTGAGCGGCGTGTCAGGCGTGCACGTGTGCAGGTGAGCGGCGTGTCAGGTGTGCACGTGTGCAGGTGAGAGGCGTGAGGTCAGGCTGTGGGTGCTGAGCAGCCAGACCACCAGCTCCTGCGGCAGTCGGCAGACACACAGGGCTGGAGTGACAGGCGACACGTGTGATCCTCTTCTCATCCTAAATTCCCTTTTTTAGTAAAATTGACGGCATCTGGCGAAGAGGATGGGAGAATGTGGGGGGTATTTTGTGCTTGAACAATATGCCCAAGCGTCCTATATTTAGTACTTTGATTGGACGAGAGAAAGGAAAAGGCAGATTGAAAACCTCCCCTGCCTCCTACAACCCTGCGGTGGGCGGCGCCTTGGCCGTGCGGCTCGGGGACAGTGTCGCTGTCACGTAAGGAAAAGGGTGAGCGGATGATCCAAGCCAGCGGTTTCACATTATGGCAATTCTATTCCTGAATTTAACCACCTTGCAAACAGTGGGAATCAGAGTTCAGCTGCCACCGCCTCCTAAACAGGCAGGGGTCCTTCCTGCTACACAAGACCGCGTGAGCAAAGTATCTGCAAAACGCTCGTGAGGGGACTGTCTCTGCTCACCACCTTCTGAAAGGTGTTTCCCCGTTCCCGTTCGTGTACGCACTGAAATCTCTTTCGTTCTTTCTAAGTGCAAAGAATCAAGGCTCTCACTTAAAACTTGTTCTGGTCTCAGACTCACAAGCCAAGCCTGGGTCTTACTCACAACGTGCCATCAACGTGGGGCTGGGGACGAGGTCCGCGTGGCTGCTGTGTCCCTATAGCATCCGGGGTCGATTCTCCTGACCCTCCAGGTAACGTGACTCAGAGCCTCCTGCCTCCAGCTGCTCTCTGCACTGTCCCTCCGGGAGGAGCTCAGGCTGGGAAGACAGCTGTGCTTGGTCAGCACTTTCTAGAAGCGCTTTCCGCAATGGTTATCCTGGCAGGAGCTGCCTGGGTCGGTGTGTGGGGGCAGTTTCAGAGTCGGGGACCCATAGGACGTAGCCAGGCCATCACAGAGCCGGGACTAGAACCAGGGCGGGATGCCCAGGCCCCGGATGCATTTGCCTTTTCAGCAAATTCTGCTTGGGCAGCACAGAAAATGTGGACCTGACTCTGGCACCCTCACAGCGAGGCGGTGCCTTGGGTGGTGGTGGTGCCATGGGCGGTGGTGGTGCCATGGGCGGTGGTGGTGCCGTGGGTGCCGGCGGTGCCGTGGGTGCTGGCGGTGCCATGGGCGGTGGCGGTGCCGTGGGTGCCGGCGGTGCCGTGGGCGGTGGCTGCTGCCACGTGCTGGGGCTGTTCCTCCTGTAACGCCTGGGTTCCTCCTGGCAGTATGTGCTGCTACTTGGGGACCTGTTGGGGACTCAGAGAGATGCAGGGGTGGTGACGAGAAGGGACCTCAGCTCCAGAGGAGAGACCACAAAGCCCTTGTCCCGCCTGCTTTGTCTTGTCACAGAAGCAACAAGGTTGTGACTCTCAGTTTCAGTCACCGCACATGCGGCTTGGTAGCGTTTTCTCAGAGCTACCATCTTGGTCCTTAGAATGGTCCATCTTCTCACATCCCCTTGGCCCTGGAGTTGAGAACAAAAGGATAAAGCAATAGACCTACGTGCCAACGGAAGCCCTGGGTTCTCGGCACTTTGAGCGTCCCCAAGGATTGCTAAAGAAATTTTGTGTATCCACCACTCCTCTTGATTTCTTGGGACCAGTGTCTGGGAAATTTGTGATTAAAGATCCATTTGTTAACACCCTCCCCCAGTGGCTCCGCTAAAACCCCTTCCCTTCCCGTCTGACAGGTAATTCTGTGCCTACTGGCCGTCCGTACAAGATGAAATAGGAACTGGTCCCAAGAAAGATTGTTTTGTTTGCATTAATCAATATGTTATTTTGTTATGATGTTAAATTACCTGTACGTTGACCTTGAGGTGCTAAAATACGGAGTGGTTTATGTAACGCTGTAAATGAAACACATAAAGACTCGCAAAGCAAAAAATCTAAATCAAAAGTTCTGTGATAAATGAACAGATCAAAGCTAATTCTATACTCACGGCTATTATGAGTCTGTTCTGAGCTGCCAGCCACGAGGAGAGAAGGAAGATTTATGCTCCGGAGAAAAAGAGCTGAGCCCCGCGGAGGCCTTGGAGACGTGGTGCTCTTACCGTGCCCGGAGACTGCACAGGCGCAGTGGGAAAAGCGGCATTTCGTGGGAGCCCGGCCTCCGGAGGGGGCCTCTGTCCTCCCCCAGAGCACAGGGCACCTGCGGGAGGGGGTCGGGCTTTTTCAGAGCAAGGTAGCAGCGAATTCGCCAGCGCACGTTCACTCCATGTGTGCTCCGTGTGCTTCCGTGGTGCTGAGTAAGCCCCTGACTGGCCGTGTCCTGCAGACTGTCCTGTTCCAGGGGACGGCAAGGGAGCACCTGGCGCCGGGCCGGTTCACAGGCGCCTTGCCCTCCGTGCCCACCCTGCCTCTCCCAGCAGCCCTGTGGGCAGACCCTGCCTGGTAACGAGGGGAAACCGAGGCTGGGGATGCCCACAGCCCTGCTCAGGACGCAGAGTGGTAGAACTGGAGCCCGTGTCTAGACTACTTTTCCACAGGTCACCCAGGAAATGCCGGTGGATTTTTATTAAGTCCTGTGAACGACTTCAGTGCTTACGCACGGTGGGAACTTGAACTATGTTGTGATTCCCCAAGGGACGTGGGCTATTCTGTCCATTTGTGAATGCCAGACCCCAACAAAGGCTTGCTGCAAACATTCTAAGCAAATATCCATTTTGCGCACTGCCGAGAACCACGTTAAAGTCCTTTCTGCTCGGACTGCTGTGTCCTCCAGAGCGTCCTGACGGCCATTCGAGCTGTTTTGCCTCCAGAGAGAGGGAGGGGCTGTTATCGCTTTAGGGCCCCCTTCTTGGAAGGCAGAAGACCCCTGGCTGATGAATACATGAAACGATGCCCAACACCAGGTGCTGGAGAGGAGAGGCGTCGAGGGATTCCTGCCATTGCTGGTGGGGTATTAATTAGTGCAATCACTTTGGAAAACAGTTTGACATCTGCCCCTAAAGTCAAACATTCACGTTTTCTACCACAGACATCCCACTCCCAGATAAATGCCCAAAGGGGATTCTTGCATATAAACAAGCAGAGACAGACGTTCGTTCCACTGTTTACCATGCAAAACCCTGGAAATAAGCCAAATGCCCACCAGTAGGAAGCGGATGAATAACCCGTGGTGTGGGCGTGGAGTGAAACGTTTCCCAGCAGCAGAACTGGGTCCGGGAGACCGTGGGAAACACCCGGGAGGTGTTAGGAAAGAAATAACTGCCAATGTAAAACAGACCCAGCAAATTCAGTACTTCCAAAAACCACATGGAAATAAAAAAAATGTTTTCAGAGGAATAAAACCAGGCCAGTTTCCCGGCCCCAGACCCTACCGTGGGGAGTTCCAAGGGATGTGTTAATACTCGGGCGGGGCCCGGTGGCGGGGGGGAATATCGGAGACACAAGCAGCAACGCTGTGCGGCAGAAACGGCAAATGTGGCTACGCTTGAGTAAACAGGAACTGCATCAGAATAACAGAGATGCTCGATTCTGGTGGTAAGATGCTAACAGGTAGAACCAGGATGGCGAACAGCAGCAGGGTGTAAACTGGGAGTTGTGGTCAAGTTAAAGCGTTTGAAGGATTTTGTGCTGTTCAGGCAGAAGATAAGACTGGATTAACTGTATCTTTGCTCAGTATGTGAGTTAGAATTCGCAGGGTAACGGTGAAAACCAGCCAGAGGGTATCGGTGAGGTTGTGGGAAAGGGGGCCTCTGGGAAGGCGGGTGGCGTGAGAGCCCGAGGGTGCCCTGCGGGGGGAGGTGCCTGCCCTGCGGACCCGCCCACGAGGCTCGGAAACGGGCGGAGGCCTGCAGAGGGTGCCCAGGAGGAAATGTGAGCCGTGTGCACAGAAGCTTCCGGCACAGGACGCACGCACCGTCCAACCAGACATGCTTTTAGCATCTCTAATGGTGCTGCTTTCCTCACCCTGAGAATGTAGCTGGATTTTCTTTTCTGATGTAGCAGTAACTGTTGCAAGTGACTCTGAAGCACATCACGAGTCCCGGAGCTGCGAGACAAAATGTTCTGAAAGCACAAGTTCTGCTCCCGCACGCGGATGCGGGATGCGTCCAACCAGCTGCTCCGCTTCTCCTCTGCGCCGGTTACTACGTTACAGAGACGCGAATGCGCTTTATGTTTCGAGTGTTAGCAAACTTCAGGGACGGTCTTTCTCTTCTTCCATTAGAACTGTCAGTGATAAGAAAGAAAGAAACTTTGACGTGGTAATAATCTCTCACAGACCAGCAAGAGCAAGTCTGAATGAAAAGCACTTTTCTTTATTCATATAATTAGAATTTGTCGTCTTCATTTCTGGACCCTGACGTGGAATGTCGAACTCTCAGAGTGGCATTCTGCAGAAACTAAAGCTCTTTTGTATTCAGCCAAGAGCTAATCATCTTTAATTATTTTCAGAATTAATTTTCTCCCTACAAATATTATTTATTTTTTCATACACCAAGCTGTCAATACAAGTGATTTGGAAACTGGAGAATTCAATGAGTCTTGGCTTGGGGAAATGAGAAATGGAATCGTGTGAACACAGAGCGATTGCTGTGTTCGAGTCAGTCAGCCTCGCCGAGACTGCAAATCCACTGCGGGTGAATTTCTGGGAAACGTTTCCTCTGGTCAGAAGTGATGTTTTCATCTTTGACCACTGAGACTCTACCTACCTATAAGGACTTTATATATGTGAGGATACGTTCTTCTCCGTCAAATAGAGTAGCTCCGGTGATATCTTAGAGGGTAGTTGTTGAGATTAAGCTAATATAAGTGGAAAAGATGGTCAAATTTTAATTATAAGTATCCAGTGATGTGTATAAATCTATTTATTTTTAATATCAAAATGTTGAGCCAACTAAGTCTTTATTTTTAATCACTCCTGCCATCAAATCATTATTTGGTTCCGAACAGTGTCTGGCTTCTTTGCCACATGAGCAAAATCTGCCACTGGGGCTCCTACCAGGCAGCTGGGCCCGGAAAGCAAGCAGGGTCCTCGTCCCAGGCGTGGGTGTGTTGGACTAACAAGCCACCGTTGACCACACGGGTCCTGGGTCAGAGGTCATGTGATCTGCCATCCCCATGAACCTAGGGCAGATGTTCCTCCTTTGCCAAAAGGGTGAAGGGGGCATGCACATGGCCCACCTGTCACCCAGCCTGCCCTCCCCTCCGCTCGCCCGAGACAGGAATGGTGGAAGCAGCTCACGCCAGCATCGTGGAGAGTGACGACCTTGCTTTGCTGCCCTGCACCCGTGGATGGATGGGCTGCTGTCATGTCCCCAGCCCAGCACACATTTCCTGCTCTCATTCTGGGGACAGGGCCTAATTTGTTTCTCAGGCTGGGTTCTCCGCCCGAACAAACTGGCCTGGAGCTGACGCACCTCCACCATCAGTCTGCACCTGCACCCAGTGCGCGGGGCCATCTCCTGGACCCCAGCCCGAGACTGAGGTGTCCGCCCTGCCCGCACACCTGCCGGGTCGCCTGCGCCTAGCTCCGTCTGGGCGACACCTGCCCCTGGAATACCCGCTGTCAAACTGCTCACCTGAAGCTTCCTGAGGCCAGTCGTGGTATGGGGCTGGTTCTGACCAGCCATCGGCAGCCCTGACCTCTGGAACTCATGCCTCCTCCAGGACACGTGTCCCTGGGGGCGCCAGCGTCTTCCAGGCCCGAGCCCTGGTGCCCAGCAGAGTGTTCGCCCTGTCCCGTTCACGGGCTCTGCCAGCACCGTGTAGGCCGCCCTGAGCCCCTCGCGCCTGCGGCTCACACTCCCCATGATTAGCACAGGTGGGGCCTGGCGGCTCTGGGCAGCACTCAGCCGCCATCTGCAGAGTTGGGCCGTGGGGTCGGTGGCCTCCCTCGGCACGTGAGGACCATTATTTTAATCCACTTTATTCCAGTAGCTAATGATACAGTTCGGAGTTTCCTTCTCACATTCAAAATGTAATTTTTGTGTCTTTAAATCCTATAATCACTTACATTCTATTGACTGATTCCATAGGCAATTTTATTTTCCAAACGGAGCAATTACTTTATGCAACAAAGTCAGGAAAAACTTTCAAATGACATCAACTTCAAAATTACTCATAAATGGTACAAATGAAGCTTTTTAGAGTTAATAATTTTGCAAATCTTAGGGGGCACAGCCTATGAAAATGTGTTTCTTATTTTAAGGTATTCCTTGTCCAAGATTTCGCAAAAGAGTATTTGCACAGGACCCCTGGATTCGAGATAACACAGATGGTGGAGAAGGCCTGGTGGTGGGTGTGGTTTCTTTGATGGAAAGTCATGGAAACTTCCTTTGGAGGCTGTAAACAAACAGGAAATGCACATAAGATATTCCGGCGGCTCCCAGTGCAAGAGCCAGACTGACCCGCAGCCCTTCACGGGCAGGAGCTGGGGTGGGCTGGGATCCGGGAGGCAGGAGCTGCTCAGGCCACATCATTTCCAGGGGACAAGGGTGGCTGGCCTGGCTGGGTGGCCCCTGGCTGCAGGGCTGTGGCCTCACCACGGGCTCGGGGAGGAGCAGGATGGTTCTCCAGAGGGAAGGAGAAGCCTGACCGGAAGATGAAGGGCAGGGCCTGATGCCACCTCCCTTCCTCTTTCAGTTCTGGGCATCATTGCAATGACGTGATGCCAGGAGCTGCAGCAGCTATTTTGAGATCATGAAGCAAAATGTTTCAGGATGAGAAAAACTGTGACAAGAATAATGAAGTAACAGAAAAGAGTCACCAGACCAAGACTGAGACCTGATACCTCCAAATGTCCTGCCCAGTAAATGATAAATTGTCCTTATTCTTCAAGTTCTTGTCAGAGTTTTCTCTTCCTTGCAGTCTGGTGCATAGGAACAGGCACCCGATCAATCTCAGTCAACGAGGTCTTGGTGTGCATGAATCACTCCTCACCTTCCGGTCCCAGAGTCCACACTCCGAGCTCAACAAGGAGTGGAGGACACTTCTCTTGTGCATGTCCCGGCAACCCAGCGGACGGGGGAGTCAGCCCCAGCTGTGAGGAGAGAGGTGGACAGCCACAGCTTGTCAGTGGTCTCACCACTGGCCAAACTCCCAAAGTCAAGGGTCCACCTCTGTTTTACGCAACTGTGAGGGCTTCACATGCTCAGGTTATGTTCAGGTTGCGCTGGGTCAGGCCGGCAGACTGAACCAGCACCGGCAGAGCCACCAGAAACGAACCCACTGTGGACTTTCCAGAAGAGGTCACTGCCCCGTCACTGGAATAATAATAGATTTTCGAAGGATCTGATGTGAGCCTTTGTAATCAGGCTGCAGCTCCAGAGACGCTTGTCTGAGTTCACCGCGTGGTTAATTGTGGCTAACCGGAAAGCTGTGGACATACGCCAATATTTGTGCAGAGAGCAGAGCTGCCCAGGGACTGTCCTCTGGGGATGGCAGCTCAGCGTGGCCAGCGTCCAAAGACTGCGGGCCCTGCTGGCTCAGGGCAATTAGATTGCAGTGCACACTGGACGGAAATACATTTGAATATTGATGCTAACGGTGTCAAAGGCTCATCACCAGACTCCACGCTCCTAATTTGAGACCCAGTGGTGTGTCTGTGCGGAAGGACCAGTGGGAGGTCCGTGGCAACCATCCTGGCGGGGGCTGACGGCTCAGCTGTTTGCCTTCCTGGCATCGGCAGAGCTCCGTGTGGGCGTCAGGATGTGAGAACATCAAATGCTTAAGACGCAGGCTGGCAAATCCCCTAAAAGCCCAGAGTTTGCAAACTCACACAGCTGCCGGCCTGGCCCGGGTTCCCTGGAAGCAGCGCTGGACTTGGAACTTGTGCTCGGCTGATGTGCTGGGGGGGGGGGTGGTGGCTCTCAGCAGGGGGGATGGTGCCTCGTCCTGGGGGACATGTGTTCCAGTCGGGAGCGTCCCAGGCGTCCTCTGAGTCCATCCTATGCTGCTCCGACCCACTTTATCTCCACGTTGAGCCGACCCCATCCGGGCACAGCTTCCCCAGCGTCCTTGGGCCGGTCTCAGGGAGGGCTGAGCCCAGGCCGTGGGGCTCCTCGTCTGCCACCCATTCGGGGACCCCTGTCCTTGGCTGGCCCCTTCCTCGTCCAGGTGGCCTGTATGTCGGGGTCCCTGACTCCCGTCCCCGAGGGGTCTGGGCCCCACGTCCTCACCAGGCTGTGGCTGCTGCACCTGCCCTGGACGGTCAGCGCTGGAGCCCCGCGGTGCCGGGAGCGTCTCCCGCATCTTGGTGGACTCCCGCCAAGCAGAGGCGGGCAGAGTGTCAAGCAACAGCAGTTGAGAAAGACGGTGAAACACGTGGAGCCATTAGTTTAAACGAGAGAGTGAGCAGGGCTGCGAGGGAGGAGCCGCCCGACCCTCCCCGGAGGCCCCAGTGTCGCGTGGGGAGCGAGTTCAAAGCAGAACAGAGACGGAAGGAGGCGTCCGGCCCCCTCCTCCGTTCATGCAGCACCGGGACAGGAGCTTTCCGAGCCCAGAACCGAGCTCCGCCGGGCGCCCTCGGGCAGCCTGGGAGGCTCCCTGGCTCTGGGCCGGCAGGTGCGGAGCAGGAGCAGGAACAGGAGGAAGGAGGAGGGGACCGCAGGGCCCCGGGCACAGTGACAGAGGCAGAAGGTGGAAATGCAAATGCCAGGCCCGGGGCAGGGAGGGACCCGGGACCTGATGTGCCCACAGCCCTCGGCCCCACAAAGCGTCCCTTACTCGCAGACCACAGCGGGTTCCTGACCAAGCCCGAGGGGTCTCTCAGGCTTCCCCGACGCAGGGCAGGTCAGGGTGGGCAGAACCGGAACGGATGGAACGGACGTGCCTCGCCTGGCCAAGTCCCCGGGCGCTACCAGAGCTCTGGTCAGAGGCGCGTCTGAGTGGCGCTTCGGTGAGACCAGCCAGGCCGGAGGGGTCGGGGGTGGGGGGGACAGCGGCCGGGGGTGTGCCCAGGGTTGGCTGAAAGGCCAGCTCAGGGACGTGCTGCCGCAAGGGGAAGGACGGAGCCGTGTGGCAGGGGCGGGCTGCGGTCTCCCACGCTCTCCGGTGATGGCCGGCGGCCACCTCACCCTCTCTGCCCAGGGCAGCAGGGCGTCCCAGGGGCTGGGGCCACGGCTTCCAGGGAGCGAGGAGGCCGGGGGAACCCCGTCTCCCACGCCAGCCGCCTCCTTCCTCGGTTATGTGCGGAACGGACGAGCCTGCCAGTCCCTCCCGCGAGGACAGATGGTGTCCTGGGCCTCAGTGGTGCCCTGCTGCACCCTCCACCTGGGGGCATTCCTGGGAGGAGGGAACTCGACCGCTGGCCCTGGTGGGGGCCTCACCCCTGACTGCTCTGCCTTCCCCGGGAGGGGACTGTCCCTCAGTGTCACTCCTCCACAGGAGCCAGGGCTTCGAGGCTCCCTCCTGCCCAGGGCCCAGGCTCTGTCCCGAGGCCGGGGGGAGCCAGGGCCGGTGGCTCCCAGATGCCATCGCTTGTCTTGGCTTGTCCCTGCCACTGAGGCCACAGGTTAGGTTCTGGCATCTCAAACAGCATCATTGCAAAGGGGTTTCCGCAGCCTTGCAGGGCCCTGCTGAGTCCTTCCCTGCCCCTGGGTGCCTCACGCTGGGACACATCCCTTAGAGCTCATGTCTTCTGCAGGGGAAGAAATCTCAAGGGCGAGGAAGGGCCCTGGGGTGGCCAGGCAGGGCCTCAGCACCCCCTGCGCTGCACACCCTGCAGGGCCTCAGGGCTTCGGCCGGCACAGGGGAGGGAGGACGTGGACCTGCACCTGTTCCCTGCCCCAGTTTGCCCAGGAAGCCACAGGCACGTCCCAGCTTCCATGGGGCACCAATAGGTACAACAAGATCCCTGCCCCCTCTCTCTCTCTCGCCATGGCAACAAGAGCAGATGTTTTCATTCCTCTCCACCCTGGCGGAGCCTGTGTGTGGGAGCAGCTGGACCCCTTCTGACCGCCGGTGCTTGATACTGCGCTAATTACAGCTGTGGGCAGGGGCCACAGGACCGGGGGGAGGACAGCCAACATCTGGGCAGAGCCCTGTGAGCCAGGCCTGCCATGGGGGCTGGTGACTCCCGTGTCCTTGGATCCGCACCAGGAACCAGCTTCTAGGAAAGTCCCAGGATGGACGGGTCCGCCCTGCCCCCACCCCAGGACTGAGGGCCCCACAGTGCCCAAGGGACCCTGCCCAGGTCCAGAGCAGGCCAGGGCGCCAGCTCGGAGAAGGCAGGTGGGCTTCCCAGCCCAGGCGGTGCCGTTACCCTGTGGCACCCGTGCCTGGCATCTCCCTGGGGGGAGAGAAAAGGAGGGAGAGAGAGAGAGGGGTGGAGGGAGAGAAGGGGGATCCTTGTGTGGAGTCCCACCCTCAGCGCCTCACGCTGGCATGCGGAGGTACAGCTGACAGATGAGAACTTTCTCCGTTAGAAAAAGTCTACAGAAACAACTGATGAATAAGAGAACAGGGAGACTCATAACTGAGTGTGTGACTAGGATAATAGAGCACATTTTCTGGTTGTTTAAATGCGCACGCGTCACGCCTGCTGTCCCATGTGCAGACGCCGTGTGAACACGGACCACAGGCGACCCGGCCTCGGCAGGGCCAGCTCTGCCTCCCTGTTGTCTACGTTCAGACAGGAGAGACAAGCTTTAGCCATAAAATCTGCATTAAATTAATTAGTAACCTCGTAAAACAATGCAAAGGCGCATAGACTCTCTGTGGCTGTTTTTTTGCTTATTCAGTTTTACCTGTGAGCACCAAGACCCTTCGCGGATCAGCCCCAAGCTACCACGAAGCCCTAATAAATCTCCATTTTTTATCCTATTTGCCTTAGGGCCCATGTCAGCCTGGTCACACATCCAAGAGAAATAAATTTGACTCCAAAAGGCTTATGGTGTAAAATAAATATTCCCAGACAGCTTTCTTCAGGGCCTGTGAAGAGAAATCACATGGGGTGAGACACAGCAAAATTGTCCCCCAATTCTCTTCTCCATCAATGTCCCCGTAATCCTGAACAACACGGGCACCTTCCCCCAGAGCCTCAGACACACACACACACACTCCGCTTCTGAATTACTGTTTCCTCCCAAACTTGTTTTTCTCTTCTTTACTCCTCAGACTTCTTGGCCACCACCCAGGAATACCTGACACACAGTCGTCCCTGTCACATCATAACGGGTCCTTACTGTGACTCTAGAGTCTCACGGGGGGAGCCGAGGGGGGTTCTGGGCAGACCCACCGAAACAGGAAAGGTGTGGCGTGACGGGCCTCCAGGACGTCCCCGGTCCCGCCTGGTCCCCGGAAGCCCTGTCACCCCCCGCTGGGGCAGGAGGCCACTCAGTGTGGAGACTGTCACCGCACCCTGGGCTCAGGGTCTGACGGTTCAGCAGCCGCGTGGGTGTGGAGCCAGAACTTCACTCTGCCCTGGGTGGACGGCGGGAGGATTCTGGAGGAGAAAGGCCCGGGCAGAGGGAGGGGACGGTCAGGGACAGGAGGAGAAAGGGGACAGCGCGAGGTCATGAAGGTGTGGGAAGCAGGTGTAGAGGGAAGAGCGGGGACACGGTGCCTGCGGAAGCTCCGCTGGGGCTCCAGGGCCTGAGCTCATGGCGACCAGGGGGGCCATTGTGCTGTGGGCACCTGCCCCCGCCCGGCCGCCGCCGCCGGGAGCGGCAAAGGGCGTCAGAGCAGCCCGGCCTGTCCCCAGCCCCAGGCGCTCTGCACCCAGCGCCTCTCCTGGGCGCAGCGTTTGTGGGATCGGCCTCGCACACCCATCCACTGGGGAAGGGGGAGCCCGCATATTGTTTTATCGGTCACCATGCATTTCACCAGCCTCAGTGCAACAAGCAGGCACGAGATCTGTTTACAGAGGGTCTGGAAAGAAAATCTCACCTCAGTTTGTTTTGTCCTGAACCCCAGAGGGTTAGTCCAACACCGCCCAGGTGGGTGCCTGGCCTGGGCGGGGGCGGGGAGCCCCTGAAGAACACAAAGCCCACCCCCAGGGAGAGGCCCCTACCTTGGGGCAAAAGGTTTGCCTCCAGCTTCCTTTCCTGTGGGAGCACCTGTATCTGACCAGCAGCTCCACCCAACAAAATTCTCCTGCAGATGCTGCAGACAAAGTGGCAGAGAAAAGGGACCCGGCCTTGCGTGTCAACGAGCACATCCCTGGGGGCACCTGTGCGGTGGAGTCCCGGCACTTTCTCACACTGGGAGGCCCCGTGTGCTTTGCGTACATTGGATCATCTGCTCTCACAGGAGACGGCTTGGGCGGTGCGGTACACAGCTGCAATGGGCGGGACACACGGGTGCAGTGGGCGGGGTGCACAGACCTGGGGGCGGGGCGCACAGGTGCAGTGGGCGGGGTGCACAGACCTGGGGCCATGGGCCATGTGCACAGACCTGGGGGCGGGGCACAGAGGTGCAGTGGGCGGGGTGCAGATACCTGGGGGCGGGGCACAGAGGTGCAGTGGGCGGGGTGCAGATACCTGGGGGCAGGGCACACAGGTGCAGTGGGCGGGGTGCAGAGACCTGGGGGCGGGGCACAGAGGTGCAGTGGGCCGGGTGCACAGACCTGGGGGCGGGGCACAGAGGTGCAGTGGGCCGGGTGCACAGACCTGGGGGCGGGGCACAGAGGTGCAGTGGGCCGGGTGCACAGACCTGGGGGCGGGGCACAGAGGTGCAGTGGGCCGGGTGCACAGACCTGGGGGCGGGGCGCACAGGTGCAGTGGGCCGGGTGCACAGACCTGGGGGCGGGGCACAGAGGTGCAGTGGGCCGGGTGCACAGACCTGGGGGCGGGGCACAGAGGTGCAGTGGGCCGGGTGCAGAGATGAGGCTCCTGAAGCAAGAGTGGGTACCTTGCCCCACACCTGCAGGCTTATGTGGTCAGAAAACAGGGACAGCAGAACCAAGTGCCCTGACTGCTGCTCCTACTCCCTTTCCCCGGGCATGACCCCCGCCCTGCCGGGTACCAGCCCAGCAGGTGCTGCCAGGCAGGGCACAGGGAGAACCAGGACAGTACGTGTCCCAAGGCGGTGACAGGGTGTCGGGTGCAGAGCAGCTGGGCAGGACGTGGCGGTGAGGGGGCTGATGGGCTGTGACGTAAGGGAGGACCATGATGGGAACTGAGGTCGGCAGGTCCGGGAGGACGGGCTCCCTCCCGGGCGAGCCCGCGGCACATGCGGGTTCACGGTTTGCAGACGCCACCGTTCTAGGGTGAGCCTGGGTGCAGTGGCTCGAGGGGGCCGAGGTGGGGGGCGGCCGGCGGGGACAGGCAGCCGGGGCAGGTGGGGGGGAGCGCGTAAGAGGGACGGGGTCGCCCTGAGGAAAGGGGGGAATGACGGCGACATCCCAAGGTCAAGAGAGAGCAGATAACAGATGAGGAAAAGTGGGGCTTTTCAAAACATGGGGTTCAGGCAACAAGAATTCTGTGGCTCCCGTGCGGGGGAGGACGAGGCCTGAGCTCAGCGTGAGAATGACGTTCTCGTTCCCCCCGGGACGCGGATAGGGGTCCAGGCCCGGGAGACACTCCGGGCGCCCCAGGTCGCGTATCTCAACCCCCTCCAGTTTGCCCCGCAGGGGTGCAGCCCACGGCCTCCGGGGCGGGACGTCCATCCCGCGGGCGGCGCGGGCTGCGCCCAGGAGCCCCGAGCGCCAGGCTGGTCTCCCGCGGTGGGTCACGGCTGCCGGAGGCCCCGTCGCGGGGACAGCGTGACACTGCCCGGAGCGGAAGCCCAGTCTGCGAGGACTCGCAGCCCCTACGCGGGACTGCGCTCGGGAACTGATCCCGGTTTTGAGCCAAGGTCAAACCCAAATGTCCCCAGTTACGCTGTGGGCACTGGTGGTGACTTTGGCTGTAACGCCAATCCATGCACAATGCAAGCTGCAGACTCCCTGCCGATTCCTGCTCGCAAGCAAACACCCACTTCTGCCTACAGAAAAGCAGGAGCCCTGTCACCTGAGGGTAACTTCCCTGCACTCCGTGGGAAAGGCCTCTGTGCCCCGCCCACCCCGCCCCGCAGGCACAGTGGCCCCTAAGCCCCTTCGGAGGCAGAAGCAGTAAGGATCCCCCCCAGCCGCAGGGCAGAGCTGGTCTGCAGTGTGGCCAACAGGCGGGGCCAGCGCCAGGGAAACGGCGCTGGGGCTGTGACAATGGTTGTCAAGTGCCCATCCCTCCTGCTGGGACGCCTGGGTCCCAGAGGCCCCGTGGGCGCTGCCTGGCGCTATCTGGGCACCTGCGTTTCTCTCCAGGCCTCCCTGGCTCTTCGCCCAAACCGCCTCCCCATCTGGGTCCTCAAAGCGGCACTTACCAGAGAGTAGAAATTAAGCAATGGAAATCTCAGACAATGTTATTGAGATGTAGTAAGACAAGCCACACACATAACTTTGAAAAAAAACTCTAACAGCCACATATAAAAAACTAAAAAGCACTTATCAATAAATTTTATTTAACCCAATGTATCCAAAATACTGTCATTAGAACATGTCATCAATATAAAATTAGTACTGAAATGGCTTATTAGTTTTTCATGCTAAGTTTGGCGATCCAGGTGCCTTTTGAGCAGACAGCACGTTGCAGTTTGACCTGCCCCCTCTCAAGCTCAGTAGCCCCCACCTCTGAGGAACGGCTCATCCCGACCCTCCGCTAAGGAACCTGCAGTGACCCCTTCGGGCCTCCTTGGTGGCTAGGACTGTGGGTCGCACAGTCAGACCCTGAGGACCAAGCCCTGCCCCCTACTAACAAGCGGGTGCCCTCAGAGGGCTGCTCCACGACCAGGCTTGGCCTTCCCCCTTGATTGAAGGGGGTCACCACTAGGACTCCCTCCGCAGAGCCGCCGTGGCGTGGTGCGTGGCTCCCGTGGAAGGCGTTCAGAGGAGCCCCCCAACCCCCAGAGCCCCCTGGGCAGACAGCCCTGCTGCTCCTACTCACACCCTCGCTGTGGACGTGTCCGGGGCTCCCCGGGGGCTCCAGGCTGGGCGTCTCCAGCCCTCCTGTCCCCGAGCCACCATCACGAGCCTCTGCCCTTCCCCTGCCCCAACCATCCTCCCGTCTGCCGGACCCCTCCACCACGTGGTCACCTTCCCGCCTGCTCCCCCCGAGGGTCTCCCGCCGTGTCTGACCCCCACAGTTTCCGTTACTCTGCTCATGACAGAACACAGTGGGACGCCGTACTGAAAAGTCCTGAAACATGTTGCCTGCGTCCTGTCACCCCATGTTTAATTGTCTTTTCCCCATTCTCCGTGTGTTGCAAACATCGGCTCCCACACCTCTCACATGCTCCAAGGACTCTAGTGGGCCCATGTCACTAATTACTGAGTCACTGGACAACATGTGCGGGGTGTAGCAAGACAGTGCTCACAGATATTTACTGTTGGGGGAAGATCTTGAGGTGCCATCTGGAGCCAGCGTTTAGTCCCCACTGCGCACATGGGCCCCACACAGCTGTTACTGGAGACAAAACAGTCAAGTGTTGGTGCAGTTCTGCCGGGCGGCCTGGCACTGACCCCCCAGCGTGAGCACAGAGCCCTGCAGGAAGAGGGCACGGCCGTCAGCGAGGCCACCTCACTTCAGGTGCCAGCTGTCCTCAGAGTCCTCAGGCTCCCACACTTTTGACCAACTGGCCACAGATCTGAGGGTTCTCAGCCCTCCAAGGCGCGATAGTTCACTAGAATGACTCACGGACTCAGGGGTGCTATGCTCGTGATTGTAGTTTGATAATAAAGGAAAAAAACAGGACCAGGCATATGAAAAGACACATAGGGTGATGTCTGAGAATGTCCCCAACATGGAGCCTCTGTGTCCTCTCATTGTGGCATCTGGACGTGTCACCCACCCAGCCCACGGAGGACTTCAGCAATCAGAAGCCGCTGCTGAGCCTCGATGTCAGCATTCGCACTGGGTTCTGTCACACAGGCGTGATTGGTTGAATCATTAATCAGTCATCAGGCATGATTAATTAGCAGGCACACGCCGGTCTTTCCAGAATTGCCGGTGCCACCTTGACACAAGTCAGGGGCTCTCCGAGCACCCCACAGCCAGCACGACCTCCCACGTGGCTCCAGGGGCCACCACGGTGACAAAGGCGGCTACTCCTACTGGGAACCAAAAGGGCTTAGACACTCCCTCCGGGAGCTGGGGACGAAGACAGACACACTGTTATGCAAAGGCTAGTTATTCAACACGCATGGGAAATTGACTATCATTCTAGTGCAACAAAAATTCTCAGTTATCTCTAAAATTATGAAATAAACGTTATACACATCTTATTATTTATTAACAGTAACATTCCCAAAGTCATTGGGAGGACCCAATTCTACAAAGGAAGAGGAGAAGACAGTATTGCGCCCTGTATGCAGATAAGAATAAGGAAATGTTGGAGCTCACACATTTGTTTTCAACAAAAACAATCTGGTATAGAAAATTCTAATAATGGATACATTTTTGTACCTAAAGATAATATTTCCACCTATTGTCTAAATCAACATCCAGTGAGAAGGATCGTAATTACAGGTGAGTGAGATTATGTTCCCATAAATTATTGAGTAAAGTCATGAGTCAAGTGGCCCCGTTACTTTTTTATTTTGCCGTGACCACATTACTACGAGGAATGCAAAGGAAGAAAGAATTTTGTTGGAAATCAGCAGAGTTTTTTCCCTGGAATTACTGCAGGTTAGAGTCTTACTTTCCTTTTAGAATAGAAAGCTGAGTCAAAAATATTCTATAACCTGGAGGCTTTCTGGCAAGTCAGGAAGTTCTAAACTTTATGACCCTTGAGGGTGATAATCAACATGTGAGATGTCTTTCACATCTCCTCCTGAATCTCCTTATTTTTGTCCTGAGGCTTCAGTCAAACCGTTTCCAGTACAAAGAACCAGGTTTTCCAGCGTCTGAAACAGCCTCTCTCTGTTTAAACGTTCGCTTTTGAGAGAAGATAAATAAGTCACTTTCCTAAAGCTCTGGTTTACCTGAGTTTCATTTTAAAGGAAGTTTTTCTTGGTGTATAAATATCATTCAAAACAGGAAAATAGGAGTTCTTTGCCTGAGGTCTCCTGGGGTCCGTACACCTTGCTTGGAAGTTTTCCAAAATGCAACGTCACATAATCTCACTAACACATGGTGTCACCTCCACGCAGGGACTCACGAGCTGGGTAACATGAGAACCATCACTGTCGCGTCTCAGCCTCTGTAATCATTAGGACCAGGGGTGGGAATTAAAGAAAACTACTTTGCCGTTATTGATGTTTTTCTTTGACGTGTATTGTAACATAATTGAAGTGAACCGAGATTGAAAAACACAAGTGAAAGTGGCTGTTGGATTTACTTCTCCCCCGAGTGTAGGGCAGTCAAAAGGGCACAGTGCTTTCTGTCAGGGTTGTTGACAATCGACAATTGTCACAGTTACCTCTGTGCATCTGCATAAAAACACCGGAGAATATGGATCCTGTGGGAGGAATACTGCTCTTTTTGAAAAGACTGTGATTTAAAGAAAACTCAGATTGGCCTCGAGGCAAGACCCTTTCCTGGAAACACCCTTCAGGGCTGCTCCTCTCAAGCCTAAACGCAGGAAACCGTCACAAAACCCGGGTCCTGGGGGAAAGCTCTGGGGTGTGGCTCGGGCCAGAGCGAGGTGAGGGACACGGTCCTCTGTCCGACGCTGCAGCCCTTTCCAGCATCGCTGACGTTTGTGTCTGGTCCCGAGGAGGTCGTGCCACCAGGGGCATCTCCTGGTGTCCCCTCCCTTAAAGCCCCCTGCCTCAGAGCCCCCACATGCTTCTGTCTTTCTCTTCCTTCCTTCTTTCTTAAACGTCAAAGGATGCACATGCATATCTTTCAAATCGTGGCAACTTTCCTTTCCAAGAGTAGCTATGACTACTAAAAAGCCAACCAAGCAAACTTGGTGCCTGGCACACAAAAGCCCCCACATGGGACAGCCACCGGCTTTCCCGCGTCGCTGTGGGAAGAGGCTCACAGCCCTCGCATTTCAGGTTTGGGGTTGTAACTACAGTTATCCCTCAGTGTCCAGGGGGCATTGGTTCCAGGACCTCCCTCGCATACCAAAATCTGCAGGTGCTCAAGTTCCTGGTATGAAATGGGGTAGTATTTGCATATAACCTATACACATCCTCCCATGTCCTTTCAGTCATCTGTAGATTACTTATAATACCTAACACAATGTAAACACTGTGTAAATAGTTGTACTGTTTAGGGAATAAACAGCTTTTGCTATCGGATTGTGCACAAAGACCGTCATCAATAACCGGGAAGACGTCTCATCTCCGACTCTGGAACTTATCAGATCTGTGGGAGACAGTCTTGAACTACAGGCTTTCAAAAGATTTCTGTCAAGAAATGGGAGCAGGATATAAGATTTTCCTCTACAGAAATTCTTTTGCTGTTTGGAGAATAAGCTCTTAAATGTTTTCTTGAACTTCATATATAAATTTCACTTTGGGGAAAAGGAGGAGCTCACCAGGTGACAATGTGGCAGGGAAGAGGCAATCCTGGCCTGGGTCGCCTGGTGAATTCTGCTGACATCTGAGCAAGGAAAGCGCCAGGGCCACATGCCGTGCCATCACCACCCGGGACACGAAGTTTGTCCTGTCCCAGGAAGTCCAGGGCTGCCTCTAAAGCACTTCTGCAGGCAGAGGTCCACTGGAGAATTCTTTACACTTCTCTCTAAAAATAATCTGAAGCTGCTACTTCCAGGAAGATGGAGGAAACATGCTTTCCTTGTTCGCTGCGCTAAATACAGCTAGAAACCCCGACACAGCACACAGTACGGACAGAAAAGCCAAGACAAGGGAGAGGATGGCCCGGGGACCCGGGGACCTACAGAATGACGTGGCGGTGAATTGAATTGTCTGCATTTTCTTTTTGCCTCATTCTTCCCAGACTAGGAACTAAAGAAGCTGCAAGCCGGAAATGCCAACAGGAGCAGAAAATGAAGCCGCAACCAATGCCGTCTCTCTCTGGCCGAGGGTCAGGAGGGAGGCAGCCAAGGAAGACACAGAAAATGCCTGGATCCCACCACGCCAGGGCGGGAGAGGAGTCCGCACTGCCCTGTCACCCAGCCCCTCCCTGGGTGCTGTCAGAGAAGGCTAAGTACACAGCAGGACTTCCGTCTCCGCTGGCTGCAGGAAATATTGCCCCTACCCAGGAGTGTTGCCAGCGGAGCCCATGGCTGGACTGTCACCTCCCCCGCCACAGCAGGGAGGCAGCGCCACGCCTGCCCCTCCCACCGCGTGGTACCTGAGAAGGCCGCGAGGACAGTCAAGATTTTAACCGCTCAGAGGTAGCAAGGCCACCCCCATCCCCAGCATTGTCAGTGGAGGTCCCGTGGGGGCAGTGACAGGGACACCTACCCTGCCCAGGCATGGAGGCATCCATGGAAACCCAGTGGGGAACCACAATTGCCACAGTCACCCAAGCCATGGGTGAGCCCCTCTCTGTGCCTTGGTGGAGCCCAACTGGGAAATGGTCTCCACCCCGCCCGGCAGCACCCGGCGGTGCCTCATCCTCCTGCCGCAGTGACGCGAGCTCCAACCAGCCAGAACAGAAGATTGGAATCATACCAGGAACCTCATCGTACCCCCCAAATGCCCAGATTGCAACAGAAAATCATTCATACCAAGAACAAAGGATATTTCAGACTGAATTAAAATACAAAATCACTAGATGCTGAGATCGAGATGACAGTCATGTTAGAATTAGATGACAAAGATTTTCAATCAGACATCGTAAATATGCTTCAGTGAGCAATTGTGAACACACTTAAGCAAATGAAAACACAGAAAATCTCAGCAAAGAAACAGAATATTTATGGAAGAAACAAAAGCAATTTTAGGACTGAAAAATGCAATAACAAAGCCCTGAACAGCAGAACAGAGGGGGCAGAGGAAATGACCGGGTTACACGGCACCTGGAGAGGTGCCGCCACTGGGACATCGGACAGTGGAGTTACCCAGTCTGAACAGCACATGGAACGGAGGCCAAGATTAAAAAAAGTGAGCAGAGCCTCAGGGACTGTGGGACAATAGCGAGAGATCTGAGGTCCTCGTCCCCAGCCCTGGGATGGAGGAAAGGAGAGGGCGGGATGAGAAAGTCCTCAAAGAAATAGTGGCTGAAAACTTCCCAAATTTGGTAAAAGACAAAACTATAAACTCAAGAAGATAAGAAAATCCCAAATGGGAGAAAAGGAAAGAAATCCACATTAAAACACACCGTAGTTAAACTTACGAAGGCTGAAGACAAAGACAATAATGCAACAGCAGCAAGAGGGGACGGACGCCTTCCCGGTGTGGCAGCCGTGCTCCACGGCTGCTGGGCGTTCTCAGGGCAAGGACGGGGACAGAGGCGACAGGAAGTGTTGACACGAGCATTCCTAATGACAGGGGACACAGCCCAGCCTGGCACACAGCCTCCACCTCCCCTCACCCCACCCCCGCGGTGACCCCAGGGCACGTGGGTGTCCTCCCTCGGTCTCGGTGGCCTCCTCGGAGCCCTGTGCTCCCACACGCCACGTCCGGAAACAGCTCACTTCCCGGCCCGTGCTGCCTCCTCCACCTGCACCCCCGTGTCTGCCTTCTCTCTGCCTGAAAACTCCTGTGTGTGCCTCAAAGCCCAGATCCAACATCGGCTCACTTAAAACACTCTCCGTATCCCCCCGAGCCCCCCTGTGCCCTCACTGCCACCCTCAGGGCACTCGGCTCACACCCCTGCCACAACAGAGAGCGTCCCTGAAGGCAAATACCTGGGAGCAAACCTGACAGGCTCTTGATTCAGAGGGTCTCCGGGTGAGGGCCTCCAGGTAGGGTCTCCGGGTGAGGGTCTCCAGGTAGGGCCTCCAGGTGAGGGCCTCCAGGTAGGGTCTCCGGGTGAGGGTCTCCAGGTAGGGTCTCTGGGTGAGGGCCTCCGGGGAGCGACCTCCGGGTGAGGGTCTCTAGGTGAGGGTGTCTGGGTGAGGGCCTGCAACAGCTGGGCTCTGGCCCCAGGCAGCCAGGAAGGAAGGGAGTATGGCTGGAGGCCAGGTCACCGGGGCAGACGCAGCAGCACTGGCCACCTGGGAGTGCTGCTGGGGTGGGGACCGCCAGCTGGGTGTCGAGGCGGCGGCTTCCCCTGGTCGCGGCTGCAAGGCCTCGTGAGCTGCTCACTGGTTCAGACGGGGCCACGGTTTCCCGCGTCTCAGGTGTGCGGTGCAGTCACAGCCATGGCGCGTCCTGACGCCTGCGCCTGGCCCAGCACCCTCGTCCTTCCTGCTGGAACAGAGCGGAGGGCCGCGGTGGGTCCCGAGGGTCCCAGGACAGGGCAGGGATGCGGAGTCCAGCTGGAGGGTGTCCTGAGAGGGCCAAGCCCCGTGGGTCGGCTCCAGCCGTCCGCCAAGCTGCCCTCCCTGCTCCCACTGTGCCGGCCTTCTCGCACCGCTCAGCCGGCTGATGACCAAGGCCGGCCTTTCCGGGCTGGCCCGGGGCCCTTCTCCTGAGAGGGCCCTTCCCCAAGCTCCAGACCAGAGACCCATCGCCCCTGTGGGGCAGGAGGGGGCCCCACGCCGGGGCCTCTGCCTCCAGCCAGGCCTGTGCCGTAGGCGGGATTCAACCTGCAGCCTCGATGGGCACCTTGTTCTCGCGGGAATCACAAGGTCACCACCCGCTGTCCCAGCAGCAGCGTCTGGGAGGTTACAAAACCCTTTCCCATTTATTACCTGAATTAGTCTTGTGGGAATTCTACCCCTTTGCACAGGCAGAGAACGAGATTCTGGGCCGCCAGCCCCACACCTGCAAGCCCTAGATCCGGGCGCCGTCCTGGCCCCTCCTCCCCCGTCCCCCCCCAACCTGCCACCAGGGGCTTCTCAGGGAAGCACCGGCCGCCCCTGCTCCGAAGCACCCAGGAAAGCACAGCCCAAGCCTGGCCGAGGGACAGGGTGACAGTCCTGGTGGGGACAGAAGCAGCTGTTCCTTCCCTCCCAAACTGCCCCTCCAAGAGCCTCCAGGAGCGGCATCTGCCCCACCGGTTGACACATTTCATTTCTAAGGAGAAAAATAAAAGAAACCAAAATTACAATTCCATCTTAAGATAAACTGAATAAGCAATAAACCAAGAAAGAAGAAAAATAGGACGGAAAAATAAGATCTACAAATGTGTAATGATGTATAATGAGATGCTCCCCTAACCAACAGCGGGCAGACTGCAGAGATGCAGTCTGGCCAGAGCTATGAAGGCTGCCGCCGGCGTGACGTCCCTGCAGCCCCGGGTCCCACCGCTCCAGCCCCCGGCCCAGCTCTCGGGGCGTGGGTTCACGTCTTCATTCTACAGGACTCTTACTGGTTGTCTTGTCACTGCTGTTATTTTTGGAAAGTGATACGTACTCATGTGGAAGCACAAAGAAGAAACACTTTCTAAAGACCTGCAACACCGTCACCCAGGGGTGACACAGCTAAATCCACTGCCCCTCCCTCGAGCCGTGAGCACGTATATTCACATAACTGAGAGTATCCTGCGTGTGCACTTTTACATCCGACTTTTTTCACTTGATACTGTGTTGTAAAATTTTCTACAAGTCGTTGACAATTTTAGAGAAGCATTTTAATGGCTATGTGATCATCTATTGTATGATAGAGCACGATTTAATTATTCCCCTAGTGTTGGACATAGAGTTTCGCATTTTTCATGGTAATGGCTACCACAGTGAGGAGCACCTCCACACGGCGTCTCTGACGGCCGATGTGACTGTGTCCTTAGAGCAGACACTAGGGAAGGAGCCGCGGAATCGCATCACGCGCGTCGAGAGCGTGTGAGCAATTAACTCACAGTCTGTGCGCAGCCCGAGCATCTTGCTGCCCTTTTCCCCGGCGGGCACCGGGCAGCACCATCGACTTAAAGCTTTTCCTGTTTAATAAGTAACAAGCATCCGACTATATGATAAACTGTCTCTTCCCAATTACCAGAAAATCTGAATAATTTCTATGTTTGTCAATGGTCTCTTTGTAAATAATTCACTCGTTTCCTTCAGCTACTTTTCCATTATGGAGAACAAAATACTTTAAATTTATTGATTTCTCTTGAATTTTTGTCACTTTGGAAGTTAACATTTATGTGTGCCAGTTAATGCCTTTATTTGACATATTCGCATAAATCCTGACCCCTGGGCTGTAAGTCATTTAATATGGTTTTCAATTAATGTTTTAAATATCCACTTAATTATGTCCAGAAGACAATAATCTTCCTGTGATTTACTTTATTGTTTACATGATTCAAAGAAATAAACAAACGAAAATCAAACAGAACATTCTCACCATCCGTGTGTCGATCTTCGTCCCTTGCCGCTGCTCCCCCTCCTCTGCTCTGGGCTTCCGCACAGCCCGGGTGGCCTTAGTTTGTATGACAGTGTGATGTGAGGACCCCGGGCCAAATAATGAAATTTCTCCAAAATTACGACACTTTTTGATGGACGGTGCTGCCTGAGGCACCTTCCTGGCTGATCCGTGGCTCCCTGGTTGGACGTTACGGTGGGGAGGGAGGGGCGTGTGCTGTCCCACGCGGCTGCTGGGGGGGCTGACGGACACCCGCCCTGGCCCGACACCCAGCGAGGACCCTCCCGGGGCAGCTTTGGCTCCAGCATCCTCCCTGGGCGGTGGGGATCTGTTTCCCGAGGAAGGTCTGTTCCCCGATGACCGTCGGGAAGCGGGTGTCTCGGTGGCAGGTTGGCTCTGTGGGATCAGTGAAGACAAGTCGGTTCCTGTTTCTGCAGTTCTGGCCTAAATTTCTGAGCAGCCTCGGAGCCAAGCTTGGGGCTCCACCAAGGTGAGTCCCTGAGCAGCAGCTGCTGTGCAGCGTGTCCCGACTTTCCACAGTCGAGGAACGTGCTGGAAGCCGTGTTGGCACAGCCAGTCGCAGCCTCTAAGGACGCCCCTCACCTCAGCGCCGGGGGTGGCGTCCGCGGTCGGACACAGGGCGGGGCTCCCTGGAAGCCCCCACACTCACGGAACAGCAGGCACAGGGCGGGAGGCGTGTGGGTGCGGGGTCACCCGTCGGCCCCTCCGAAACCCATCTCGCCCCCGGGCACTGCTTGAAGAACGTGGGGATCCAGGTGCCAGTGGAGCTTGTCGTGGAAAGACTGCGTACAGCGCTCAGCCCACTCTGAATTGCGTGGTGAATACGGCTGCCACCCAACAGTCACAGCGCGTGTGGCAAATTCAAAGGCTAAACAGCAAACTGAGAAAACACTGACACCCTTACTCAGGATAAGACACCAAAACCGCGTGCTGAGGCCACCTCTCACCTCTCGGATCAGCCTCAACGCAGAGCTCGGCAGCCCTCACGGCGGCCAGGCTGGGGGGACGGGCCGCGGGTCCCCGGCTGCAGTGCCGATGTCCCCGCCCTGTGCCGGGGAGCCAGACGGTGCTACGGAAGCGGGATAAGCACACGCTTTGACACAGAGCCACACTTCTGGGAGTTTCCCTTCAAGAAGGTCCCCAAATACCCACCGACATCTGCACGCTTGGTCGCTACGCACTGGTTTCCGGGAGCGGAGTGCGGGGAACGGCCGGATGCCCGGATGGGACAGGCACGGTCGCGGCTGCGGCGAGGGGGGGCCTGGACGCCAGCAGGGGTGGGCGCCAGCGGGACAGCGAGCTCCTGCCGTCACTGGCGGGCGGCCGTGAGAACACAGCACGGTGGTGGCATCCGGGCCGGACACAAGACACACCCCTCGAGTGCTCGGCTGCAAGACACACGTGTCACGAAAGCGGACAGAATGGGGGAAGCCACCGGGAAGGGAATTTTGATTTTGAAATGTTCAGGGAGAACTGGCAACCAAGTAAAGCTTCATTGGATCCTGGGGGAGAAAAAGTATAAAAGACATTTAAAAAAAATAGATGAAACTTGAACATGAAGTATTAGATGCTGTCGTTAAGCTGATGTTAGACTGTCTTCAGTGGACAATGGCGTCTCGGCGAGGTGGCCGGTCTCTGTAATTTGAAGGTGCGTCCTGACCATTCAAAAGTAAAATGTCATGATGTCAACCTCACTTCCCAATGGTTTAGGAAAAGCATCTATGTGTGTGTTTCTGTGGGTCAGTATGAACACGTATATAGAGAGAAAGTGCACAAATGCAACAAAACGCTGAAAAATCATGGATATGAAAGGTGTGTGAGGGTTCATTTCATTATTTTTAATCTTTTCTGTAGGTCTAAAAAATTTTTGAAGTAGAAGTTGTGTAACAAAGAACACTCACATGTACAAAATTCTGATTTTCAAATCACTGATGTGAACGGTGGGTCAGAGACAATCTGGTTTGAGAAGGAGGAACCCACAGAGGAGCAGGTGTTGGAGGCAGAGACTGCCCTGGACTGAGGTGTCCCTTGGCTCTCGGGGAAGGTGCCACTAAAAACGGACACAGAGGGGTCCATGGGCCCCACACAAAGACTCCGTCTCAGCCGTGGCAGAGCCGTCCGCGCCCCGGCCTGGGCCCTGCCCGCCTCCCACCCGCGGCTGGGCTGCAACACCCAATTAGAGGGTCCTCACAGACATTCCCCTCCCCCGAGCCATAATCCTCTAAAATACGCTTGTAATATTGTTCACACCATCTACACACTCATGATTCCATTTATGCAACAGCTACGTGATGTCCTATGTTTATGTGCTCATTAAAAATTTTTATAGCAAAATAAAATTAATATTTCAAAAAGAGATCATGCATTTAATAATTTCTGTGCCCCAAATTGTTGAACACTTGCATTTCCCAGAGTGGGCAGAAGCAGCGTGCAGCGTGTCTCTTGTGGAACAAACACGGGCTCAGGGGCTCCTTTCCCCTTGTCCGGCCACCCCCAGACCTGCCGTGCGCGGCCTGACTTCGACGGACCAGCCCCCTCGCAGGACTCTTCCCCTTCCTCCCAGGGGCGCACGCGTGTGCACCCACTCTCACAGATGCGAACATACAGGCATACACACACAGACACATACATATACATGCATACACACTCACACAAATACACACACAGGCATATGCACACATGCACACACAAATATATACACACGTCCACATGTGCACACATACATACAAAACACACATATACACACATGAGAGTGAGCCCTTGCTTCCGTGGTCTCCGCATCTGTCTGCTTAACCCACGGGGCTCAGCTGCAAGCACGTCCCTCCGGTGTTTGTGCCCCGGGTGGTGAGGGCTCAGAGCGTCCTGCCCCAGGCCCCTGTTCGCCATGGGGCGCTGTCCCTGTGTCCAGGGCCCTGTGTCTGGGGACCAGCTCAGGCCACCTCCTCCCTGAACCCCTCCCCCGCCCAGCTCGGTGCCACCTCTGGTGCTGTCCCTTCCCCAGGCCACGCTGACCACACTGTCCGGAAGGCTGAGGACAGCAGAGCAGGACACTGGGCTGGGGACCCAAGGGGAGAAAACCCGTGTGCCTGGGGGCAGCCGGGCACCAGGACAGACGTGGCCTGACCTGCAGGAGGACCTGTCCGTGACATTGCTGGGAAGTGGCTGCCCTAGCGCCCAGTGAGCGGCACTCTGGCTGCTGTCTTGGCCCCGGCGCTGCTGTCAGGAGGGGAGGGGACACGAACTTGTCCCTGTAAAGTGAAAGGAACCCCGGTGGCCCCTTGAGGACTGAGAGCCCAGGGCTGCCCAGCACACGGGACAAAGGGCAGAGCCCCTCGGCACGCTCCGGATGTGTGGGGGTCTCGAGCTCACACACGGGTCACACTGCAGCGCCAGGGCCATGCACCTGCAGTTCACGCGTGAGACCCTCCATGGACCCCAGCTCCGTTTCCTTGGGGGCCAGAGCCACTCTGCCCGGACACTTCGCGTGCAGGGGCGGGAGTCCTTCTGTCTCAGCCACGCCGGCTCACTAAGGCTGGGACCAGACCGTCCCCAGCACTCTCCCTGCCCCTCCAGCCCCAACCTCTGTCCCCAGGCTGCGGGTGGCGGGGCTGCGGGTGGCGGGCCTTCGTCCTCCCGGCGGCACCCCGAGAGCACTGCAGTCCAATTCCGGTCAACAGCAGCTCTTGGGTCTGGGGGTTTCCGGGCTGCGTCCTTTTCCTGCCGTCCAGCCTCATTCTAACCCAGAGAGTTCTCAACGTGGTTCTCTTGCAAAATGGAAAAAAATAACTTACTTTTAACCAGCCAGTATTTCCTGCAACAACTCTACGGAGGCCATCAATAAACTTCTGAAGCTGTGCATCTGTAAATATCTGGAGCTGTGAATTTGCATTATTGGACCTTCGTTGCACTTTATATTTTGAGCAGCAAGTTAGTTACAGGGTCCAGAAGACACAGGCAGGTGGGTTGGCCTTGCCCGGCGGCAGGCAGGAGGATTAGCTTTTGATGGGACGCAAGCTCCGCTACTTCTCACGTGACGCGGATTTACGGCGAGCTAATTAACTCCGGGACGTATCCGGGGAAGAGGAAATCGGGCTGCGGCTCCTGGATGGCTCAGACGCAGCCTGTGGGGGTGCGGCCGGCCCCTGGCTCCCGTCACATCCCCCAGAAGCGCAGTTGCGGAATCGGGGCAGGGGCGTCTCCCTGGAGACTCGCAGGGGCGTGGAGACCAGTCAGTGAGGACCCGCCGTGTCCCTGGCGTGGTGATGGGGGTGATGGCGCCGTGCTCCCCTGTGTGAGTTAGCGGTGGGCCCCGGAGCGCCAGGTGGCACCAGGACCTGGAGACAGGCACTGGGCGGGGCTCGGGGGGCAGCCACAGGGCTCAGAGTCTGGCGCTCCTGCCCCTGGCCGGGGGTCACTCCCTCTCTCCACTGCTCCATGTTTGAAGAATTACGTCAGAAGAATCCTTCAGAGGTCCTCGTTCCTCCCAGGCCAATGTCCCATGGCGTCGTGGAAGAGTCGCAGGGAACAGCTCAGGTTAGAGACGTGGGTAACGACTCTTCGGTCAACGTCATGTGTGGGTCAAGGTCGCCGCACTGACCTTCGGGGCCGAATGTCAGCATCTTGTCCTCCTGTCCTCGTCCCCTGAGCCCGCCCTGGCACAGCCTGCAGGCATCTGTCCCCTGGGCACAGCACTTCCCACTCACTGGCCAGGGTGATTTATTACTTGCCTAATTGCAGCTTAATTAATTCCCTAAGAGCAATTAGCTCCCATGTTAAGGAGCCTAGAGGTGGCCAGAGCCTGCTGGAAATGCAAATCTCTCCAAATCCGCGCTCCCGTAACTCGCCAGTGCCCAGTCGGAGGGCAACCCTCGCCCCTCTGTCTTTGCCCCGAGGTCATCTGTCTGTCTGGGGCACAGCCCCTGGACAGGTGCCCTGTGGGGGCACCACCTTCTCCCCGGGGCCCCGAGGCAGCTCCAGCTCAGCTCTGGGCACAGCACCCGCCCCACCACGTCTGCCTGGATTCCAGAGAAGGGCTGAGAAATGGTGGAATCGAACCCTCAACCTACAGATGGGGAGTCGGGGGCCACGTGGGGACAGGTCAGCCCAGGCCGCACCGGCGGGCACTGCCCTGGCTGGACTGCGCCCTGCGGCGGGAGGGTGGTGCCTGCTGGTGGGGGTGCCAGGGCAGGGCGGGGGCAGGGCAGGCGAGGGAGTCAAGACCCCCCAGGCTGAGGACACCCTCTTTGCCCAGCGGCCACCAGCCCCGAGTGGTTAGAGACCCTTGGGGAAGCCCCCCGGGTACCCAGCCTGCCCGCTCAGCCTGGGCTCCAATCGGCTGCTCAGCCCTGGCGTCTCCACGCGAACGTGCCTGAGCCTCTGGCTGAAACCACAGACGATCACGGAGGTGAACACACAGCTCAGAGGCTGATTTTTTTCCTGAAGTAACTTTCATTATTTGATAAGGATTTAAATGGATTTTAACTACCTCCCTAGATAGTTCTTTCTAAATGTTTTAATTATAAGATCTTCCTGGCTTAATACATTATATGGTGCATAATCAGGTTATATATTCTCTATCCTATCGCAGCCTGGAAAATCAGAAAATGGGATTATAATAACACCTCTGCAGGGCGATTAAGTGCGGCAATCGTGGTGCAGAGACTCTCTGGCCGCAGCCGACTCCCGCCCGCACCTGCCGCCCTCCTGCGGGCAGGGCCTTGCCCAGAGGCGACAGGGACACCTTGGGGAACAGTTTGCCCAGCACTGACCTGAGCCCGTGTGTGCCAGCCGCCTACACGCGTGACCCCTCGGCCTGCAGCCCCCATGACACGGAACTGCTACTTGGCAGGAGCAGAATCTGAGTGTCACAGAACGCAAGGGCTCACCCAGCTCCCTCGCTGACCGCCCGCTCTCTCCGCCCCACAGGCTCCGTTTTAAACACCTCTGATGCCTCCGTGGGCCCTGGAGGGAACCAGCGCCCAGTGGGTACTGGACAGGTGGTCCTGGCCAAGTGGCGTCTCCTGGCAGCCCCCGAGGGCGTTGTGAGCACCGGGGCAGCTGGTGGATGAACAGGGCTCCAAGATCTCTCCGGGGATTTCGCCTCCAATCCCCCTGCTGTGGGGCCGTGGGGAGCAGGGGCCGGACACACGTGGGGGTCCTCCTGGCCACCTGCCTGCCTTCTGGCCCCGGCCCAAGGGCTGCTTCTCTGTGCCTCAGTTTACCCATATGTAAAATGGGGCAGCCATCCTGACCGCTTCCCGGTGCACGTGGGAACAGCGTGAGTTGCCTCCCGTGCCGCTCAGGGACGTGCCTGCAGGCATCGGAGTTGTGGCTGTCGATGTCGTCGTCCCAACACAGAACCTGGCGCACTAAGCCGGGCTGTTCCAGCCCCCACCTCCACGCTGGCTCCCCGGCTCCTCAAGGGCGGGGCCTGAGTGTGCCCCACGCCTGCCCCCGGCCCTAGCGCCGCCTGGGTCTCCACATCTGCAGTGCTGGCGACTCGGCAGCTCTGCCCTCGCGGCTGGAGGGGGATGGGGTGGGAGCCACCTGGACAGGGGTCCCCCGCCGGCACCCCAGGGTGCTGCCCTGACTTTCTGAACAACCGACACGGCTGCCACATTTCAGGCTGGCAGCGAGGGAGAGGAGGGAACGAACCCGCACCAGGAGCAATTTACTGCCAGGCTGCAGGTGCCACGGCTGCCAGGCAAGGGCACAGCAGACGCCATTCTGCTTCCAAGGCGCTGAGCTATGTCGGCACATTCACAGCAGAATTGCCGGGGCCTTTATGGGCCATTTCCGTTCCTAAAATATGGTGTACGTTGCAAAGTGATGATGCAAATGGCAAGAAATATTTATTATGTGTAGGAATGTAATAAATATTTCTTTTATACCCTAAATAAAACCTAAAAATTGTGAGTGTTTTGTGGGCCTCTTTTATGTCTTCCCATTATGGTCCTGGTCCTGTGATTTAGCCAAAATTTAGTGGCAGGGAACACGAGCTACAGAGCAGGGCTCTCCAGCCCTGAGCGGGGCCACGGGGGCAGCTGTCTGCCCGGCACAGGGCAGGTCCTGCCCCCTGTCCCAGAGGGAGCCCTCCCCGCACAGGGACAGCAGGCGGGAGGCAAGAGCAGCTCCTCACGGCCACCTAACGTGACGTGCACATTTCTGCACTTGGAGCCACGATTAGATCAGACTCCTCTCACATCTCGAGGGCAGCGCTGTGTGAAGATAAAGCAGGCAGGGGCAGTCCATTTGCAAATACATCTGAATCAAGAGGGCATTTCAAGTCTGTTAGCCGCAGCCACAAAAAATGAGGGAGCAGCTCTCTGACTTTGTTATTAAATGTGAGTTTTGGAGAAGCGGAGGAAGTTGAAATGGTAGCAAAAATGATCCATTCTCAGCACACTTTGCCAGAGGGTGATTTATGGTAAAAAGCATATGGACGCCCACACTTCTGGGCTTCGTGGGCAGAATTCAGGACTGAAGTGGAGAGACCCTCTCGGATGGATGTGGGGATGGGGCCGACGCGGCAGTCTTTCCGGAGGTGCACGGGAACAACCGTCCTCTCTCCGGAGCAATCTCCCGCTTGTTTTCGTTTCCCCGACTTCTGTTGCCTGGGGTGGAGATTACCTGCTCAGCGGTGCCACGCTGCCCCAAGACGGGGGCCCACCACGGGAACGACACGCAGACGAGTTTGCATAATTGACACATCCAGATTGGGCGCACGCGGACTCAGGCACGCGGATGCTGCCAGGCATTGGGTCCGCGGGACACACCCTCCAACAGCCTCCCGGAGCAGGGCCCACCCAGGTGGAGGATGGTGGGGGGTGTATGTGGATAGAGGGGGGCCATTTTGGCGCCACGGGGTTTTCAAAGACAAACATACACCCCAGGTTGTGGGGACAGAAGTGAAAACTCCACGGTTACCTGAACTTACCAGGCACCTGTGACATCATGACCCTTCCCCTCAGCAAGTCCCTGCTCCAGTCAGCCCCGGGGTGGACTCTACTTTCTGATTGGAGCCCGACTGGCCCACAGTTGGCACTTGCCCCTCCGGAGCTGGCTGCAGCAGCACAGCCTGGGTACTTCCAAGGCCACCGGGTCTCAGCCAGGCGAGAGGGCGGCTCGCACCACGAACAGCCTGACCCCCAGCAACGGCCCCGGGACCCGCACAAGCTGGTCCGGCGCAGGAGGTGATGTATTGAGGGTGCCCGGGCTGGGATGGGCGCACCCCGCTGGGGGTGGCCCCCACCTTGCCGACTGCATTCCAGCGCGAGAGGCAGACTGTTCCCAGGAACCAGCAAGCGGGAAGGTCGGGAAGCCACGGTGAAATGCGAAGAAGGAAGTGCAAGCGCCCGGCGCGGCAGGAGGCAGAGAGCCGGGGTGTGGGTTGAAAAGTCAGACTTCATGAGTGGAACTTACACAGCCCTGATGCGCAATCAGATTTTTCCCCCTAAATCTTTCAAAACTGGGTGTCTTTAGTTGAAACACAATTTTGCTGCTTACGATTGTGATGAAAGTCTTAGGCACAAAAACACGCTGGTTTAAAATATTTATTGATTAAAAAAAATTTAAAATTTTTTATACAAAGATGATGAGAAAAATCTCATGCAAACTCTGGGCATACAATAAAAATAACTCAAATATTAATAGGATGATTTTGTACAAAATTATTCTTTTGTAAGTGGGACCTGTGGGGGCCCGTGCAGCTCCGCCCCCCGGCAGCCTGCAGGGGTCGGGGCCACTCGTGGGACACTCACGGCTGTCACTATGAGGATGATGAAAACCCTATTGCTACTACGCAGAGAACGAGACCAGACCTGGGGACTGAGTGAGGAGTTCCTGGAGGAATGAAGTAATTCACAAAGGTTTTCAGGAGGGTTTTAGGTAATCGTCTTACGTGATGAATCACCTTGAGATCGTTATAGATGGTTCCTGTTTCTGCTTAGTCACAAACCTGCAGTGGATTTATAATTTGTGTATATTACAAGTCATTTGCATAATTAAAACAATTAAGGGATCGACATATCATAGCAATTAGAAATGCATCAAACTCTGGACGTTGTACAAAAAAGAGCTTCAATATGAAACAATAATCCTCTGAGAATCGAAACCCGCAGCGGCCCGGCCCCCCCGGGCAGTGCAGAGCCCGCCCGCCCGCGCCCACCCTGCGCTGCCCGCCTGTCTGCACCGCGGGACCCTCGCCCCGCTCTCCCCACGCCCACCCGGGGCTTATTGCATTTTCACAAACTCATCTCATTTTCCGCAGCCTCAGTCTGTTTTCCTTGTCCCGTTTCTTAAGAATAAGTATGAACTGGTTGAAAAAATGCTCCTGGTCCTTCCTTTTCTGCACAAGTCGAAACCTCTGATCCCGGCCGTATTTCTCAGCAAACTCCTTAAACGTGGTCCTGAAAAAGAAACCGATTCCTAAGACGGCTCCGCTGAGAGGGACGGGCGGTTTCCCTGCACGTTCCAGGGCAGCTGCAGCTGTGTTGCCTGCCCCCTACTCGGGCCTCCCCCCATGGGGCCCCTGCAGGGCTGCCCTTTCCGGCTCCCCAGCCCCACCCCACACGGCTCCCCCGGCCCCTGGGGCGCTGTCACAGCTCCACCCACACGAGTCTCCTTCAGTCCACCCCTCGCCCCCACCCTGCTGCTGCGGCCACGCGTCTGTGCCCCTGCCGCCCTCCGCGGGGCTCACCCCTCCCCACCCCTCAGCCAGTCAGCGCCCGCCCGCCTACATTCTTTGGGCAACCCGCCCCTCCAGAGGCTCACTGAGCCGACCTGCTCCCGCATGGCCGTCACAGCTGTGACCTTGTTAAACCTCAACGCACCCTGCGGACTCCACCTCACTCAAGTGCACGCACCGCGTGTGCTCCGGTCCCCACGGACACCCTGCGGGGCCAGCCCAGGGCGCGGCGTGCAGGGAGCACCAACCACCCATGGGGCAGTCTCTGATGTCCAGGCCGGTGTCTGCAGGAAACCCTACGGGACCACCTGGGATCCGCGGGAGACCCTACGGGACCAACTGGGGCCAGCATGGCCATCCTTGGGGGCTGAGGGGGCTGGAAGGGCCAAGGCAGTGGACACGCCTTTGCGGCCACCAAGGCAGCTTTGCGAGCCCTGCAGCCCTCAGCATCCCACTGGCCGGACTTGAACTGGAGCACCAGCGCAGTGGCAGGTGCAGAGCGGCCAAGGCCGGGAGGAGCCGGCCGGTGCAGGGACAGGCAAGTTTCCACCTGGCTCCCAGCCTGGGGTCCTCGCCAGGGAGCAGGGGCTCGCCTGGAGGGGCGTCCCTGGGCACCCAGAAAACACCTCCGTTCTTTGTCCAGTGGGTTTTTCTATCCCCCACTTCTCTTTACAGGGAATTGTGTATTTCCTTGCAGGCATTTAATTATTGCATTATAACGTAATAGCTGTTTAAATACCTGAACAACAAGATTATACTGACAGGGCTGCTAGAAGACAAGACGAACAATTAGCAGACTGGTCCTCACTGCTGTCACTAAACAATTAGTCTCATGCCTTCCTCCTCCAGCTGCTATTTTCCTGGTCACAGCCTCGGGGGCGCTTGTTTACACATTCTCAGAAAGAAAAGCACTTCTTTCTGGTTTTCCTCTTCTTCCTTTCCTTCCTGCCCCTCCCGCCCTCCTTCCTTCCTTCCTTCCCTCCTGTCCTTTAACGACTTGACAGCTGTGCCAGGCCTGGCTGGTGCTTCCGCGGCTGACCTGCCTGTGGTGTGGGCGTCAACCCGTCAGATGCCCCCGGGGCTCGCTCCTCCCGCCCCCTGGCTGGTTAGGAGGCTGAGCCCTGTCGGGGGCTGGGCAGGAGCAGCGTCTACACAGGCCCTACTCTGAGCATCTCTGAAAAGAAGCATCCCTAGACAGAAAGGGAGAGTTAACCCTCTGTGGCCCCTTCGCCACACCAAGGGGCAGCGCGGTCCTGTCTGCCGACCCTGGCGGGAAGTCGTCTGAGTCCCTGGCAGTGCGTCTCTGCTCTGCATCTGGGAAACGGGGACACGGGCCAGTCTGCCGCTGAAGGAGGCGGCCCCTGTGGCCTTCAGGGAGGGGCACCGAGTGTCACTCCCCTGCCGGCTCCTGCAGCCGGGGGCGGCCGCTCCCCCCATAGCCAGGTCCCCAGGGCTGCGCAGTCCAGGACGGCTCTGGACTGTCACTGTCCCCAGTGCTCCGGGCACTTGTCAGGGCAGAGGCTGAGGTGCGCAGGACGGCCGTGGATGGCTGCAGGAGTCTCTGCAGACCCCCGGGCCGTCTCCAGGGGGGCTCGGGTGGTCTGCACGTGCCCTGCCTGGCTGTGCAGTGTGCGGTGATTTGAATCACACACGTGTTACTGGGGTGCCTATAAAACAGCAGAAAGATCTGAAAACAGCTCTTGAAAATGCTGCAGACTTAGCTACTTTGAGAATAAAAAATAGTTTTATAATTATAAAAGTTATCTATGCTGAGTGTAAATTTTTTTAAATGTTAATTTGCTAAACTATAGTTGCCATTTTACTATCTACATGTGTCCTGTAACATCATGTTATATGCCTTAATATACACAATAAAATTTATTTTAAAAATAGCAGTCAGTTAGACCTAATTTTAGCAGTAAGTCTCACTCCTTTTCCGTGTGTGTGAGAGATCTTTTTCCAATGGCTCAATAAATTCTGACTATTTCCCCCTTGGTCTTCCTAACATTCCTGGGAGGGGTATGTGAGCTCCTGGCTAACGTTGTGCCAATGGAGAGACAGGACTTGGGCTCCGTGTCCTTAATGACAATGTGGCTGTCGCTGCTGAGCACCCCCCGATGCTGGGCACGGCGGGGCCTCTCCCTGGGGCCCTCACGTCGTCCTCCAGGTGCTCCCTGGGTCTGTGCGGTCAGCCCCGCTTCACACGAGGACGCGGACACACACGGAGGTCCAGTCCCTTCCCCCGGACCAGGCTGAGAAGGGCCAGGCCAGACTGTGAACTAACACAGGCGGCAGCTCCAGTTTCCTGCACCCCCCACGTCCCTGCCTCTCTCGTGGCTGCTTCATGGGCAGGCACAGCTAAGCCACGGCTGGAACCACAGAAAGTCACAATGTGCCAGCAACCAGACACACGTCTGCCTGGGAGGTCAGCCCTGTGTGATGTTTCCTCCCACCCAGCCAGCATGTCCTCTGCACAGCTGGAGCGTGGGTGTGAGAACTGCGTCACCAGCACTAACTTCTGTCACCCAACTGCTGAGCAGGCAAACCACAGACCGTGCTACCGAGGCTACGTCTTCTCAGGAAGCATCCATTACTTCCATTCAAAAAATAAAGCTGCATGTTCCAATCTAAAATAAAAACACATTAAGATCAACTACTTTGATATTTATAAAAGTTACTGTTTTATAGTTCTAAAAGTTGTTCATCTTTATTTTTTTAAAAATTGTTCAATTAAAGCTAATTTTAGAGAAGAGTTAAGCTTATGTGTTTTTATTTGATGGAAATACCGCCTTACTTACTATCTTAGGTGAGTTTCATTAACCTCTGTCCTGCGCCTGGGTGTCAGCCCCGCAGGTCACTGTCACTCTCGGGCTGGATGCAGGACCCGAGGCAGGGGGGCTGGGGGGCTGGGGGGCGTGTCCTGCTACTGCCCTTTGCTCTGTGTTTTCCCTCCTGGTCACTAGATCAGAAATCAGACCCGTCATTTGGGCCACGGAGCCTGCGCTCTGGCTGGGAAATGCGGGAGTGAAAGGATTACGGCGTTTGACACACAAACAGCTCACGCTGGGGCCGGGGAGGACACACATGGGCCGCCGGGCCGCTCCTCCGGCTGGGCCTGCGGCTTCCACACTGCGCGCGTCCACACAGCCTGCCGCAGCGGATGCACTGCCAGCCCCAGAAACCACCTGACCTGTTTCCCTCTCCGTACCTGGGTGACACTTTAGATTCCTCTAGAAGCTTTTTGAATTCTTCTTTGGCTAGCAGCAATTTACTTTTCTTTTCCTTATATTCTTCTTTAATTCTTGTCTTGACAAACTGTTCAAATATCTTAAAACACATACACAGAAGAAAAGTATTAAGAAACTGCATATCAGAAACGGACTCTTGCACCGAGCACAGCCCAGAGGCACATCATTCCTCTTCCTCGCGGCGGGGCTGCAGGCGACCGCCCTTCCTCTGCAGCTCTCGCCGCGGACACGCCGCCTAAGCACTCGAACCCACATTCCCACGAGCCCTGGTGTTCCTACGCACACGGGCACCGTTTCTGGGTCAAACCCCAGATCAGCCTGCCTGAGGCATCCCGGGGAGGACCAGCAGCCGACTCCGTGGGTGTCGGGAAGCCACAGACAGCCTGGAACGAGCGCCACACGCCACATGCGTCTCCATCCGGCGCTCCGAGCCGCGCTCAGCAATGCGTAATCTCGTCAACCTCCGCACTGCCATGCACCAGCAGCACAGTAGCGCACTTAATTTGTTCTAGTCACTTCCTCTGGCGGCGTAAGTGGCATTTGAGTCTCTAAAAATGACTCTGATTTGTGAAAAGAAAGTCAATGCAGCAACTCTGACTCCCCACGCTCCAGTTTCCGAGCAGACCCACTGCTGCACGCGGGGCCTAGAATGACAGCGGACACGGCGGCCCCTCTGAAGGTGTCACCAGCTTCCTGGCCACAGGGACGGTGGGCGCAGAGCTGACCCTCGGGCAGCCGGCGGTGACCAGAAGTGTGACTGAATGCTGATCCAAACAGGACACCCGGTTCCTCAGTGTCAGGGACAGGGGCACTGTCTGGCAGGCGTCCCCGTGTGAGACTCCAGGGCGTTTTCTCTCGGACGCCGGCAGCCGACACAGCAAGGCGAGACAGCCCCTCGCCCAGCCCGAGAGCTGCCCTGTCAGGGCAGGAGCACTCGCTGTCCCAAGGTCGGAAAACCTGCTCCTGAGAGACGATCAAGGCCACAGGGGCCGAGCTGTTGTGCTCCTAAGGCGACCCAACAGTCGGGAACATCGCAGGGAACAAACTGGAGACGGTTTACATGTTTATGCAAACATAAGTAAAAATGCCAATGAAAACCCCACATATGATCCTGTAAGGCCAATAAACAGCAACTCTGCACCCATCCAAGCGACGGCCGTGCCCCGCAGTGCCTGACCCCGGTGCCAGGTCAGAAGGCCCGTCTCAAGCGCGCCTGCTGGGCACACGGAGAAGGGACCGTCACGGCCGGCGGGTGCAGCCTCCAGCCTGCCGTCTGGAGAGGGGCTCTCACCTGGGCGCATCGGCTCCGATTCCACCTCAGGAGGGCTAAGCTCTACAGCATCATAAACACAAGACGCGACTCAGCTCCTCAGGACAGCAGCACCATGAAATATTCACCAATAGGACTTAAATTTAGAACACGCGCGTGTACATTTAAGTACAAATATGACTGGCTTGTTTTACCTTCAAGGCAAATCGTAACGCAAGTCCCCGGTTGTGTTAACATTTAAACTCATATAAAAGGTGACTGTGGGGTTATTATCCAAATAAAAGCACGTTGCTCCGTCATTAGCCAGAGCTTTGCTCAACTGACTTCAAATCCGGATGGAAAGCTTGGCTGGCAGTGAAGTTGGGGCTCGCAAGAAATATCTGCTTCTCTGCCGAGAACCCTTGATCCCTCTAATCAAATGTCTCTCTCCCCTCTCCCCTTGCTCTGTGACGTTACTTCATGCCACTATAATTTAATGTAGCAGGGATTTTCTTTCCTCCTTAACATATTATACCAGTATGTTCTTGTGTAATAAAACAGAACGCTATTTGTTACCATGGAAACGGGTCTGATTTGCACTCCTCGACCCCGATTCTCTGTTTCGGATCACTCCCCTCTCCTTTGCAGCCCTGGCTGTGACTGTCACACCATGGGCCCCGGCGCTCCCCGGGGACGCTGTGTGTGGGGGGGTCCGCAGATTCCGTTTGATGCCAGCCCGATTTCCCCTCCTCAGGACTGTGCCATGTGAGGGGGCCCGGACCCCTTTCCCCTCCGCAGTTCAGCGTCAGTGCCCCCCTCGCGAGGCTGCGGCACCCCCGTGAGGAGGCGGCGGGCGTTTCCTCTGAGCGCTGCCCGGTGCCGCGGTGCACCAGCCACCCGGCCTCCTCCGTCCCCACTGGGCCCCTGGGCCGCGCTGCCGTGCGCAAAGACAGGCCCCAGTGTCCTCTGCGTGATTTCCCAGGGATGCTTCAGGCTTTCCCCAAATAGTGGGTCCCTGCTGTGACATTCCAGTCTGATCCATGGCAGAGGGTACACCAGGCCAGGGCAGGACAGCCCAGCCCCACAGGGCTGGCGTCGGCCTCTCTGTCCCCTGGAAGCGTCCTGTGCAGGAAGGCCGTGTCCCCCAGACCTCGGAAGGGCAGAGGCTGGTGCCCGGGAACCAGTTCGATCCAGCAGGCAGGAGGGCCCCTTGTGCCCCCAGCTGCCCTGAGAGATGTGACCTGGCATTAAACTGCAGGAGTCGGAAGGGACTCATCATAGTTGGGCTTTTCTTTCAGGGCTGGGGATGGTCTTACTATTCAACTTCCTTTCAAGGGACAAATGGCCCCAAACTGTCCATGACACTGAGGGAAAACAACAGATGGCAACAACCAAGTCAATAAAGGCACCGTGTACAGAGCTGCCGATGGCATTTAGACGTCAGCCAGGTGGCGGCTGTGACCTATGGCCTAAGGTGATGCTGTCACATAAATAAACAGGCTTCTCACTAAGTGTTTTCATAGCTGAATTTTAGATTTTCAGTATTGCAACAAAACGGTGAAAGATTACCAACTATTAAAGTCTGCGGGTTTCCTTAGCCATAGGAAAATATGTATATTTAATGCTCAAACGCAGCTCACTCCACTGTGGGAGTATATTGAGCCACTGATACCATGTTTCACATGTTTTAAACAGTTTCTTTCTGGAAAATGAAGCTCAGCTCAAAGGCAACAAAAGATAATTAATTCCAAGTTCTTCAAGGCCCAGGCTCTGTGTTGGGATGTGGTCCATCCCAGGAAGCCACCACCTCCCCAGCCCCCAGGGAGCCGGCCGGGGACAGTTCCCAGGGCCGCCGGGGTGGTGGGTGTGGGTGTGGCTACTCTGAGGGTCCTTGCAACTGAGACACACTTGCCTGGCGCTAAAGGAATCTGACGAGCTGAGGACAGAACAGAAAACGAAATCAGAATTTCCACGCTCCTGTCTTGACCGGACTCCGCTGTCTGAGAACTGATGGGGACCACGCCCGCCACGCACGTCTGCCGTGGCGATGGAACGTCCTCTGTGAAACAGCTCCCGTGGCTCTTCCGTCCTCAGCGGTTGTCACTGGTCCCACTTCCCATGTGTGTCATTTCCGAACTCAGAGGGCGGGAAAGACACGGCCTCACGCAGGGAGACGACGGGGACAGGACCAGAGGCAGAGAGCTCTAGACCGTCCCGCGGTTATCTCAGGCCCTTCTCAGACCTGCCCCAGGGACCACAAGACCCAGGCTGTGGAAGCCAACGACGCCAGCCCCTGCTGAGAGCCAGGGGACAGCCCGTCCTGGGTCTGGATCTGGAAAACAGCGTCGCCTCAGGACCCAGTTTGTAAAGGACAGGGCGCACCTGTCACCTCTCCCCTTCAGACGGCCCCAGGCATTCCTCCAACGCTCCCCCTCCCTCACTTGCACCACACCGCTGTTCTGTGGGCCTGGCCTGTGTCACCCTGCTGTCCCCTGGATAACAAGCCAAGGGCGGCTCTACGGAAGAGCAGGACACCCCCCAGGAGGCAGCGCTGGTCCGGAACGCGCACGCCACAGTGACCTGCGCGAGCACTCAGGGGGGTGAAGGAAGACCGAGGTTTCTAAAGGAAACGAGGAGGAGGAGGAGGAGGAGGATTACGTAATTGTTTTGAAATAAATGTGCTGAGCCTCAGTGTCCAACAACGCGGTGGCAGCAGGTGCTGGGCTGGCGTCCTCGCAGAAGTGGTTTGTGCGAGGTTGTGGCTTCCCCTCGCTCCATCTGCCGGGCTTTTCTTTCTGGTTTTGTCTGTCTGTCTGGTGCTGAGCCTGGCTCTGTCTCCCCGGCTGGAGCGCGGTGGCACGACCACAGCTCCCTCCGGCCTCGCACTGCCGGCCTCAGTGACCCTCCACCTCGGCCTCCCAAGGCGCTGGGACGGCAGCGTTGTCCCAAGAGGAGGGGCTGCATTGGGACTGTCAGAGCTCTCACACCATGTGAGACTTTATGTATGCAGAGCCTTAAGGTCTTCCATAAACCTCCCACCTGGTTATTTTTACCTAAGACTTTACGTGTTTGTCTTGCACGGTCAGGACCGAGCAGTCAGATCAGACGAGAACCACCACCGGGATGGCCGTCCTCTGTGCCCCCGCCCCGTGCTGCTCACCAGCTCGCGAGCTGGAGCCTGGGTCTGCGACCCCCCCACTGACGAAGTGAAAACGCGTCTGCTCCCCAGCAGGAAAGGCTCCCGGGACCCCAGACCGCAGTTATTTCGGCCGCCCCTCTGGACTCGTCACCAACCCTGCCGCCACGTTACCTGTTTTCGTTCCTCGGAGTTTAGCAGGAGATAGCGCGGGTCAAACACGATTTTGTGTAGCTCTTTCTCCCAGGTGGAAAACGCTGACACCTAAAGAAAGATATTGAACAGAGTCGCTGTTAACATCTGACGCTGAGCCGGCGTCGTGTCGGAATGAGCAATGGCGGAAGAGTGGCATTACAGTGCGACGGCTCCGTGGTGCGGGGCTGTGTCAGGGTGACACATGCCAACTCTCTAGGAAAATCAATACGTAGAACATTAGAAAATTTGATTCCTAGACCCACAACTCAGGGCTCTTTCTTCCCTGGGTGTCTTCCAGGCCCCGGGCCTCGCCCTGGCGCCCCCGTCATCCCCTCGGCGTCGTGGCGTCCCGGAGAACCACATCTCGAAAGGAGAGATGACGTCTTTGAAAATTGTCAGAACCCCACAGGCTACACCTAAGGGCAGAGTCTTGCAGACAGGCTTACCTTAGCATGTTTTTAGCTGATTTTTAATCAACATTTAACCTTTTTGGTGAGTCATCTTTTGAAATAAGCTATTTTATTTTGTGATAGTTTTTGACTTATAAAAAATTGCAAGACTATTACAGGAAGTTATCGCATACCCCACACCCAGCTTCCCATATTGTTAACATCTTATAATGGTATGCTAGATTTGTCACCACCAATATTGATATGCTGCTATCGACAGAAGTCCACACTTCATTCAGATTTCCTTAGTTTTTACCTAACTTGCCATTTCTGTCCCAGGATCCCACATTACTTTCAGTTGTCCTGTCCTTTGACAGTTCCTCAGACGTCCCTGGTGTTGAAGACCTTGCCGTTGGGGAGTGCCGGTCAGGCCCTGGGACGTGCCGAGCTTGTTCTCAGGACGACACTGGGCTGATGGGTTTTGGGGGGAGAGAGCAGAGGCCACGAGCCATTTCATCACGCCGCCTGCGTGACCATCCCTGCCCGGGCTGGCTTGGTCCCAGGCCGAGGTGTGTGTCCCGCGTCTCCACTGCTGAGTGGCTCTGCCCCCTCTGCACTGTCCTCTCTGGCAGGAGCCGCCACGCACAGCCCACACTCAGGGGTTACACCCCCCTGCTGGGGACAGTGGCTGTGGGAGTGACTTGGAATCCTTCTGATGGGCTGTGTCCATCCCGCATGTTTACTTATGTCGACATGGCCTCAGGGGCACTCGGTTCAGCTCTGGGTTAGACTCCACTGCTTTACCCATTTCCCGGCTCACACTGCTCCAGCTGTGGCCTCTGAGCTCTTGCTGTTGGGCCCCGTGTGCCTTTGGCATTTGTTCGTCATCTCACCTTTGGGGACTTCTTTGTTTCCTGCCACTACAAGATGCTCCGGGCTCATCTTGTACGTTTCCTGCGTTCGCCGGTGAACCAGCCAGTTCTCCGAGGAGCCCTAGTCCCTGTGACTGGGGAAGGATGTTAGAAACCAGCATCTGGGCACAGGTGTGTCCACTGCTACTGGGATGCTGCTGTTTCTAGACTCTCAGCAGACAGAGTAAGAGAATGTTTAAGTCATTTAAAAAATGAATGAATACATTTAAACACATTGACTGAATATTGATTATGCCCTGGGCCCTGTGCTGGTACTGAGGGTTCAGAGAAAATAAACCAGGGCCCCGACATCAGGAAGCCCACGGTGTGGGGTAAGGCAGGTAGGAGACCAATGGCCAGAGACAGGCCCCGCCCTGGGGGCTCTGCGGGGTGAGCCACAGCGGAGGCTTCTAGAGCATGGCTGCGGGGAAGCACAGACACTCGTGCCCTCGGGAGGCCTGGGAGGGCGTTCCAGGACCGGCTGTCCGCGGCGCAAAGGCTGAGATTCACGGACCACGGGGAAGGCAGGAGCTGCAGGGGCTGGACATGCCTGGCCTGAAGGAGGGATGTAGGGGCCAGCGGAGGCAGGAGGGACAGGGGCAGAGCCGCAGGGCTGCCCAGGGCATGGCAGGGGCCTGGCATTACCCGGAGAGGGACGGCGGAGGAGACGGACGTGGCAAGTGTTTCAGGAAGGCCTCCCCGGGGTCTGGCAGGCAGTGGATTCTGGGCAGGGTGGGGCGGGAAGGCAATCAAAAGTTTACAAAGACAAACCCCCACTCACATCCTTATAATCCTCCCAGCAGAGGAACTATTTCAATAAACACGTGCTTTACTTGCATATTATAACACGTAGATTTTGTTAACTGACAATTTTTACCTTCAATCATCAGAACCAAAGCCCTTTCTGCAATATCCAGGGGCCCTTTCACTGGGTGGGATGACTCAGGTTCAACCCAGGGATTGTCGTCATTGACTGAGAACACGGTAAAATGACGCTGGAACACGGGGCTGGGGGCGGGGACTCCGGGAGCGTGTCCAGGCAGAGCGACTCCATTTCCTGGACAGAGCACACCTGGCCACAGGTGCGTGCGGCTGTCAGGGAGGGCGGCGTGGCCCACCCCACTTAACTCAATCGCAGGGGTGCACGTCTGGCTCCTAGGGGCCTGCAGACACCCCAGAAGGTCCCAGTTCTGTAGAAAATGGTGTCACCTCACTAACTCCACCAGTTTGCTAAACACTTCTAGAGTTCTAGAGGCATAATAAAACAAATTTTTAAAATATTAATAATGTGTAGTCCTTGCCCCAAAGGAATTTATTGTCTATATGGATGGTGGGATAAGCCATCTCCACAGTGATGAGTTTACAGTGGCACAGCCGACCACATCCTGTCACCAACAGCCAGGCTAAGGGACACTTGCGAAGTCCACAGATGGGAGAGAGCACGGTGGCTGGGGGGCTGGGGTGGGACTGGGACAGAGGTCGGAGCTGCCTGGACGTGGCTGTGTAGAGCAGGCTCCTTCACGGCCTCCGGGTGGGCACTGCCTTCCCTGTGAGACAGACCTTCTGTCAAGCAGTCCCGACAGCTGCAGTGACAATGAATCCGCCAATCAAATCGCTCCTGAGAAGGGCCCGACCTCCCTGGGCCTGTGTGCCACAGTCATGTTGCCCAGCGTGCTCATTCTACGGGGCATGGATTGCACCGTGTGCACACACATGTGCACACACACACACAGGCACACCACATACACACAAACCATGCACACCACACATAGGCACTCAAACACACATGTGTACACACAAATAGGCATAGAGGTGTGTGCACACATACATGTGCACACAGAGAAACATGCACACATAGGTACACACATGTACACACAGATACACACTCATACATGTACACGAACACACTTGCATATAAGCTCACACAGCTATACACATGTGTGCCCCCACACACACACAGCATGGCCACAAGGCCGGCTTTGCAGGGTAACCAGGGGAAGAGTGGTGGTTGCTCAAGTGGACGACACTTTTCTTTAACTGTGAGGAGGCAGCAGGTCACAGGGCCAGGTCTCTGCTCTCTGGCTTGTCCTTCTCAGGGATGACGGTAGAGCAAGCTGGGAATGCCTCGTCCTGGGGACAGCAGGCTCTGTGTGGGCCTCCCAGCCCCAGAAGCCCGAGCCCAGCGCACATGGCGCCCGCAGGCTGCTTTCTGGGGTCCCTTAGCTGCAGTGCAAGTGGGCCCCACGCGGGCGAGACTCCCCCGGCCACTGAGGCCCCGCTCCCCTGCGTGCCCACCCAGGCTGAGCAGACTGGCAGCCGGGAGCCCCCGAACACTGGGCAGACGGGTGAGCCTCCGTCAGAGGCATCACGCCCGACCCCCTGGAGGGACCAGGTCGGGTGGATGGAGGAGAAAGCGTCACCTGGGTGCTGAGCACTTGGAAAACACGACCAGATAAAACTGGTTCCAACCTCGGCCCCAGCTTCACCGAAGGCCTCTCAGAAACAGAGACGAGGCATCTGCGTTGCTCCTGGGGGTGATTCGGCTCTGAGAAGAACGGGGTCGGTTTAGGCCAAGTGGTCGGGGCGAGTTCAGGGACAGCTAACGAGTGGGATGACGCAGGTCCTGTCAGTGCCCAGAGCCGGCAGTGGCCTCTCAGAGGTCGTTACTGACCACGGATCTGGACGGGCAGGGCCTGGGGCAGCCGGCCTCAGCAGGAGCAGTGCGAGCTTTGGGTCTTTAAAACCATAAACATCTTTTCCGGTAATTGTCCTGGATCACAGAGAGGCCAGGGATCCCGGGGGCCAGAGGAGCGGGAACAGCCACAGAAGCTTTTCCTGCCGAGTCCTGCGAGGGGCTCGACCCTCCGGCCTCGACGAGGCCCCTCATGGGAAACCAGGGCCCCGTGGGCTCCCGCTCTGACGCCCACGTCATCCTTGGTAGCACCTGTAGGACAGGTGACTGCCCGTCTGCACCGCCCACCCGACACCCCCCCTCACCACTCTGAGCCTGTGGCCCCCAGGGTGTCCCCAAGAGAGCAGCTGCCACCCAGCCTGGGTCGTGACACGACCTCCCACACGTGGCTAATTTCCATCTCAAACACGAATCCAGTTACTTCAGAAGCTAATGTTTTCGACCAAAGTTGATTATCGAGCAAAATGTATTTACTCTTTTACTTCCTCGTGTTTTACAATGGAGAGCGCGGGGTGGGGGGCCGTGCCCCTGCTGCACCCTTGAAGGCAGGGCCAGCGCTGTCATCTCAGGTGCCCGAACTCAGCCCCACACAGGGCTGGGCGCAGGTGGTGCGTCTGGGCGACGATGCCGGGCAGCGCTGTAAACCGGCACGACGGCCAGGACTGCGCGAGCCACAACCAGGTGGGCGGAGGGCGGAGTGGGAGGCTCATGCAGAACCTGCCGGAACCTGCCCGAGAGTCATCCCACAAAGGGCTGGGAAGCGGGAGTGGAAGTTAGAGGGGAAAGTCATCAGCACATACAGAATTCCCTGGAGCCCAGGAGAGCTCAGGTGAGCCCAGGGGGACGGCAGGTGAAGGCAGGAAGGAGCCCAGGGGCACAGGGCGAGGCTTCCCCAGCACGCCCGCCCGTGTTGCCCCATCCCTGGGACACATTGACTCCTACCCTTCATCTCCAGGGCTCTTATTTTACCAACTGCAGCTTTTTCTTGCATTTAGATGATTAAATAAAATTTTACACTGTTATCCGGCAACACAGTCAGCCGATTCCATTTACCTTTGAAGTCATTTTCACATTGAGGGCAGATAATCCCGCCCTAGAAACTGGAGTGGGCGGGGCACAGTCCCCCAGGGCACCTTCACTCGAGCCCGGTCGTCACTAGCAAGGTGGCCACGGGGAGGCCTCAAGAGCTCCACAGGCGAAGCCCAGGGCCCCCTCCTGGCACAGAGGGGCCACAGTGGAGCTGCCGAGAGGGGACGCAAATGGAAGGAAAAGAGCGAGATTTTGCAAATGATAAATAGCAAACATTTGAACTTCTCTCTGGTCGATGCCCAGAGTGTGCCGCCACATAGATTCTCAGGGACTGTCAGGCACTGCTCACGGGAGAACAGACCATATTAAACAGCGTCACAGAAAACAGTTTAGTAACACAGGTCGGACGTTTACTGCCTGTGGGCAAAAAATCCCACACGCGTGTGCACGCACACACACACACACACACGCACACACGTACAAATCACAAGTTCATGTATCAATATGATCATCCGAGCATTATCATCTAAAATCCTCAATTGGAAAATTTTCGCACCAACACCTCACGGCCTCACCACGACACAGACGTGGGTCCCAGCCCCAGGGCCTCGGCTACGTGGCTGGCCCGTGTCAGCCAGCGTCCCCGAGTGCCACCCCTGCGGGGAGCTGGCCGAGGGCACTGCAGAGAGAGGACCCAGGCACGGCCCCGGAGCCTGGACCAGGACCTGGTGTCCTCACGAGGCCCCTGCTCTGCTGCTGCCCAGGATGCTCGGCGGAAGGAAGGAAGCCGCTCTCTGCAGAACGTCTCCAATGCGTCTATCTCGGTAGGCAGGGGCAAATTAATGATCTGCTATCCCATTAAACTCGTCCCTTTATGGACCGAAGTTTTTAAAGAAAGCTCCATTGTAGTTTGCACTAGTAAGAAACAAAACACTGACCTCCGGCTGAGCATCACCTAGTCACCACAAACCACAAACAGTCCTCCCTCCCCCAGTGCACGACACCCTGGACGGCCCAGACGCCCCCTTCTCAGACCACCCAGAGCCCAGGACCATGGTCCACCGCCCCGCAAGTGTATGAATTTCTGAACTGAAGTATTGAACAAATGCAATGAAAACCTCATTAGTCACTCAGTCCATGAAGAAGTGACCTTTCTCTCCCTCATTTTTTAAGCAACTAGAAATCCTACCGGTCCAGCCATCAGATTCTCATGAGCCTGAGCAAAGCTGCCAGCGTGTTTTATGTGGCCAGAAGGTCATAAATGGTGGCGTTGCTTCATGACATCAGCGGGGACTCTGGACTGAGCTGTGGGCTTCTCCCCAAACCCTGGGAAGGTAAGTGTCTGGCCCCACCCAGGCTCTACCCCCGGGGCACACTCATGTCTGGGGTCGCTGCTCCACACCCTGGATGTCTGTGCCAATTTTCCTGTAAGAATCTCAGAATAAAAGGCTGAAACGAATCACCCACCCTCAGTGAGGCAAAACCGCACTGAAAATCTCATTAGTAAAATCCACCAACCAGGGCCATTCGGATAAACTCAAGCGACCACATAAACTCAGCTGGCAGCGTCCTGCCATGGGAAGCAGGGCCGACCCCTCACGCAGAGCTAATCCCCCAAATAGGTTTGTTTAAAGCTGTGTTGGCAAATTGGGCCTGGTTGGTTTCCAAAACAAAGAGAAGAAAAACTTAGATATTAACAAAATGGAATAGTTTTTGCTTGTATTTCTGAAATGTCCGCGATGCCGTCCTGTTTCAGGGAAGACGGGTCACGTCTCCCGCAGGCGATCCAAGCAGACCGGACTGGCCAGTTGTGTCAGAACCTCAGAACTGTGTGTCCCTGCAAGGTCCCTGCAGTGAGAAGGGCACGGAGGGGAGGACGGACAGCCTCCTGCCCGCCTGTCCCTTAGCGGGTGACAGCACCCGGCCCCCCAAGCGTGGAGATGAAGGAAAAATCCGAGTCCCTTCATGGTAGGTTCCGGGTACCCTGAGGAGCAGGACGAGAGTCAGGGCAACGTCCCTGTCCCCCACCTAGGCAGGGCGTGGGTGGTCCCTGCAGAAACTAAACAGGGCAGCCCAGCACCTGCCCTTGAGGGGCTTTTCAGAAACCCCCACAGGGAGGAAACTGCAGATAAGGGGAAGTGAGGATTAAACTCTGACTTCCGACTTCCAGTTCTTTGTTCTAAGTTTCTCCCTGAGGGGGTGGGGTGGGGTGGGGTGGGGGAGGGTCCCACCCACCTGACATTCCTTCAATTGCTAATCAAAGAATCTCTGAACCTTGTGACCCAAAGCCCCCACTTCAAGATCTCCAGCCTTCCAAACCAAGGCATAACCTCCAGGTACTGATTTCCAACTTCGCCCGCAACTTCTGCTTCCGGAAATGTCCTCCCTGCCCGTGAAACCCAGCTTGGAAGCCACTGAGGAGTTCGGTGAAGCATGAGCTGCCTGCGCTCCCTGCCTGGCTCCGAAATGAAACCCTCCTGCCCACCCCCGCCCCCAGCTCTTGGCTCCAGGGTCTGGCTTGGCCACACTAGGCGAGGGGACCCTGGCCTGGTTCGGTAACAATCTCTTTTATAAACATGTGAGGGACACCTAGTTACAGGTGGAATATTCCTACGCCATCGCCAGGGCAATCGTCACAGGCACACTGTGAGGGTCCCCGGACACCCCTGGAGCCCCGGCAGCCAGGGCCGGAGCCCACAGCTGCTCTCCAGAGACAGGGCCGGAGGAACCGCGGCCAAGCCCCCCACGCCGAGAGTGGACGGAGGGTGGAGGCCCCAGAGGTGGGGGGCGGGGGAATGCAGGAGAGAGGCCGCCAGCTGTGGTGACGGGCAGTGACATTAGTCCAAAACTGAGACCGCAAGGCCAGGCTGTTGGCCCAGAAGGAGAATTCCCCATGGGTTGCAAGGACGGCATCGAAATGGGGGGGTCTCCCAAGGGAGGGGAGGCAGAGCTCCTTCCTGCTTCAAGTGTTTGGGAGCAGGATGGGCAGTTTGTCCTGTCGCCAGGGCCCCACCCAGCCCCGCCAGCGCCCAGTCCCCGACCCGGCCGGCCCCCGAGGGAGCCCTGCTCCGGCTGTCCCAGGGGGACGTGACTCCACTGGTGGTGGCATGCTTGTGGCATCCTGTGGCCCTCTGCAGGGCCTGCCCCAGCCTCCCAGCCGCACCTGTGGGTGGGAGCCGACCAAGGGGAACCTGTGTTGGACTCACGGCCGTTTACAGGGTTGGCTATGGCCATCCTCATGCAGCCCCACTGCCGCCTTCGGTCCCACCGTGTGAGGGAAGCCGACCGGCCAACACGCCGCATCTGGCTCACTTTGTGCCCAGTGCCAGAGCAGGAAATAAAAGCCCTTGGAAGGAGATTAGACTATAAAATACCCCCAACCGATTCAAAGTGAGATTGAGAAATCAGCTACAATTAAGATATCCTAATTTTACTAAAAAACAGTCGCATTAATCCGTAGGCGCGGGAGCCCCACTGGGTAAGTAACCCCACCGGGACGCCACGCATGGGCAGCGCCACCCGGCCGGGCTCCGTGGAGTCCCCCCCCCACAGGCAGGTACGTCCTGGGTGCGGCCGGGGACCTGGGCCTGCGGGAGGCCTCGTGCCGGCGTCTCGGGAACCTTCAACACTGCACACCCGGTAAACCCTCCTTTGACCTTTCCACCTGGTCTCGCCCCCTGGGCCTCAGACTGTCCAGCACCCAAACGTCACCCAGCCCGGTCACCAGCTCAGTGAGGACGAGGATGCCCCCCAGGCTCCAGGGGAGACCCCCGCCGCCGTCTGAGGACCCCCCCTCGGCCTGGACGCCCTTGCGCTGGGCACGCCGTCCTTACCCCTCGCTCCAGGAGCATGTCTCGGAAGTGGGTCGCGCGCTCCTCCAGGGGCAGGAGGACCTGGGGGGACGGCGTCCTCGCACCTTTGTCCTCCTTCTCCGCCTCCTCCGGCTCTGGGTTCTCGCGGCCTTCGGTCCTGTACGGGCACAAGACGCAGAGGGTTCAACGCGCCTGTAGAGACACGGCCGGTTTTCATGGCAACCTTGGAAAACCCTCCTTAGGGAGCTCTTAAAGGAGTGAAGAACAAAGAACCTCTGAAAACCATGTTTAAAGCCTGACACGGCCACTGGGCAAGGACGTTTCTGGGACTGGAGCCCTGGCCTCTGGGCACCCGCACCCTGCCCACAACCAGGGCAGCTCGCTGGTGGGACCCTGGCTTCCGGGCCCTGTGCTGCTGCAGCCTGCGGGCACGGATGCCGGACTCCCCCGCAGAGATCCCGTGGCTGGGCAGCGGAGGAGCGGCCTCACCACCCGGACAGTCCCTTCACCCACTCACGGTTCCCTCGTTTTGGACAAAGGTGTGAGAGATGGCTGTGCGCGGAGCTCCCTTCGGACTCCCAGGCTGCAGCGCGCTGTCCCATCTAACCCACGGGGAGACTGCGGTGCAGACAGGGAGGCTGCGCCCCCACCCCAGGCACAAAGCACAGTGGAGAGTTGGGTCCCCACGCAGACCACAGGATACCCAGGGCTCAGTGGCCGAGGCGGGGCCCTGAGGGGACACCGGGGAGTTGGGGGACCCATCGAGCTGACCTCGCCAGGCTGAACCACCCACCACCGCTCCCTCCTTCCTGGGGGGCGGGAGGGCAGACCCTCGTCCTCTGGAAGAAAGGGAGAGGCCCGCCGTAATTAAGCCTCGCACTGTTTAACTGGCCATTTGGTAGATCACTTCATGGTTCTACATCTTATTCTAGAAGCATCTGGAAACCTCCTTTAAGCACCCTAAATGCTTGCTGCTGGGAGAGAGGTTTGGCCAAATGCAGACACGGATGCTCTGGTGCCGCCTCCCCGTCCGCCCGGCCTGGCCGCGCCTGGGGCAGCTCGGACCATCTGCAGCCGCCTTCAGGGACACAGGCCCTCCCGACACACCGCGCAGACTGGCCACGCTGGCCGGAGCACAACCTCGCCCTGAGCACCCTGGCCCCTCCTGGGCCTGCTCCCACCTGGCCCTGCCCCCACACCTACCCACGGCCAGGCCCAGGGCGGTGGCCGTCACAGTGACAGGTGCGTTGGGGTCCTGTGGCAATTCCAGCATCAGACCCCGCATGCTAGAGCGTCCTTGTTTTCTTGAGCTGGGCTGGGTGATCGCAAAGCCCACTCAGAGGCAGGTGACTTAACGCCCTCCACGCGGGAAGCGCCCTAGGGCTCCGTGGGTGGAAGGGGCAGGGGACGCACACGGGGACGCAAAGCCAGCCTTGCCCTCGCAGCAGGAGGGGGGAAGTCCCTCGCTTTCTGACATTGCCCTAGGGGCAGACTCCCTCCTGGACCAAACTCTGCTGGGGCCCCTGGACTTCTCAGTGGGCCCAGAGCTTTGGACTCCCATGAGCATCTGGGCTGTGCAATCTGAGCAGGAATCCCGCTAAGCCGACTGAGCCCGCAGCCCCCACCCTGGACGTGGCATCAGACCCCTCCCCGTCTGTCTCCCGAGAGCCCTGGGTGGGGGGGAGCCCGAATCCCTCCCCCTGGTGTTGGGCTTGAGCCCGGTTCTACACTGAGGTCACTTTTCCTTCTTTGCAATACTCCCGCATAAAATCTGGTTTTACCGCTTCACCATCCAGCTCCGATTTTCTTTGACACTTGCACAGTTTTCCCAACTGGGGGTGATTTTGTCCCGGGGACATTTGGCAATGTCTGGAGGTATGCGTAGCTGGCACAGCTGGGCACGCTGCTGGCCACCGGGAGGAGAGACCGGGGAATGCTTAACATCCCACAACGCACGGGACAGAGCACACCCAGCACCGTCACGCCCAACTGCCGCCGCCCGGAGCTGTGGGCGCCAGGGGAAGCCTGCGCTGCCTCCTCGCTTGGTGGGGGGGACAGAGAGGGGAAGGGACATGTGGTCATTTGGGGGCCAGTCCAGGGCTCCCGACACCTGCCAAGCGAGCAGCTTTCTCGTCATGTCTGTCTACGGAAATGTGAGACGTGTGTTACCATTTTTAGGATGTACCAGGAGGATACAACGTTCTGTCTGACGAGGGGTTTTCATTCACAGGGGCTGCAACACAGATTAATCCTCACTAATACACAGTGTGCAAAGAAAGATTGCTCAGCCCACTGGGGAATCTTATTTATAGACCAACTATTTCAGGAGAACTCACATTCTTTGCTTCTTATGTGATTATGTGGAATTTTGAAGAAAGAAAAGAAAATTACTAGTGGATTTGCAATTGTATCATATTCCAAAGGGTATAATTAGGATTTCTCTGTAATAAATTTTCATTAGTTAAAAATAGAAGTGTGAAACAAGGCTTGCATTGTTGTAACTTGAAATGAGATTAATAGGCACATTCTGAGCTCACCAATGATGGCGTATTATAGCTTATTCAACAAAATATTTTGTTCAAAACCGCTGAATGCCTTCCAAATAGCTGAGCTATCAGTTCAATTAGAATCGGTCAAAAGCAAATGCAAACTAGCTAAATATATTTTTAATATTCTTGTGGCTGAACCATTTTTCTACTTTTAACAAAAAGCCAGTTCTAATAGGTTTAATAAAGACAGCTCCGGCCACGGTTTACTGAGGGCCGGCCGCGCCCTGTGACGCTCTGATTGTGTCCCGGGAGCACTGCTGGCCACGGGGAGGGGGCAGTTCCGCTGCAGCTCGGAGCCTGGGGAACTTGACACTTCGGGAAACTTTCTGGGTCCAGCGTACGGCTTGAAAGGGGCTTGGTCCTGGCCCGCCTTTCTCCCGGGGCAGGTGCTGCCCACATCTGGGCACTGTGGCCCTGGAGTGTCCCCACCCCGGGACGGCACACCCCGCCTCGCCTCCGCCCATCAGAGCCAGCCTGGCGAGCGCCGCCCCGAACCCTCCTCTCCGGGTCCTGCCCTCCCCGCCCTTGGAGCTGTCAGCTGAGCGGTTAACGGTGCGGTGCCTTTGCGTGTGCACACGCGTGGTGTCTTGCTGGCAGGGCTGCAGCGCGAGCTTCTCTCATTCTGCCCGTGTGCAAAGGGCAGCGCCGCATTCCGTAAAATACACGAGGCCTGACCTCAGCGGAGCCGGATTCCTGACACTGAAACTGCAGCAGCTATTTTTCCTTTCTGAACAACAAACTTTAATTATCTGTCTGCGGCCGAGGGAGCTCGGGCCACTGGGCTGTGCACATCAGCTGTGAGCCCGGCGGTGACCCCAAAACCCTCAGCCAGGATTCTCTCTGCCCGGGCTGTGCCTGTGGAGCCATGCTGAGGTCGGAACGGCTGCCCTGGCAGGAAACCACAAACGCCAAACAGCTGCCCGCTCCGGTCGAGAGCAACCAGCCTGCACCGCCCCGTCTTCCCAGCCCGTCCGGGGCACCCACCACTCACTCGCACACGGACACCCACGCGTGTCTTCACAGCGTCACCAGACGGGTGCAGGCTCAGACCGTGCTGCACGGATCAAGGTTCAGAGCTCTGTTTGGTGGGACACACTCAGGTCTTTACTCGCAGTATCCGCAGGTGACGTGGTGGCAGCCCCCACGGCACACGCTGTTGTGAGGATTTAAGATGACCCGAATTGAGCCCCTAGAGCAGCTCCCCTCCCTCCCTCCCCCCTCCCATGTGCAGAATGTGTCCTGCCCGGTACCAGGCACAGGGGGAGCTGTGGCCAAAACAAGCCCACCCCCACCTGTAGACAGGACAGTCCTCAGGGCGTGAATGACAGTGAATGACGCAGTCGAGCACACGCAGAGCTGCGGGTGCGGCAGGTCTGTCGGAGCTGACGTCTGCAGGGCAGGGGCCGTCGGTGCCGCAGGGCCCCTGGGGGGCTGTGGGTGGATGTTCCCACTAACGCTGTCGCTGAGAGGCCACGCGGGAATGGAAGACGTGTGGGCTGACTGCTGCCCCAGGGAAGCACGAGAGGGGACAGAAATAAGCAGGGACTCAGGTCCAGAGGGGTCGCTGGTGCCGTGCTGTCTCCATCTCACACAGAGAGAACGCGGACGTCTGACTGAGGCCGTGTTCCGGCGAATCCCACCTGCAGAGGAGTTGGGTTTAAGGTGTTTCTGAGCCTACCAGCTGAGCACGACTTGCAGTACAACCTTGGCTGAAGCATGGAAACGCTCTGGACCTTATTTGGGGTAAAATACACATCTTGGACAAAGTGATCTTAAAAAGCCTCACAGCCCTACAATTCTGTGCTGCCAGTGTGATCCTGTTAATCTCATCCTCTTGAAATATTTAAACGTCCTGACTCTGCCATCACCTTATTAGCTCTGCCTCCCAATTTTGCAGTCCTATGAATTTGACAACAGGCCTCCCGCGTCTTCATCCAACTTGTTCATAAAACGTTCAGCAGGAAATGCCGAAGCCAGACGCCGCCCACAGGGCTGGCTGCCGTGGCCCTGTGGGCGCATAGTGTCGCTCGGCCAGGCTGGTGACGGGCGTCCCGCCCGGGAGCGGTCACGGTGGCAGAGCTGCCCCAGGGCCCTGGCCCACCCCCTGTGCAGCCTGTCTGGGTCTGCAGGTGCCACACTGCCATCGGGGTTCCCTGCTGATGGCTGTCCATGGTGGCTCCCAGGGACCGTGTAGCCCCTCAAGTTCGGTTTTGCTGTGACAGACCCGAGTCTCCTGCTGACAGGTACCGACGGCAAAGCCCCACCCGCTGCCAGCCTCCCTGGGGCCGTGGCAGGAGGGGGAGCTGCAGCCAGTGTGCGGGAGTCCAGGGAGTGAGGCCTGGGGTACAATGAAGATTATGTTCTGCCTTCGCCCCAGTTCCTGGCAGAGAGCTCCCCACCTCTCAGAACGTCCTAAGTGACAGGGGTGTCTTTTGTCATCCATGAGGACACCCTTTGGACCACACCACACCGGAGTCATGCTAATGCAGACCTTAGACCTTGTCACGTCCCGCAGAAAAAACCACGCTGTGACTGGAGGGAACTTTCAGCTCCACCTGCCACCCCCATCCAGGGTAGGGGAGGGGCTGGACACTGAATTCACTCTTTCCACCAATGATCAATTAATTAATCAATGACATCTCTAGAATGAACCCCCCACAAAGCCCTTGAACAATGAGATCCAGGAGCTTCCTGGACCCCCCCACGTGTGCAGATGCGTTTGCATCCCTGCGGGGCATGTGTGACGCCCTGGCTGACCCTAATCACACCATGAATGCCAATAACTTAGTGCTATGAAAGGATTGCAGACGATGGCCCCACCCTCCAGGGAGGAAGCCCCCGGCAGGGCAAGCCAGGGGTACTCACTACGCAGCTACACCTTGTTCATCTCACACGCCCTCGGGCACGGCTGGCTACTTAAGAAAATATATTTCAACTTCAAAAAGCTGCAGCAATTTCAGAAATCCTACGTGTGATCCGAGCCCCCGTGTCCAGGTTTCTGATGCTCAGACGCTCATTCCCGGGGAAGGAACAACTGCAGTGACACTGCTCAGTGTGGACGTGTCACCCTGGCACCCGGTGGCCCTGGGACAGGAGCGCTGGGTGCAGGAGACTCCCCAGATCCCATCTGAAAGGGAGAGCTCTAGACTCAGAAGGTCGAGGTGGAGCTGGAAGTTGGAACTGTCTCCCACAACTCAAGCCGGTTCTCAGGGAAGGCTGATTTCCCAGAGCTCGGTCCCTGGGTGCTGGTCTGGGGGGGGGACAAAGGACAGCGAGAGACCCAAACCCGGCACAGCTCCTCGTCCCTCATCTAGAAAATGCCCCACAGCCTTGAAAAGCCCAAATCCCACTTACTGTGTATGACGCGGCTGAAACCCCGCCCCCTGCTGGCCTGATGACCAAGGCCTCCGAAGACACCCGGACGGACGGCTTCCCTCCACAGTGGATGGCGGCAGGAGTCTGAGACCCCACCGGGCCCTCGCCGTCCAGGGGCGGGAACTGAAACAGGACAGCAGGGGCTGTCAGCAGAGCCCCTAAGGGGGGAGCGGAAGGGGCTGGCGTGCGGCCCAGGCGGGGGGCAGGGGCCCTGTGCCGAGGGGCGGTGGCTGCCGCTGCGTCTCGGTTTACGGCAGGTGTGGGAGCCTCCGCAGAGCGAGAGCGCCAGACTGCAAACGCATCACAGAGCGGAATGGGGACACGCGCGGGAGACGCAGACATCTGTGCCGTCACAGGCTGGCACCAGGGTACACCAGACCAAGGAGGGAACACAGCTCGCCACGGGGACCCGCACTGCGGCACGACGCCTCTGCGTGTCTGAGATGCAGGGACGAGCTGGGCCCCAGACCAGGAGCACACGGACTAGCTCTCCCTGTCGCCTGGGCAACAGCTCCCAGAACACGCAATGGCATCTGAGTTTCCGGGTGTCCCCGGGGCCCACACACATCAGTGGTGACAGAGGTTTGCTCAGTGCACGGTGCCCGGGGGTGGGGAGAGCGGAATGTGTGTGACCTGGAACGTGGCTGCTTGTGGATTCGCCCTCGCACTTCACCTGCCTTCCCAGGTCATGACCTTCCGTGGGAGGGCACAGCCGCCTTCTGCCGTTGGCAGATGTGGACTCCACACTGTCCCAGAGATTTCCACCCACCAGCGAGGTGGGGGAGGGGACCTCACAGACTGGGTCACCCTGGTCCCTGTAACAGGACACTGCACACAGCAGGTGCTCAGCGTGCATGTGCCGGTGGCCCAGAACCTCAGGGCTGGAGAGGAAACGGTCTGCCATCACCCCTTCCTGTGGCTCCCGCCCCGGAGCCCCTGCCTACACGGGGGGCTGCGTGGGGCTTGGATGACTCCCCAGCAAACTGGGCATCGGTGCTCCTGGCTGCACGAATGGGCCCCTCAGGGAGGGGGATCTCGCAGGGGCCCCCATGCCCGGAGGCTGCACCGAACGCGGCATCATGGTTGCGTCTCAGAGTTCACACATCTCCTGCCAGCGAGGAGGAGCCGGCCGTCCTTGCTCCTGTGAGGATGGGGACACAGTTGATGTCACACACAGCAGAGGCAGGAGGGTCTAAGCTAGAGCCAGGGACAAAGACCCCGAGGCCAAGCGCCCTAGATCCAGTTCTAGGCTGGCCTCGCGGCGGTCAGACTTCAGGTTTATCCACATTTGAGTGAGAAGCTTCCTGGAAACCGGAAGGAGAGCTCTGCCTGCTGCTCTGGCCTCAGGGAAACACCCGCTGTGCCCACGTGTAGCCCATGTGATGCGCGGATCTCAGGATCACGGGCGGGGCACCTGTCCCCCCGCAGAAAGATATACGTTTGACAGTCCATTTGAAAAGCAAATAAGTGCCAGGAAATATCTGTTTTGCCTAAAAAGACAAATTGCAACCCCCTGGCAAACGGCTGCTCACACTCTCCACCGTCCCTGAAGCAGCTGCGGCTGCCGCTCCCCGTGCAGCACGGACGCCCGCACGGCCACGGCCCGATCAAGGCTTCCGTAAAGCCACAGGGGCCCACGGGGGACCACGTGATCAGCTAAAATCATGAATTAAGTACAAAGAGTAACTTGAAAGGTCAGTGGATGTTAATACTTCGTGTTCCACGTACGTGAAAGGCCACAGTGGCACGGATGCCCTCTCCTGCCGTGTGAAGTCGCCAGAGAATTGAAGGGGACTTTGGTGCTGACTCGGGATGCAGATAACTCTATTGTCATCCAGGGACAAACCGAAGTTCTTCATTTGGAGTTCACGTATTTCACAGCACTTTCTTATCGCATTTTCAAAGAAGTGGTGTTCTCGCTTTCTCGATGGTTAACTTTTCCGGGACTGTAGAGATTGTCCGCACAGAACGGAGACGAGCTCTTCGCACGCTCTGTCCGAGGACAGGGCGGGGGGCCCGGCCCCTCCTCCTTGCCACGCACAGTCATTGACCGTCACTGGCCTTCGCACCAGGAAACAGCGGCTTTCTGTCTGTGTCTCGTCCTCTTCCTCCCACAGGTGGCTCTATGCAGGTGTGGTCCTGACTTGGGGACAATCCTGCGGAAGTGGCCGCAAAGCCTGTGGACTCAGCATCATATTACACAGATCAAAATTTGCCACTGCATTATAGTGTCTTCTGCTCTGGAAGGACCCGCCCTGCCTGCGTCTGCCCCAGGTGGGGTGCCGAAGCCCAGGGAAACAGATCAGAGCCACACGGCTGTCTGGAGGGCACCTCAAGGTCACATGTCTGAAGCATGGGGGCTTCTCCTGGGAACTACTCCGTGGCCCAAAAGTCCTTTAAGTCCCAGAACCACCTGGAGGACACACGTTAGAGTGTAACTGTGGCCAAGAGAGGACATGTTTGGTGAAATTGGAAAAATGTACTGGGCACTTCTTGCTCATTCCGGGCTTTTGGGTCATCAGCCTAAGCTGTACCTGACCCAGGAAAGCACCTAGGTGATGTCACAGTTCTACGGTAGAAGGTCAACTTTATCACAAACACCCAAAGCCATCAACTGGCATTCCCAAAGTTTACAAGCTACCAAAATGAACAAAATTCCAAGCTAAGAGACTTCTTTTGGTCACCCCATAGTACAAGAAATCTACACCAGATGTCACAGAAACCTAAATATGCTCACAAGGCCACTGGGCCAATGACACTTGTGAACAAAGGGGACGATTTCACATTCTGGTGCCATGACACGCCCAGGCCACACTGGCAGGACCTGGGCCTCACGCACGGGCCAGAAGCCGTTTGTTAATCTATCACTGGCAACTTCTTCTCTGATGTGTCTTGTGGATAATTTCACTCTGATTTTTAGACCAAAGAGCACAATTTTGCTGAATCCCTAAAATAATTCAATTCAATTATTTAAAATAAATCCCAGCTCCTTAAAATAGAACGATCAAAAAGTGGGCCTGACCTATAAAAAGATCTGCACATCCTCCACCCCCGACGCTCCGGGCACCACACTGGCGGGGCCGGGAACCATCAGTTTTCTGGTCCCAGGGAAGACGCACGACTGGCGCCAGGAACGCTCCGCTAAATCACAAATAACGAGCTATTTGGAATGACACTTGCCAGGTAGGGTGAAATGTTTTGATAATTTTAAAGCTTGTCACTGTGACATATTTCTCTTCCAAAAGAATTTCAGGAAAAGTTCCATTTGGGCCTGAATTATTTGTACAATAGATGTAAGCCCATCTACGTATGCAGACCCGAAATGTCCCTCTACCCTGCCTAGGTTCGCAAGGAAGGTCAGGACAGAGCCCAGCACCCAGAACAATCCGCATCCCAGTCTGCTCCCGTGTTGCTAAAACTTCATGACTGGCGATGCCCAGTCACACACTGCAAGAGCATCCTAAGTGATTTTGATAAGAAAAATTACACTATGTATGCAAAAGGGCAGGTGCCAGCAGGCTTTACAGAGGCATGTTCTCTTACCATAAATGCCAGATTCCACCATGTAAAAACACACAAAAGCATTTACGAACTTGAGGAGAAGCTGGACTTGTGGACAACAACCTTCGCAAAGAGGGGTGAACACGCCAAGATGATGCCAGTGGTTCGCCCAGCCTGGGGCCACCAGCTCTGAGCCAGGGGCATGCACATGCGTGCTGGGCAGGGCAGCTGCACGGGCCGAGGCATCCCGGCAGGGGCATGGCTCATGGCTCGTGTAAACTGGCTCCGAAGTGGGCAGCCAGGGCCTGGCAGACACGTGGGGTCTGCTGTCTGGATGCACCATGACTGAGACCACCCAAGCCCTTTGCCCCTGATCTCGCTGGGGACAGAGCCATCCCTGGCAGCAATGTGGGGGCATCTGGCACGCACGGCTGGTGCACGTGACGGCGCCCAGGCCCCTCCCCCACACGGAGTCTGTGCGGCAGAAACGAAAGGGGAACCCTGCAAACGTCCGTGTTTCCAAGTTAGCTTTCCATTGCGGAAGCCATCCAGGTGATTGAAACCAAAATTAATGCTCTGACGTTACTTAAACGCCAACTGCTCGGAACCCGCGGCCAGCCACAGGGCGAGGACTGGGCTGGGTGACGTGGGCGGACGCCACAGCTACTTCGGACGCCCCGAGCTTTTCCTCCTGCACAAGTTCAAAATTCATCAAATGATGGCTGCGTTTCCACTTCTCTTTTGCCTCAGGAAACTCATCCTGGTTTTCAAATTAAGCGTATACATCCGAAGACAAATCAAAGAAATACACACATCAAAGAACAATCAGAATATCTAAGCAGAGACAAGCTCCACTGCTGTCCCCACAAGACGAGACGACAGGAACAGAGGCCACCCTCACTGCCTTCCCGAGCTTGGCCCCCACAAAAGGCACGTGTCATCCACCCCCTGTGGCCCACAGTGTCCTTTGACCCCCAAAAGCGACTGTCTGAGGAGGAGGTTTGGGGCAGCAAGGCCCGGAGGTTGGGTGGGCGGCGTCCTCACCCCAGAGCTGTGGGGCCCCCGACCCGCCCCCCGGCAGAGCACTGGCTCCCAAGTGCCCAGGGCGGGGTGCAGGGGTCCCCCACCCTCGTGCACGCAGCCACCGACGAGCCGACCTGCATGGCCAGGTCCCCAGGCACCGCGTGCAGCACGCACTGACACGGGTCTTGTCTCAACCAGGAGCCGTCCGGGCTTTTGCGACATCTCAGCCTACCTGTGAGGAATCTGAGCTCAGGGTCGGATCACTTTGCCCAAAGTCACTGAGCAAGCGAGATACAGAGCTGGAGCCCCACGCCAGGCACTCGCCCTCTCACCCAGCACATGCCACCAACCGTGCCCCGAGCCACCCGGCTGCTCTGACGGGCTCAGGAGATGCAGTCAGGGCAGAGCTCCCGGACGTCTGGGGTGGGCCGGGGGCCGGGGGGGAAGCTCTGCAGGGCGTCTGAGCTGCCCGGAGCCCCTGAGACACCCACTCCGGCAGGTTCCCTGGGCAGCTGTTAGAACTGAGACCTCTGGCCGCCTGTTCAGCAGCTGAGTTGGTTCTCTGCTCTGAGTCAACACGGTCGGAATGACGCCTTTTCTTCCCTCACCACCTGAGTGCCCACCAAGGAAAGACCCGCTGAGAAAGAACCGTGGCACCTACCGGTTCCGCTTGGTCTTCACGTCCTGGTCTTCCCTGCCGTCTTCCGAACCGGATCCGTCGCTGTCATGGGCTGAAAGAAAATCAGGTGGACAGGGTTGGCGTGTCGGCACTCAGAGCCTGGGCAGAAGCACCGGCAGCGCTCACCTCCTCAACTGGAAATCTAAAAAACAGACTTTTCTTAAAGATTGATATGAAATCCTATAACTAGTTTTCTCCTGGTACCTGACCTTTTATATTTCATCAGACGAGAAATCTGACGTTGCTGTTCTGTAGAGAGGCCGCCTACAGCCACTGTCTATTTAGAGGTGTCTGGGCTTCCAGGGGGCCCGGGGGATGGGGAATTAGAGGGGAGCATGTGCCCCCTTGCCCACTGGGACGAGAGCCTGGGAACTGCACGGCACCGTCACGTCTGCCTGGGAACCACGAGCCCACGGCAGCCGCTGCCCACGCCCAGCGACCGGCTGGCTCTCAGTGGTGCTCCGTCACGGCAGTGACCAGGCCCCCCTTGCACGTGGCCTGTGCTCATGACTGGCCATGCGTGTACTCCTGAAGCCAGACGGATCTGACGACACGGCCCCTGCTCCACCCTGAAGAGGTCAACCCTGTAAGCGTTTGATGAGCCTTCGGAACGAACAGGTAAGAAGGAGGTTTGGTGCTTTGTGTCTGTCTCCAGGAGG